>NC_092805.1:102047170-102652920 GCF_040954645.1 Diabrotica undecimpunctata
TATGTATATAATTATATTTAATTGTTATTGGAACTAGTTTACAATCGTCCACAGTCATCGAAAGTGTTTCTTGTAATCTGGCGGTACTCTGAGGACGCCGAGGAATGAAGAATGAGAAGACCTCATCTGCCATTGGCATACAATGGCTCGCTTCTTCACTTCTGAACGTTGTCGGCGGCCGGAAAGCAATTTAAGAAGTTCTTCAAGGTCCCTGTCGACACGAAAAAGTTCTAGATTTGTTTTTTCTAAGTTAACGCTTTAAGCTAGTGAAGAAATAAATGATGAATCGAGTAACTGGTATGTAAGTGAAGTTGGCCAATAATAACAATAAAATTTTATACGGGGCCAAAGATTTTGTATTTCCACAGTATAATTAATTTACCTTTTAACTAAATCACTTAATTAAAATCTAACTTACGGAATTTGATATCAATAATTCTAGTGAACTTTTATTAGTACAATTCGATACCTCGGAGGTAAAGGACACTATGTCCATTTTCTTACTTTTTCAGGAGAGCAGTTTTAAAATTTTTTAAATTTGTAATCAGTAAATACTCAAATGTTTCTTATATTTAACCAAGATTAATATATTATTACTGTGGTGTGTATAATCGTCTTTCATTCCATGAAGTGTTATGTACCTGAGGTTTACCGTTCATTATTTAAATTTTTTTTTAAAATGTGTAGTTGGACATAGTGTTGTTTACTTCTAACAACTTTTTTAAATAATGTGACATTGCATGTTAAGGTCTTTATGAAATAAACAATACAAACACATTAAACAGCCTATACTATTATTTTATTAGAGGTAAATATTATAATGTTATAATAATTAAGTAAAATTATAGACGACAAGTTTCAAAATTGTTAAAGATGCTCCATATCATCTTCATCTTCTTGTGGGTAATCGTTTGTGGCTACGTCGCTATGTGTTAAATTTTGATAAAACGCATGACAAACTGACGGAACAAAAGGCAGTAGTGCAATTAAGTCATTGTACTTTTGTTTTGTGATTGGTAATGGGATTACTGAGACTTGATTTAATTGGGCTGAAAACGTTACTTGCTGTCTTCGATACCTCATGAAGTCCACTTCATACATATTTTGATTATTGAAATCGATCTTATAAAAGAACTTTCCAATAAATTCTTGTTGACTTGTAGGAAAACACATGTTGACAGTAGAACAGGATCTTTATTAACATTTTTTTTTCTACTGACAAAAGGAGGATTAGATGACAATTTCTTATCGAACAGCGTTTTGAAGTTTTTGAAATCTGCAAGTTCCATATTGTACACTGTGTATTTACCTGGTGTTTGCCTAACTAGTTGTTGCCAGTCCCATGGTGTTAAAATGATCAAATTGGAGAGTTTCTTCCTTTTTCTTTCGATTAATGCATGAACAGTGTCTGCTTCCATATGTGTGTGCCCTTTCAGTAAACACTTTTGAGTGATCGTCTTTATTTGCAGTATCCAAAAATAGCACATTATAATAATATTTATTATATAATAGCACTTATATTATATTTTTATTTTGTCTATAGCAGTTATCGGTCCAAAGGGTAATGTCCTCTACTTGACTACCTGGAATTGTATTGTCAGCCCATTTCAAAATTGACGAGGCAATTTCATTTGCACCTCGGGTCCCTTTCAATTCGTCCCACATTATATATTGTACAGAAGAATCACTGGCATCATGTAATGTAAAATTTAATATCCAAAGCTTTCTTTTTTTGAAACTAATACAATTGTTTGTTAGTGGTAAAGGCAAACATTTTTGCAAATCACCAGCCAGATAGTACTTTGTATTTTGGTGACTCTTTAGCTATTATAAAGTCCAATTGTTTTAAGTTATACCGAGTTTTAGATTCAATTAGGTGAGCATTATGATCAGCTAGATCATGTACACTGGTTAGTTCATCTGCAGTAAGATTTTTTTTTAATTGAGCGGTGAATGTACTGCATGTATTTACACATATTTACTACTACTAAATTAGATATACAAAGTGTGTTTAAAAACATAACCTTGCACACCTTCAATAGCTAATTATTCACTGTAAAATGGTAGTGTAGTGTATTATTTGGTAAAATTTAGATCTTTTTTTCTTGATCGAAGAGTAGGTTGGATGTCGATACATGAGAAGATAAATTGCTTTTTAAGATCTGAAACGTTTGTCTCAGTCCAGTATGAGTTGAAAATTTTTTGTCTTTCGTATTCTGGCAATCTTTCAGACCATTTCATGTGACACATGCAAGGAGGCTTTAACATTTTTGCAGACATGTCTTGTCCTCTTTTACTGAGATACTCTTTCCCACCAGCTATTTTTCGTTTGCGAACATTACATGCCCAATTTTGTTCATTTACTACACGTTTTTTACCTTTTTGTTTGCACTTAGTTATATTTTGTACCTTTCTTTTAACACTTTTCTCTTCTTCTAAAATAACTTCATTATGTTCATTGAAGTTGCCTGCATCACTGCTTAGGGATAAATCGTCCTGAAGAAGATTTTTTTTATTGCCCCACTAATCGTAGGGGTAATTATAGCTTTCTCTTTTACCTTTGTTTTCGCTGGTTTACTTATACGTCTCATATCATTGTCGTCCGATTCTGAGCTTTCACCACTTACAGGCTCATAGAGTTTATCAATATCCGAATTTTCATCTCCAAACAAATTATCATTTTTGTCCACTTCTTTCTTATAACGAATATATTATATCAAACCAGCTAAAAGAAGGACTTGAATCGTATTTTATTATAATTTATGAAAATATTTCAATTAAATAATGTTAAAAAATAAAAAAATTAGACATGACTTTAAATTATTATGTGAACAAATTCCCCTTCGTTGGCTCAGTGAAGATGTTCGTTCAGTTGTAATGGAAACACCAAATAATAGTAGCAGAGTTTATTGTTGAGACGTACACTATGGGTGTTGACCCAGGATTACTTTGAGTAGAGACTGATGAAGTTGATCGTTGAAGACTATCAAGTTTGTTGAGTGAATATTGATTGAATGCCTCTCTAGGCAAGAGATCTTAGTTTTATATAAGTTTTAATTGGGTCAATATTTTCGCGGACCTCGCGTGATATGTGTATTTAATTTATGTAAATTGTTTAACTTTGTCAGCATTTTTGACTGATGTCCAAATTATATTATTGATAATTGACCAAATGTGTATGTAACCTAATTAACTACGTGTGTGTATTTAATAACAAATAGATTCATTCGGTCTAGTGGGTGATAAAATTATACTGTCCAATTTCGGATATGAATTCTGAAGATTTGATATTGGACATTATGTTTAATTTCAAATTGAGAGCTGTCATTCGTTTCTCGTAAACTGTAGCACAAAACTGTATTGAGTTGTGGCATACTAGAATAAATAAAACACACTGAAAAAATTAAAAATTTAATTTGAAATTAATACAAAATGAATAACTTTTACAGTGAACCAGTGTGGAATTTAAATATATGTATTATTATTCGAAACTGCTGAAATAATAGTATTTTGTCATATCTCCATTATTAAAAAATTCTTCAAACATTTTGGACATTAACTCAACCGTCTCTCTGGTTATTAAATTTATTAGATACCGTTTTTTGTTGTTAATAATAAAAATAATATTTATCTAAACACATTTTTAAATCTTATTTTTTTAATTTAGATTAAGTGCAATTCCGTTATCTGTGATGGCAACAATGAATTGTTTCACGAACTATTGTCTCCAGTCTGAACCAGAGATATGTAAAGAGACTCTCTTATATATCTCTGGTCTGAACACTGGTTTACATTGGGAAAAAAAGTGTGCCATTTTTATATGACGGGAAGTGTACAAGGGTACATAACACTATGTCCGGATGGTAAATGACGGTGCACACATATAGTAGAGGTAAACAACACCAAGTCCACATGGTGTTGTTTACCTCTGACTGGAAGTGGACTTGGTGTTTATTAAAAAGTCGGTAACTTGCCGTAAAATTGTCTCTGGACATATTATGCTTTACCCATGTCTAGAGCCAGAAAAGTTATATTCAAAAGTGCAATAATCTAAATTTCGATAAAAATGGACATAGTGTCCTTTACCTCCGGGGTACACAATTATTATAGTGAATGACGATTTATGACGGTGAATGTGAAGTATATGACGGTATTCTGCTCAGAATTCTTTTTATATTAATTATATAGTCGGGAAAACTGTTTGGCTACAAAATGGAGCTTACAAAACAAAACGTTAGGATTTTTATTATTATTGTAAACTAAATATTAACAAAGTTATTGCTGTTCGAAAGTAGAGTTTTATTTATTGAATACAAAAATCCAAACATATGATATTCAATAACCGTAAAACGGTAAGTATTTCATGGAAAACTTATTAAAACTTTTTTAGAGATGTTGAAAAACCTTTAAAATGACCACTGGTAAAATTAAGGTAAGTTATAACTAAAATAAAGTCGTTCTGAAGCTATTTTCTTATGGCATCTTAAATTAACTACTATTTTAATGGGAATAAGCCATAATTGATTATTAAAATAGGTTTATTGACGTTTCAATTTCCATTTCGGAAATCGTTCTTAAGATACAAACATTAATTAATTAAACAAATTTTGTTTTGTGTTACTTGGTGAAAAATTCTTCTAATAATTTAATTTTATCTGACTCATTTATATTAACAATTCAGACATATCTTACACGTTTTAAAGTAGACGACCTTAAAATGATGTTATCAATATTGCTAAGTTGCGTTCCTGGGACGATTTTATTGTAAGATAGTTCATTCGATTACATGAAATTAACTTTAACTTGAGAAAATACGCCAGAAAAAATCATAGCATGTAATTCGTCTTTAAAAAGACAACCACATGGCATGATGACAGTAAAATTTTCCTGTTAGAGATTCCCTAGTAAATCATGAGAAAAAAACCAGGAAAAAATCCTCATAACTTCATCCCTACATAATAAGTATTTGGTTTTATATTTAGTTTATTCTCAATAAACACCAAATTCTGATTTTATATGTATGTTATTTAAAAAACATAAATGATATATTTCGACATGTTACTGACTTACTATTGACTATTGCTCAAAGAAACTAAATGAAGTGCAGAAGAGAACAAATGCTGTATACCTGGAGTGGCTGGCAATTAAAAAATGTGTTAAATATTGGCAACATTACTTAATAGGTAAGAAATTTACTGTTTTTTCTGACCACAAGCCATTGGAGAATATGATTATAACCTAGAACAGATAAAGAACTAGGTGATTTAACATATTATTTATCGTAATATGATTTTGCGGTGAAATATTGCACTGGAAAATATAACTTAGAAGCTGACTGTCTTAGCAGAAATCCTTTCTTAGAACCCGATGAAAATGGGAAGGAGCAGTTGAAAGTTATAAATTTGATAACTCTTGAAGATATATTGAAAGACCAGGAAAAAATTATGGATATAAAACGTAATAATAAACTAGTAACTACAAATAATGTTTATTACAAAAAAGTAAGAGGAAACGAAAAAATCATTTTAACCGAAGATTATCGCATAGGGTTTTGCATCCAACCTCATCCAGCGCCTTGAACACATACGGTATCACAACCAAAGTTAAGTACAACTTTAAAGAAAGCCCCTCCTAGATCAGTTTCACTTAATGAGCTTAGATTTGAATTAGATAGTTTAGCTAAAACATAAATTCTAAATAATCAAATTATAGGTAGCACTGCTCGGGTGAGGTAATAATAAATTCAAAAACCGAGTGAATTAGTGTTATGATTATTGTTATATTATTATTTTATATTTTATACGTTTTAAATATTTCTATTGGTCGTCTGTTTGTTTTTTATTTAGTGGCCAATATGTTCAATCACAAATTAACCCCTTAATTTGTAATCTCACATTATTCTTAACTTCTTAATCTATTATAGTTTCACCGTGTATAAGTGACATTGTAAAACCATATCGTATAATATTTTAATAATTAGTTCATTTACCTACAACTAAATAAATTGCCGAATAATATATTTTCTAATTGAACTTCCTAAGTGTCGCAATTAAGGCGTAGATTAAATTGTATGTAAGCAAAGTTTGTTGGTATGGTATGATAGGAATCAATAACCTCTGTGCTAAGGTATGAATTATTTGTGAGATTATAAATTGGGAATTTGAGCTCATGTGAGCGCAGTCTACTACAGCCAATCATAAGTAGTTACCTAACGAACATCATATTGTGTAATTACCAGTAGCTGTCAATAAATCAACACTTTTACTCCACAACTTTAACTTTTATTATACCTATCATCGTCGATCGACAAAAAGCGGACAAAGGGGAATTTACAAACCGATTCGAACCTCAAATCCAAGTTCGAAATTTTCCAGCAAACATGTTGCAATGTCGCCAAATGAACTAAACAAATTAACTTCTGAGAAAGATTGGATTCGTAATAGAAATATTGCTCTATATAGAACGATCAAATCTCATAATTATAATAAACAAATTTATGACAAAAACCGTAAACATTTTGATTTCAAGACAGGTGGTTTGTATTTGTGGAAAATGGAAAAAAATTAAACAGGAACAAACTTGACCAACTGAAAATGTAACCTTATGAAATTACGGAAAAATTGTCAAATTCAATTTACACAATAAATCTGAACCGAAAAAAATCAGAGTCCAATATGTTCCACATATCTAAGCTGACTCCAGTCTCAACACCTGAAGATGAAGAACAAGATGAAGAAAACGGAGACGATTACTAAACTTTTGAAGGCATGAATATTTTCTCCTCTGGGAAAGGGGATGTAATGAAATTATAATTTCATCATTCTAATATTGCCGCGCTTTACCGAGCACGTTAGAATATTAGACGCAGCCACTTCTGTCATCTTTATATTTAAAAACTTTTCAGATTTTATTTGTGGTTAGGAATGTTAAACATTGAGAGTTAGTGACATTAAATGTTGTTTCTTTAATTTCAGGTAAAATTTTGTGTAAATAATGTAAATAGAACATGTTTTAATAAATCTTTATTTTCAGAAAGTCAGTTGTGTTACTTATCATCAAAAGGAACCTTATATATATATATATATATATATATATATATATATATATATATATATATATATATATATATATACTAATAACTTCTGCTACTATACCATTTTCTCCAGATGTTGTCCCATTTTTCATCTTTTTGAGTGCATATTTTATTTCGTCTTTGGTAATCTCTGGTATGTCTTCTGAACTCTGGACAACCATTCCCCTTCTTTTTTCTATCTTTTCGGGTGTGCTCTATATATATTGCTGGCTTTTATAAAGTTCTCGGTAGAATTCTGTGACTGTTATAAGGATTTCATTTTTGTTAGATGTTGTTTCATCGTTTATGTTTTTCAGCTTTATAATTTCGTTTCTGTCGCGATTTAGCTTTCTTCTCAGAACTTTGCTTTTTGTTGTAATGTCTTATGTTATTCTGGATATTTCTGGAGATCTCTCTGTTTATAGAACTTATTTTCTCAGGTGTGAGTTGTTGTAATTCAACACTCTTTTTTGTTCAATTGAAGCTTTGGTGTGGGATCTGATTTTATTTTCTTGCGCTTTGGACAATGTTCGTTTGTTGCTTTTATTAGTGTTGTTTTGTTTAACTTGTTACTTGTTAATGTCTGTTGTTTCTAGAATTCTGTTACTTCCAGAAGTATAGACTATTCTACGGTAGAAAATTGAAAAAAAAGAAATATTTTTTATTATGTAAAATTTAAAAAGTAAGGTAGTTGTATCTCAAGTAACCATTTAAATCAGTAGTTATAAATTGGAATTCAATAACCTTGATAATACCAAAACTTTAATCTTCAACATATCTTAAATATGACGAAAAAAGAATTATGACATAAATAATTAGGTTTCAGTCTTGACATAAAAATGGTTTTTAACTATAGAACAAAATACTTTGCGTTTGTCCGCCATGGCGTTATTATATCACAAACCTCCTGGTATTACAAATGTCCTCAATAATTTTAAAAGCAAAATTACGAGCACAATTAAATAATTGATGTGAAAACATTTCTAAACAGATCTTGTCTAGCCCGATTGGTGTGAAACTCTCACACGAGTGTTCAGTTAACAATTTCCCAACAAACATCATTATCGGTTATTATTTTTAAGAAAATAAATTTGTTTCGTGTATAAGACATGTCAAACTATTTCATGAATCCGCTTACCAAAATTACTATATTATCATCATGCTATAGACAAAAACAAAAGGTTAACAATGTATTTAACATCTACTTAAATATTTTTGACATGTAAGTTTTACAAGATGGTCCGTTTTATTTTTATAGAATTTTATCTGATCTATTTTATCAAATTTTAATTGAATCTTAGAAGGCAAAGTATTTTTTGATTACCTTACAAGTTATCGAAAAAGGGTTCCTAAAAGAACTCCTTATAGGACTCTTATAGGATTCCTTATATGACTCTTTAAAGATGGCGCCTTAACATCGGTTTAATTGAAATATCTTTAAAAAGGTTATTTTGTAACGATAGTATTATGTATATCCATTAAGTGGAATGTATCCAAACGTGTGGATAGAATACGGTTTTTAATTGTAGTCATAAGCGAGTCGTCTAGAAGAGGTATTGGAGATTTTTAATCATAAATTTTTGTTTTGTCTTCCACACACACAACAATTTTTTTTGTAAAACCACAGCTCCGAGTGACATGTGTGTTCCAATGGAACATTGGGACCCACATGTCCGAAGATCAAACCGGTCACTCCGTAATGGAGTGGTACCTATCTGACCCCCAAGCTATATCCAACCCCGTCACAGGACATAACGAATAAGGAGGCTTTGAACTGAAAGTTTGAGGAAACGGTAACTTTAACATTAATAAAATTGTTATTTTGTTCATTTTTCATGAGAAAATCAATTTGTACTTTTCATGTATCAATGTAAAAATTTCCATTGACTAACAAATTCATTTTTAATTGTGAAATATGTGTATGTTTAGAAAATAGATAAAATAACGTTAACATTAATAAAATTGTTATTTTGTTAATTTTTTATAGCCATATAATTGTGAAAGTTTAAAATAATAAATATAGAAATTAAATAGAAGATACTTAAAGTCAGACAACGATGGAATGCATTTATATATAAATTTATTAATTTTTCAACATTTATTTAAATGAAAAATAATACTATTATAAGACTGTTATTAATGTAAAGGAAATTCGGGTGTTCTTCCATAAATTTCCTGTTGGGCGTCAAATCCTTGGTTGGTTGCCGATTCTTTATTTTGCCTCCTGTTGGGTAAAATTGTACATAATCCTTTTCTTTAGCGATTTATTAAACTAATACACAACAACTAAATACTTGCTAAATTAAATATTTTTCTCGTATACGAAATGTGTGAGTGAAAGAGAGAGGGAGAGAGAGATAGAAGAGAGAGAGAGAGAGACCCAAAGTGAACTTTTTGTGTACGAGAGAAATTACTGAGAACAACTTTCTGCTTTGAGTTATGTGATGAGATTATGAGGTCGAGGAGGCAGAAGGTGGAAGTTATTTTTTTGAGGAACCGGAAGTTTTCTGAATGCCAAGAAGGATAGGCCTTTGATAACATAAGGTATTTGGACATCTGGCAATTTACAAGATAGCGGTAGTTTCATTTAAATTAATACAAATTTACAAAATTGTAGTCTTTAGCCTGGTTTGTTGGAATAAGATTTGTACCAAAGGATCTAGTCGCTTAAGATAGCGAAAAATACCCCCAGCGGTATTTCAAAAATAAAAATACCATGTTCTTGTATATAAAAAAATATCCAACCAAAAAATATTTTTGGACCCCTAGACCCAAACATAACCTCAAAAAAAAATTAAAACTTGTTTTTCCGTTATTTGTGTAACAATATCTTTCCGATAAGTAATACATTGGCACTCATTGTTTTAGATCATCTAATAGAAAACACCACAATCAACCTCCCATTTATACTAACCTTCCTATACAAATTTGTCGATGACATTATCTGTGCAGTACCAAACGATCAAGTCGACTCCATCTTAAATACGTTTAACTCTTTTAATAACAAAATACAATTTACTGTTGAAAGGGAAACTAACAATAGTGTACATTTCTTAGACACTAAAGTAATCCGCACGGAAGACAGTCGTATAATACTAGATTGGTACCAAAAACCTACTGCATCAGGCAAATTTCTAAACTTTTTTTCTAACCACCCAAAAAACCAGAAATATAATACAGTTCTCGCTATGAAAAATAGAATACTCAATATATGCGACGACCAGTTTCTACATTATAGTCAGAGCAAATTACTTGAAATATTTATTAACAACGGTTATCCAAAGGCACTCCTTAAACAATTAATTTACAAGTCCCACTATTATGATGGACCATTGGATAAAGATACTTCACAAAACTTTACACATAAAAGATTGCCCTTCGTTAATAATCTAACAAATAAGATTACAGCCCTCTTCAAACCATACAATAACATCAAAATTGGTAAATACAGCGATATTAATAACAAAAGTCTATTTTCTCGTGTCAAAGATAAAACACCAAAAATGTATACTATCAATACAATCTATAAAATACCGTGTTTGGGCTGCGAAGGTTGCTATATTGGACAGACAAGCCAGTGGTTAAAACAACGTATTATCTAGTACAAAAGTGACTGCCATAAAGGTAAAAACACATGCGCTGTTATCGAACACTCCATCAATACAGGTCATAAATTTGACTATACGAATGTTAAAATCCTACAAACATCAACTAATTATAAAAACAGGCTGTTTCTGGAAATGTGTTATATTTCTAAAACACAAAATGTAATAAATTACAAAACAGATACGAATCAGCTAAGCAGCATCTACAGCAATATTCTGCAATTTATTTAAATCAATATTAATTTACGATATACCTGCTACCTTATTTTTTTTTATATATAAAAATTTAAAAAAAAAATCGTCTAATCGACTATACATTTTTTGTTGTTTTATGTGTATATTAACTTATTTTGAAAATTGTCAGTCTAATTGTCAAAGTGTCAAACTAATGTTAATCATGTCTCTTTTTTTGTGAACAGTTCTACCTCTGTAAGTACATATTTATGTAATTTTATCGTAATGTTGCATATCTCTTTGTTTTAATAAATTTGTAGAGAACTTCTCATCAAGCCAATAATCAATTGGCAAAATATTAAGTGACTAAAAAACAGAATTGTTTTAATTCAAGACCGATAGAACCTGAAATATACCCAGCAATATATATATATATATATATATATATATATATATATATATATATATATATATATATATATATATATATATATATATATATATATATATATATATATATATATATATATATATATATATGTTATGGCGAGCACGCCACTGTGTGTGTGTGTGTTTTATCTCAATATTCAGACTACTTAGAAGATGATAAACATCCACGCTGAGTATCTCGAGGTGTTTACGATATTATCAAGAACTATGAGAGGTTTTTAGGATAGTTTGTAATTCTTAAGTTAGTATAGTTTTATACCCTAAACTGTTAACATCTAAATAAATTTGTGCATTTCATTCAGAGTTACGTTATTTAATTCTCCAACGAACACATATCATTTTATAGAGAATAAAAGTGGCGCAGTCAGTAGGATTTCCAATTAGAAAAAGTAAAGCCTTTTTTTTAATCGATTTTAATCGTTAATTGGAAAATTGGAGAATTAGTGACTTAGTATTTGAGTTCCGAGTGTAAGGCCACGAGGAAGGAACACTGAATGAACCCGTAAGCAACTTCGAAGAATTCCAAGTGTAAGGCCACTTGTTGTGTAAAACCACAAAGTAATTCGGAAGTTCTGGGGAGGCGCAACTAGCAACTTCGTGAAATCTTCTCTACCAGCATCAGTGAAAAGCCACTCGACCCTGGAAACGGTGAAGCATTTCCACAGAAGAAGCATCAACATCTCGGCTACCATTCCGACTACATACAGTTTAGAATTTCGACCAGTTCCAGTGTAAACCCAGTTGATCCAGAAGGTACAACGTTCTCCACCCGTTCTCTACCCGTTCCAGTGTAGACGCTGCAACGTTTTCGACCCGTTCCGGTGTAAAGCCACGTTCTCACGGAAGTACTTGAGGTTAGTCGAATTATATTAATTTTTTATTTGTTTTCATTTTTTTATTTACTCTGTTTCGCAATTTTCAAACTTTTAAGCTATCATATCTAGTATTTGCATTTTTTTTTAATTGTTTAATTTATTTTTGATAATACAATGGCAACTAACGACGTAACAGTAACTACGCCAATAATTTCCGCTACCACTTTTAATAATTATATTAATTGTGACAAAGCTATCAAGCTTATAAATGTTTTTGATGGGTCCTCTTCAAAATTACATTATTTTATAGATTCTGTTGATTTCATTTTTGCAAAATTTGACCCAGAGGAATTGCTAATTTTTCCTTTTATTGTAAAAAGCAGGTTAGAGGGAAAAGTTCTTAATTTCATTGGCTCGAAAGAATTTTCGATATGGCAAGAGATAAAAAATGCTCTCCTTTCTCAGTTTGGTAAAAATTTGGATTTGCAATGTCTAAATTTTGAGTTATGTCATTTTAAGCAACGTTCTAATGAAAAACCTACAAATTTCGTTGATAGAATTGAAAAACAATTAATAAGAATCAATAAAGTTATCAAATACGATTCAAATTTGGACAATGTTGAGAAAACATGTTTAAATAATTTTCACAGTAAGACTGCAATTCTGACCGCTATTACGGGCATAAAAGAACCTTTGTGTCAAATGCTTCGCTCTTTAAATCCTAGTTCGTTAATTCAAATTAAGCAAATTTTAAACGATTATGAAAACCAACAATATTTCAAACAAACAAATGACAATTTTTCTAAATTAATTATAAATAATGACAATGAAATTTTTTCAAGTACTGCAGGTACGCAAAAAACATTTTCTGATCCCGGTTCAACAAATCAATCGATAAATCCACCAATTAAATTAATCATTCCAAAGTGCACTGTTTGTCATAAATATGGACATAAAGCAGAAAAATGTTATCGTAAACCACAATCTCACAATGTTGTTCATAATACCTATTGCGACAACGATAGTTCAGAAAAAGAAATAGAAATCGAAGTTGATCAGGATTTTTTTAGAGCAAGTGCCGCTGACAACGTTACAGTTTACCAAGTAGCAAATAAACCGCTTCTTTACGCGCATATTAAAAATTTGAATATAAAATTATTAATTGATTCAGGGGCAGCTATATCAATATTGAAACCAGGTAAAATTTTAGACTCTTATCACTTTAATCATGAAAATTTTGAAATATTTGGTATTAATAACGAACCAATTCAAGTTACAAAGAGCGTAAACTTTAAGTTATTTTCGGGTGTTCAAAAATTCTATATAGTTGACATAAATTCTCCTTTTGATGGAATACTTGGTTATGATTTTTTAGAAAAGAATAAATGTGCTATTGACTTTGGTTTAAATACTTTATTTGCTAATCGCGAGGAAATCCCATTGTTTCAATCTGATCAGGAACATAATATACTTAGTGTAAATAATATACACGAACATCAAGTCCGAAGTAATAATGTTATTGACGTAACTGAAAAAATCGATACTATTGTAAGTGTACTAAAATTAGAAGCTATGCCAAGAATTCGATTAAACCATGTCCATCAAAAACAAAATGAATATACCGAATTTGAGAATATTAAAACTAACTTAAATTTAAATAATTTCTCCTACTCTAATGAGCAAATCTTAGACGTTAACAATAAGAATATTTTATATCTATACGATGAGAATGACAGAAATTTATATCATTTCGAAAATTTCATTTTAATAATGTAAAACCATTTTATGATGCGATTGACTAAACGAAGTTGAAGTGTAACACGACAAGTAGTAGATATGAGCTTTAATTATCCATATTATAAAGGAATTTTAATCAATAATAACTGCAATGTATAATTCGATTACCTTGTGGTACACTTCATCTACGGCTTTATCATAACAACAAAAGTAGAATAAGTTATTGCCGGTTGGTTTTTTTGTTCCATGTGGACCTACCTGCCCTGTACGGAGTATGAGAGGCTCTTCACTACAAGTCAAAACTTCGAAGCTGCAAAAGAAGCCCTTCTTGGACACCCCAGCTTCGGTCTTCAGGAGGGAGGTGTTATGGCGAGCACGCCACTGTATGTGTGTGTGTGTTTTATCTCAATATTCAGACTACTTAGAAGATGATAAACATCCACGCTGAGTATCTCGAGGTGTTTACGATATTATCAAGAACTATGAGAGGTTTTTAGGATAGTTTTTAATTCTTAAGTTAGTATAGTTTTATACCCAAAACTGTTAACATCTAAATAAATTTGTGCATTTCATTCAGAGTTACGTTATTTAATTCTCCAACGAACACATATCATTTTATAGAGAATAAAAGTTATATAATATATATATATATATATATATATATATATATATATATATATATATATATATATATATATATATATATATATAGCCGGTTAAGATAGTAAAATTGCCTCCGCCATATACTATGTTGTTCTACATCAAAAAATACTAGACCAAAAAATTTTTAGACTCAAAGTCTAAAACTAAACCCAAACATAACCTCAAAAAAACTTGTTTTTTCGTTTTTTACCAATATCTTCGGTTCTAACCATCGTAAAGACTTATTTTTTTTTTTTAAATCATGGAGATAATTTTACACTCAACCAATAATTATTAGATTATATTATGTGAGGTCGTTAAGGCCATGCGGCCTCACCGCACTTCGACCTATAGAGATCTTTTGTGCATACCTTAATCTAGTTAAACTCTAGAATGCCAATACTTCTGATGAAGTTGATTAGCTTCCTAGGTGACTTGTTTCCTATGTCAGAGGACGCCAGACTGACCTCTCCTAGGAATTTTAGTCTTTTGCAGAACAGTGCTACGCAGTTGCATAGTATATGTTCTGCCGTTTCTTTTTCATTGTGGCAGAAACGACAGTTCTCACTATCTGATTTGCCCATCTTCTTGAGATGATATCTCAGAGGGCAGTGACCAGTGAGAAGGCCAGTGACCATTTTGATATCTTTTTTACTCATTTCGAGAAGGCGGTTTGTTGCAGTAGGCGACACTTTTATGAGCCTTTTTGCTTGCCTTTGTCCTGGTGTGTTAGACCAATATGATCTTAGTTGATTGAGTTCCCAGGTACGGAGTTCCTCTCTGATGTGGCTTTTCGATAGTCCACAGAAGGGTTCTGGACCCTGGAATGGGGTATTAGCTCCTTCTTTTGCGAGGCTGTCAGCTTCCTCATTTCCTGCAATTCCCTTGTGACCTGGCACTCAAATCACAGTTACATTGTTGCGTTCCGCCAGCTTCTTGAGAGATTGTTTACAGTCCCAAACCAACTTCGACTCACATGTAAATGACTTTAGAGCCTTTAAGGCGGCTTGGCTGTCTGATAAAATAAGGACTCTTGCCCTACGGGTGTCTCGGTTGAGACATTCTTGGGCACTTATGTCTATAGCATGTATTTCTGCCTGGAAGATAGTTGGGGCGTTTCCAAGAGATTTAGATAGCCTGAAATTGGGCCCAGTAACTCCCACTCCTGCCCTTTCATCTATCTTAGATCCATCCGTATACCATACGAGTGAACCTTCTTCCACTTTTGGTTCAATTTCTTCACCCATTTGGTGGTTTTTTATGACCACTTCAAAGGGTGTTTCAAAGTCGAATTTGACTGGCATAACATCTGTCGGCATGTCCTTAGAATCCAATGGAATTTCTTCTAAGATTTTCAGGTGGCCAACTAGATCTCCAGGTTTCATTATTTGTGTCTGTCGTAGTTTTAAGGCGGTAGTTACTGCCTCCCTCCTTATGCAGAACTGCAAGGGAGGAAGGTTCAGCATCGCCTCTAGAGCTGCAGTGGGACATGTTGACATTGCCCCTGTGATTCCCAGACAAGCTAGCCGCTGTACTTTTTGAAGCTTGGCGTTAGCTGTTGTTTGTTGTGTTTTTGGCCACCATACGAATGATGCGTATGTGACCATGGGCCTAATTATTGTTTTATATGACCAGAGAGTCATTTTCGGTTGTAGGCCCCAAGTTTTTCCAAACGTCTTGCGGCAGGTCCAACTTGCCACCAAAGCTCTGGATAAAATTTTTTCAATATGACTATTCCAGGTGAGTTTTTGATCTAGGGTTACCCCCAGATATTTTACTTCCTTGGAATAGTGTAATGTGATGCCATTCATAGTTGGAGCCTGTAAATTGTATTTACGTCGCCTTGTGAAAGGTATCAAAGTCGTTTTACTGGGGTTGACATTTAAGCCCTCTTTCGAGCACCAACTTTTAATTTCGTTAAGAGCAGTTTGCATGAGACTAGATATAGTCTGGTCA
Source organism: Diabrotica undecimpunctata (assembly GCF_040954645.1). NCBI lineage: Eukaryota > Metazoa > Arthropoda > Insecta > Coleoptera > Chrysomelidae > Diabrotica > Diabrotica undecimpunctata. The sequence goes on from NC_092805.1 coordinate 102,063,622, forward strand.
TGCTTGCCTCTAATTGTAACAACTAGGTCATCTGCGTAACCTTGGGTTATAAAACCAGAATCATGCAACTTAGTGAGAAGGTCATCCACAACCAAAGACCACAGCAGAGGCGATAATACTCCCCCTTGAGGGCACCCCTTTACCGCTGTCACAGTCACAGATTCTCCTCCAATACTAGCAGTGATGATTCTCGTTTTTAGCATTGACTGAATCCATTGTATTAGTGAGACTTCAATGCTCCTCTTTACTAGTGCTCTTTTTATGGATTCAAAAGAGGTATTATCGAATGCTCCCTCTATGTCAATGAAAGCGCAAAGAGCTATTTCTTTTGCCACTATTGTCTTTTCAATTCTTTCGACTAGCGAATTCAGAGCATTTATAGTGGATTTGCCAGTCTGGTAGGCAAACTGATGTTTGTGAAGTGGTTTCCTCGCTAATGTTTCGCTTCTTATGTAGTAATCTACTAGTTTCTCAATTGTTTTTAGGAGAAAGGAGGTCAGGCATATAGGACGATAAGACTTCGCTTCGTCTGTAGGACGTTTCCCCGCCTTTGTTATAAATACTACCTTTGCGTCCCTCCAAGTTTTTGGAATGTGACCTAACACCAGGCTTGCTATGAAAAGCCGCTGTAGTTGCGGCTGTATTTGCATGAAGCCTTTTTGAAGTAAAGCAGGAAATATTCCGTCCTTACTAGGGGATTTAAAAGGTTTAAAGCTTTTAACGGCCCATTCGATTTTATTTTGTGTAAAGATTTTTTCCGCTAGTTGCCTGCTGGATCTGTTGAGGCCCCTTGGAGCCTCTGCCAGCTGCACACTTTGCGGTTCATCTTCTTGTATTTGTTGTTCCGTATATGTTGCAGTTCCCTAATAGTTTCCGTTAGACTCTCAGTATAATCACCATTCGGCTTTTTGATCAGTCCAATTTCATTTGTGTGGTCTTTTGAGAGAACCTTTTGGAGCCGTTGTGCAGGGGCTAATTCTGTTATCCCTTCGCACATTTTTCTCCACGAGTTTCTTTTTGATTTTCTTAGTTCTTTGTTGTACTCAGTAAGGGCATTTCTGTAGGAGTCCCAACTACCTGTAGATTTTGCCCTATTGAAGAGTTGTCTGACCTTTTTTCTAAGTTTGGATAACTCTTTATTCCACCAGCGAACATCCCTAGTGGTTCTCTTGTGTTTTAGAGGACAGCTTGATTCATAGGCCTGTATTATGGCATTTTGAAGTTGCCATGAGGCTCGGTCTAGATTTTCTTCTGTGTCGAGCGACGTATCGAGTTCCTCCATTTCGCTTTCGAGACACTCTTTATAAGTGTTCCAATCGGTCTGTTTTGGGACTCGATATTCCTCAAGACCCTTCTCAGATGCACCCAAGTCGAACCTTATGTGTTGATGATCCGACATTGAGGCTTCATTCGAGACATGCCAATTGTATATTTTATTTGCTATAAACGAACTAGTTAGGGTTATATCAAGAACCTCTTTCCTAATTGCGTTTATAAATGTGGGTTTGTTAAATCTGTTTGCAATATCTAAGTTATTAGCAGATATATAGTCCAGGAGGTGCTCACCCCTGTTATTGATTCCTGTGCTACCCCATACTGTGTGGTGTGCATTTGCATCGCAGCCAATAATTAATTGTCTGTTCTTGCTCTTGCACCATCCCATAAGTCTTTGAACTTCCTCTGGAGGTGGATGGTTTTGAGTCACCCGGAAAATAGGCCGAAGCAATAACGATTTGCCTCTTGCCTACTTGAACAGAAATATATTTAATATTATGTGAGAGCAGTAATGCTGCTCTTGGATTGTCAGTATTGATATTATAGAGTAACCTACTTGATTTCATGTTGAGTCCTTGTATTCGTCCTCCATTAATCCAAGGCTCCTGTAGGAGGCCAATGGCTAGGCTGTCGTCAATGAACCTTTTTCTAAGCACACTGGTAGCTGCTTTTGAATGTTGAAGGTTTATCTGCAAACATTTCAGCCTTTGAATCATTTTTATAGGTTGGTTTGGGGATTTTTTAATTTTCCCTTGCCTTTATTGTCTGGTTTCCCAGATTTTTTTTTGGTCACTAGCTGATTCCTTGGAGTCAGGCCTTTGCTTGCCTGTCCTCCTGGATTCATCTTGAGCACTTTTTTGCTCATCCGGGGCCTTAGACAGCGTAGCAGGTTTTTGAGACCCGCTAGCTGATTCCTTGAAGTCAGGCCTTTGCTTGCCTGTCCTCCTGGATTCATCTTGAGCACTTTTTTGCTCATTCGGGGCCTTAGACACCGTAACGGGTTTTTGAGACCCGCTTGTTGTGGGTTGATTTCTGCCACTCTTGTCTCTTAGGACCGTACGACCATATCTGTAATTGATCGTATGCCCCGTTGATTTTAGCCTTTCGGCGAATTGGCTGTCCACTGAAAGGGTTAGAATTTCCACGGCTCCACTCGTAGACCTATTCAGTATTCTCCATGCGGAGGTATGGAGGCTAAAGTTTTGAGCCTCTATTAGACCTAGAATTTTCTCCGTGGAATAATCCTTACTTCCGGGAAGGTACGCCGTAAAGACTTCAGTGTGAGGAATTTCTGTTCCCTCTACAAGTCTCAATGTGGCACCCTCCCATGGCTGTATCTCTCCAATGTGTGTCTTTAGCCACTGCAAGGTGGCTTTGTCGGCGCACATCAAAGCTAGCCAGCCAGGTCTGTTTTGAGCGCTCAAAAAGTTAGGCTTTTCGCTCTTTTGTTTCTGGAGCTCAAGAATCTTGTCTAAGATCTTCTCCTTAACGGCCTCTAATTGTTCCGTTGTAAGGAGATGACGTGGGAATTCCGAGGGTAGGATTCCCACTTTAACACCTTCAGCCATTTGACTGAAGGAGGGCTTTGCAGATTTAGGCACAGTGTCGCCTTTATGTGCATCACTCCTTGATTTTTTTGCTTGTCGACCTTCGGGAGTGTTCTCTTCAGAGCGGACCCTTTTGGGGCCTTTTTCCAGAGATTTCTCCTTTATGGGCTCGACTGCTTTCTTTCGGGCTTCTTCCGGAGTCAGCCCTTTCTTAATAAGGTATTTAAGCCTTTTTCTTGCGGCACCAGATAGCTTTATCCTTTCTTTCCCGTGTACGGGACTTAAGGGTCTAAGCTCGTCGCCACTAGTTAGAAGTAGCTCCTCCTCAGTTTTTTCAGGCTTATTTTCAGCCTGTACATGAGGGTCGCTAACCTCCATTTCAGTGTCCGATCTTTGGGAGTCGGATATCCCTTCTTTTTCTTTAATATAGGGTTCCATACAGATTCCCACGAGAAGCTAGGGAAATAAATGTCACCTGCAGCTGAGCCCCGCATGCCACAGTAAGGCTAGTAAAACTGAAGTTCGCCAGGTGCCCCAGAGTTCGCATAATAGTAGTTAGATACCCCCTAACTATTCATTCTTCGGCTTATGCTGTTCCACCTTGAAATTGGGAAGATTTTTTATTGTGGTTCCCTTCCACTTGGCCGGCCGTTTAAGGCAAGCCCCCACATCTATGTTCGTCTTATGACGTAATAGACACGGTTTATACCAGGCAGGTTTCCGTAGATGGCTGTCTCTTCCAGCAACGAAACGTCAATCTGGACACTAATCCAGTCTTGAGATTCCATCGCAGGGAGCGAGCATCATCCTCCACGCTGTGATTCCTGGTATTGTTAACTTGGGTAGGCTGCTTCTTAGTCGCTGAAGCAGTTCATCTATACTTAGTCTCTCGACTATCTGGAAGAGATTCCCAGGTACTCCAGAGATCTAAGCGGTGGCAGGAACTGCTCTAGCGAGGTCCTTTCACATCCATTCATACTTCCCGTTCACCAGGCCTAGCCCGTTTATAGGGGATACCTTCATTCAACGGAGAGCTCCTTATTAGGGAGATCCCATTCATTCACACACACATACTTGTTCCATTTCCTGCGCCAGACTACAGCCCTACCTGAACAGTCAGCTTAAGCCCCCGAACCCACGTCAAGGTCTTGCAGCCACTATCGGAGGCTTATAGAACCAATAATATATATATATATATATATATATATATATATATATATATATATATATATATATATATATATATATATATATATATATAATTTTAAAATTTTCAAGAGCGTTGAAAAATTTGAATATTTCGCCAAAAATTTTGTAAAAAATAAAAAATACCATGATAAAAAATTAAAACAACTAAATATTCACTTATAACACTAACTTGCACTTCAATAACAAACAGTTGAACAAATAATTTCAATGGGAGCGTTGGCTTTGCATTGTTTTAAAAAGTTTGGCTAAATCTGGCACATAACCTGCTGTTTTAAGTTTCAAACACGACTCTAAATTTTCATTTGTTAGTTGGCTTCTTAGTTTACTTTTATATTTAGGCATTTACTAACACACTACAAATATTGTATCCTAATTTAATATGTAGGTATATAATATTAATATGTATGTAATATAAACAACGGAAATGGGTGTAAAACTATGAGAAAACCTTTTGGCTTTGCCAGTGCCATCAACTTAGGAAAAAAAAAGTTTACTATTAATTACATTCATGCAAGAGAACGCTTGCTCGCAAGAATATGTCGATCCGAAGATAGTTAGTACTCCAAATGCCAACTTCTTCACCTCCCTGCAATCTGGAAGACTATTCCATGCGTCGAATATAAGTCCTTCAGTTCGCGGCATTTCTTTCAAAGCTGTCCACTTTTTTTGCGTTACGTACATACATTCAACTTCCAACTCTTCCAACTTACTTTTCAATTCTGTAAATTTTCCACTCAACAAAGCTTTACTTTTTAAATCGATCAATTGCATTTCTAAAGATCCAGTATGAATTCCAAATGGTTCAACGTGAATTTCGTTACTATTTGTGTTGAGAGGATTTACTATGAATGCTAAAATAGTTTTGTTGGTTTTGAATTGTTCAAATCTGCCAGCAAATTCATCTTTAATTTTTGGAGCTCATCGACAGCTTTTTTTCGTTCTTCGCAGGCTGGATATTTACTAGCAAACTGAGTATGCGTTTTAGTGAAACGTTTCTCTAAATTTGATCTCTTATTTTGTGCGAGTTTTTTTTTGGCAAATGAGGCAAGTCAAAAGTCCATCTGAGTTGCATATGAAAGCGAACAACTCTGTCCAATTTCGATTAAATTCTCGATGCTTCTCATTAGTTCTTCTCTTTTTTTGAGATGCCATACTTGCGGTAAAGCTGAAATAAAGATAAGATAAAATAAAAATAAAAACAAAATTTGTTTTGTGGTTATTATTCTTAATAATGCCAGTTATGAAATATAAAAAAATTTACCCCTATTAAAAACCAAAATATTATATTTGAAAAATAAAATTTTTTATTCATATAAAATATAATATAAAACAATTTAATTCTCAAGGAGTACGACCGTCAATTCGCATATAAATAAGGAACACTCGAAGTGTAAGGGTCTCTTGGTCAGTAGGTGGAGATAATGAGACAAGGACTACATCTACTTTATCCATTTATTGAAGTGATTTCGTTTACTGCTCAGTAAACTTTATCAGTTTATCTACAAATGAGTATTATAAGAACAAACATTCATAGAGAGGTAAAAAACAAATAGTATTACCTTAAAAAAGACATGTAGATTAAAGCTTTTTTTATTGTTAACTATATATCTAAATGTTTTTTGTACATTGTACGCTTTTCAATGGTTGTTGTTCAAACAGCAGACGACAGATGTTGCAATTATTTACTATGTAAACGTATACTTAAGTACATAAATACATACGAGAAGCTGGGTATAATGAAATAAAATTTATTAAAATATATTTAACAGCGATATTTCTTAATTAAAATACTTACCTAAATAAAATAAAAAAATCTCTGATTATTTGGACACGAAACACTGTTTGTCCCACTCTCTCACGTACTGATTGACTATAAGTACTTAGTTTCGTCGCATCTGTAGTCACACAAGAACAACCACTTTGCTCTACGCAGACGACACAGCTCTCGTAACAACAGCACTAAGCGTCGATGCAACCCTTGGGTTTGCTCGAAATCACCTTAACCTGGTCGACAGGTGGTGTCGGAGATGGAGAGTAACACCCAACCCAGGCAAAACACAAATGATTCTCGTCAGACATCCGAAGCTAAGCTAATCTATCACACCCATAATTTTCGCAAGGCACAACTTAAGACTTTGGGGGAACCGACTACAGCTCCGTAACCAGATCGAGTACCTCGCTGTAGTGTTTACCCAAATAATGAACTGGACGGCCGATCTGGACGAAGGCTGTAACAAGGCCAGGAGCCGACTCGGACTACTCAATGCTCTTTGTGGTAAATTCGGAACAACACACACACGTTCACTCATACACACATACAAAACCTTTATCAGGCCGGTCATCGAGTATAGATCCAATATCTATACTATGTGCCCGACCACAACACAAAAATATTGCTTGCTTTGGAGAGGAGAATCCTGCGTAGAGTAAACTACAAGCGAAGCGACTACCCATCCGCCTTAATACATCACCTGTAGAATATCCAGCCCATCAATGAGAGGCTCCCCTCTATAAGCAGGAGTAACACGATCTGCACCATCCGGGACCAAAACCTCAGAGCTCAAAGCATCCTAAAAACTACCTGCTCATCCATCGGCAATGTATTCAGAAGAAGACCTAAACCCAAACTCCCTTTCCTACCCACTATTTTACTGGCACTCGCCAGCAACGAACTCCCCGATGAATACATTAATATACAGGAGGCAACTCCCCTCTGCTATCGCCGTCGCCACTAACATTAAAGCTCACTTCGAGCTTGCTCTAGACAGGGGGGATCGGTTTTCTGTGGTTTCCCGATCCCATTGCACAACGATACCTGTCTATTTGCAGAGGTACCAGCCACATCTGCCCTCTCGCGCCGCGTTCACATAGTTACTATTTTACCAATTAATAAACTCATAAATTCAAATTCACATATATACTGATTATTTTTTAGACAAAAAAAATTCTGAAAACAACCGTTTCAACATTGTCTTTTACCTCTGATTGTGCTCCTCCGACGATCAGGTCACCACAGGCAAACATCAGGGATCTACGAACACGTCAGTGCCAGTACCAAACAAAAACAAACCACGCCCTGAAGAGGCAAAAGCCTAAATCAGGACAACAAAAACATCCCAACAGAACGACAATCCGAACAATGAGTCAGTCATCTGTAGTCGTCTCTCGTCTCCTGTGTGCGGTGATAGTCGACTGCTGACTGACACGGTGACACGAACGGACTTCGTGTCACCGTGTTTATCACGGCGCAGTCTGTACTTTTTGACGACAGTGACGTCGCGTGTCACGGGGAGGGGTGCTGTGGGAAGCCGAGTATAAGTGATTGAGAGGATCGGTGTCTAATCATCGTTAATCGATTCAGAAGGCTTTTTAAATTTTTTCATGGAAAAATAAATAATATTTGAGTGTGGAACTAAAGAGCCGTAGCTTCACATCCAAAGAGCCGCATGCGGCTCGCGAGCCGCAAGTTGCCGACCCCTGGGCTAGACTCTTTAAGAGTCCAGTCGTCAGAGAGTTGACCCCTAAAAATTATACGAATAAGCTGAATTTTGCAGAGAATAGTAATTTTGGGAACCCAAAAAAGATGCATAAAATTTAACCCGTTTTATTCCTGGGCTCCCCCTAAAACCTCCCTCGAAGGGGGTTAAAAACTTAAAAAAACCGATTTACCAAAAATCTGTACACAGTAGAAAAAAATGTTTTAAATAAAAAATGTAGCTGAGATAATTTTAAACAAAAATGTAAATAAGCATTTTTTGTGTAGAATGAACCTTTCTCTTAGAAACAACGCTTTAAGCGACCGTCGATTTTGCATGTCAGTTGCGCGAGCGAAATCAATGTTTGTATTTCAAAATTAGCTCGACGGTAAAAATTTAATATCTTTTGATCCAAATATCCTATCGACAAAATTCAAGATATGTTTTAAAGGCAAAAAGTGCAGCTTTCGTATGCAGTTTTTGTATTTTGCCGAGAAGAAACTCAGTTTTTTATAAATGTGTTAAATAAATTGACGTGGCGCGATTTTTGTCATTTTTTACGATTCTCGTCAGATCAATAAAATTGATAACTTTTATTGATCAGTTGTAGTAAAATTTTCATTTTGAGAGAGCAACCTTTAAAACCTATTACATAAAATTTCAATTTTGAGTTGTGTTAAGAAATATTAGGCATTTGAAATATGAATAAAAAGCAGAATTTAATGTTTTACATTACAAACGATCACACGTCACGGGAAATGCATTTCAGAATACTGTTTTGTGTGTTCATTATTGCAGAAGTTTTGTTCTTTTGAAGAACGTACTAGCGTAATTGAAAACAAAGTTTTAAATTTTTTAGATCGCAAAACTAAAATTGCATGCTTAGGTTTTAAAGGGTAGGCTCTAGTAATCGAAACTTCATAGTTGCCTGTCAACGAAAGGGATAGATTGTATTGATGTCGTGAGAATAATAAAAAATGGCAAAAATCCCGCCATGTTTATTGTCGCTTAAAGCGTTGTTTCTAAGAGAACGGTTCATTCTACACAAAAAATGCTTGAAAACATTTTTGTTTAAAATTATCTCAGCTACATGTTTTATTTGAAACATTTTTTTCTAACGTGTACAGATTCTTGGTAAATCGATTTTTTTACGTTTTTACCCCCTGCAAGGGGTTTTAGGAGGAAAACCCGGGAGTAAAAGTGGTAAACTTTTTTGAGTTTTTTTGAGTCACAAAATTAATATTCTCGGCAAAATTCGGCTTGTTCGTATGATTTTTAGAGATTCAGTGACGACTGGAGTATTACAGTGACTGAGAGTCAACTGAGAGTCACGCAGATAAGAATGGAGCGGTCCATGTTAGGAATAACCCTGCGAGACAGAATAACCAACGACGACATCAGGAGAAGAACCGGAGTGACTGACATCATCGAGAAGATAGCCAGACTAAAATGGAGATGGGCAGGACACATAGCCAGAATGACAGATGGGCGATGGACAAAGAGGTTATTGGAATGGAGGCCAAGGGAAGACAAGAGAAGCGTCGGTCGACCACCTACAAGATGGACTGACGATTTAAGAAGACTCAATAAAAACTGGATGAGAGCGGCGCAAGATAGACGGGGTTGGAAACATGAGGAAGAGGCCTATGTTCAGCAGTGGACTCTTGAGGCTGGATGATGATGATGGAGTATTAAGGTACAAAACCAGATTTAACCAAAAGGTTAACCAGTTTTGTAGAATTTTTTGTGACTTGTATAATATATATATTGTATAATATTGTTGAATATTTTTGCTCGCGCAAATGCGACGCCGCAATGCTGACTTGGTGACTCTGTATGGAACTGAAAACATAGACATATCAAGGCAAACCGAATAAGATGGGCATGTCACGTGGTACGATCAGAGGATGACAGAGTGTTAAAGATAGTGTTTTTTGAAAGACCAGATAGTAGAAGATCAGTAGACCGACCGAGAAAAAGATGGAAGGATAATGTTGAAGCCGATTTATCTAGAATTGGGGTACAACAATGGGGAATAGAAGCACAAGGTCGTAGAGGATGGAGGGCGATAGTGGATGCGGCGAAGACTTACCCCGAGGTGTAAACCCAGTGAAGAAGTAAAGAAGAAGAATCTTTTTGCTAGTTTTACTAGTATAGGTGTCTTCTTCAAGTTTTTCTCAGGCTTATTTATCTGTATCTGTACCTTCTGTGCTCTGAAAATAAGACCACAAAATGTATTAATAGATAATCAAAATTTTATGGCGCTATTATTATTTAGTTAGTGTACCTACTACATTGTTTATTTTTTATGATTTCCGATTTTTTTTGTAGAGAACTCTATAATCATCGTTGTTGAGCAGGTCTTTTCAATTTATTTTGACTTTTTCTGTAAATCATTTATCTTTTTTTCTACTGTTTTATTCTAATTTTGTGTCTCTCACTTTATGTTGTTGTGTCTCTCACATTCATTATTTCCAAGATTTCGTTTGTGGTTTCATGAGAATCTTTCCTTTTTGATTTATGGATACAAATTTCCTTAAGATTCAAATCAATATGAGTTTACTTGAGCCACCAGGTACTTTTTAATAATAGGAAATACATCGAACGATCAATTTCATAACGTCCAATCACTCAATTTTTGTGGTACTAATAGGATCCTGCAAACACCTCAAATCATGTATTTAGACAGTTTAGGTGTACGGTTTCTCAAGTTTTAATGTTATTTTTTAATTGCCGTTGCACAGTTAATAAGTAAATGTTAAACGTGATCTTAAATTATTGCACGAATTTATTGAAGAAATAACGAAGCAAAAGAAAGTCAAATTTTATGCAACAATAGAAGTTTAATACGGTAAAATGATTTTCTTAATTATTTAAGTGAGAAATTTTTTATACAAAATAAATTAAAATGGTGATCTTAAAAGGTTAAAATAATATAAAACTAAGATCAGCTAAAGTTAAGACTCAGTAAACATAGAAAAAAGATAACCTGCGACAATGACCTTTGATATGTCATATATGTGAAGCCATGATCGTTTTTTTTAAGGCAGCTTCCTTAATTATAAGTTATTCTAAATAGGTAGATACTGCCATATTGTTATATTGTGATTGAATATTGCAGTGCAATTGCGGTAAATGTAAATAATTATCGGTACACATCATCGTTCAATTTACACGAATTATATCAACACGTTTAAGTAAAACTCATAAATTATAGGTATTGTAGCGGTTATATTGCCTACCACATAGGGTATTACTTATAGGAGGTTGAAAATTTGGGACAGAAATTACTGGGCTCGAGATAGGGTAAGCAAAACAAACCGGAACGTTTGCGAACGGCTATTCTTGGTTTGATTGGAGAGCTGGGCGTGGGTAAGTGAATAAAAAATTGGGGCTGGAAAGGAGTAACTACAAAAAGTGAATCAAAAGGGTACTTACATAGATTTCCTGGATAACACAACACAAGAAGGTTCCTAAGCTATTTAAATCGGACGCCGCTTACAAGAATCTTCCTGCTGGATGGAAAGATAGGCTTTTATTTCCTGAAAAATTTATCAAAAGGGTTAGAATCTTTTTAAAGGAAATAATACTCTTGGTTTAGGGAGAAACATAACATATTTATTATTATCTCACCATAAATAGTTACAAATACAAATAATAATAAAATACAAAAAAAAAACGACTTACAATGGTGCTATCGGTTTGCAACTCTAGACGTTGAGCAATATAGGAACTTAAATTATTAATAAATTGAAATCATCTAGATCTTTCAATGTAGTTTACGTTAAGGTCGACCCTTTTAAAAAACAAATCAAAACAGATTTAAAATTTATGGCTGTGTATGTACCAAATGTCAGAAGAAAATAATGTTAACTGTCATATGTCAAGATTAAATTTTAAAACTTTATAAGAATAATAATTATAATTATCATATAAGAATAATATGACAGTCAGCCAATCCCTAATATTTATAATTTTATTTATTGCAATTTTTTAACTTGTCATGAAAGCAATTATTGATTGAAAACTATATGTTTTTACCTTAAAATTTTTTTTACAAAAGTACCTGATTTCACTGACTATTGTTTTTCCTTTAAAAGTTTTTGGGACTGGAACTGGACTCAAAACACTGCAAAACGACACAAATGCGTCTCACAAGCTGCAAAATGGTCTAGAATGACCAAGGACAAACAAATAGATGAAGTTGGCACTGGATTATCGAGCTTCGGGTTAAAAAATTGCAATCTTCAAAGCTTGGCTTTTTAAATACTCCTCGAAAATATGTGGACCCCTAATATCGTTGTAATACTGCTTACAAATCTTTCATTTAGGACACAATACAACACATATAACAAATCGGTAATTAATTCAGCAAAACTGCATTTGATTGAATTCACATTTCCACAAACAACATCTGCCCGCTTTTTTGAAGATTATAACGCCGAGCTCTTTTCGCTTTAAGATCTTAAATCAACCTCACTTATACTCTACATTTAACTGCCACCAGACTACACATTTTTCCATGAAAAAAGACAAAAAACGAAAAAACATTACGGATTTGGAGAAAAATTCGGACTCCAATAAAACTAAACGCTTTTAACAGCGCTTTCACCGAGAGTGATCTCATAATCTTTTTAAAAATCATTCGCCCAACTCGGTATAAACCAAACAGAAACGGAAACATTTCTGTTTATTTGACGCGCTAAATATCCTAAAGCGGCTCTCGATCAAAGGAATACCGAAGAAATACATATCTGTGTTACATAAACAAACTTGAAATATGTTCATTATCAATCCAGCAACACAAAAAGGATTGAAATAATATTTCGGTATTTTAATACATACAGGATGATTTTTAATACACACGAAAGAAAATAAAAATGCTACAGTATATCAAATTAATTGGAGCTTAAAATATTAATTAGAACTTGAGATTTTATTATAGAGCATCATCATCATCATCATCATCATCATCATCATCAACATCATCATCATCATCATCATCATCATCATCATCATCATCCAGCCTTGTGCGTCCAAAGTTGTACATAGGCCAATCCAATTCTGTCGGTATTGAACTTCCCACAGTCAATTAACAGCGATTCTTTTGACTCGTTTGTCCATCGTATAGGTGGTCAACCTTTGCTTTTGTCTACTTTTGCTGGTGGTCTTCATACTCTAATTTTTTGGGTTCATTGCCTGTCGTTTATTCTGGCCACATGGCCCGCCCAGTTTCACTTTAGTCATGTAGCCTCTTTGACATCTGTGACGCCTGCCCCTCTTATTTATTCGTTTTTTAGCTTGTCTCTACGAGTCAGTTCAAATAGCGAGTGTTCCATTCTTCTTTGGGCTACTCTGAAATTAATTGTTGTAGCCTGGGTTAAGGAAAGTGTTTCGGCGCCGTAAGTCGTGACTGGAAGCACAAGTTGGTCAAACGTCTTTTGTTTTAAATAATTTGTTTAGCAGTTTGGTTGTCCCTGGCAATTTGAATTTCATGACCTAAGTATTTATATTTATGAAGATTTGTCATATATTGTGTCTTTGCAAAATTTATGTTTAAACCAACTTCGTTTGTGGCTCAATTTTTAACTCAATAAGCATAGTTTCAATCTCTTTTAAGTTATTTGTTATCAGACCAATGTCATCCACAAATCGTAGGTGGAAGAGCATTTCGCCGTCAATATTTATTCCTTTGGCTTCCCACTCCAATTTTTTTAAAGCATGTTCTACAAAACTTCAGTAAAAAGTTTGGGAGATTACGTGTCTCCTTGTCAGATTTCTCTTTTTATATTTATACAGTTTGTACTGTATAAGTACCGATATTCTATGCGACTTTCCTCCAACGCTATTAATTTCTATCGTATCGAATGCTTTGCTAAAGTCTACAAAAACCAGGACGAATGGTCGGTTGTTTTCGATGGATTTTTCTATTATAATCACTTTTATGCAGTGGGGGTGAGGTGGTCGTTGGTGCCAAAGTTTTTTCTAAAACCTGCCTGTTTCCTAGATTGGTAAAAATCTAATTTCGTTTTCAGTCTATTTGTTATTATTCTTGTGAATAATTTGTAGAGGTGGTTTAACAACTTTATGGGTCGGTAATTCTTGAGATGTGTTGGATCGACCTTTTTGTGTAATAGAATGGTAAGTGCACTGTGCTATCTTGTAGGTGTTTCACTTTGGTGCAGACATAAATTGAACAATTTCTTTATATTCTCTAATAGTCTATCTCCCCCAATCTCTACGGCTTCTATAACAATATTATCTTGATATATCAAGCATCAATTCCGATCCTTAATTAACTAATCTTTTTTCTGAACTTTCCAACTTTTCTGTTGGTTGCTCATCATGCTCTTGACTTATATGATTCTGTACAAAACTCTTCTACTACCCTTATTAATTCATCTCTATTGGTGATAATATTTCCATCTTTATTCTTTAATTTTATTCTTTTATTTTTGTCATTTCACAACTTTTTCCTTAGAACTTTAAGACTCTTGTTATTTTCAATCGTTTGTTGGATTTGCTCACTTTTATGCTTTCGGTTGTCCATCCTAATAGACTTTGGTATTCTTTTAATTATGTCTTAAGTTCATGATGTTCTTTGCTTTTAGTACTTTGCAGGTTTCTCGTCTCTTCCAATAATGCTTGTATTTGAAGACTTATTTTTTCGTTACATGATTTCTTTTGGCAGTAAAAAGCAAAGCTTAAAAAACCATCTAACAAATAATACATAGACACAGTACAGTAAGCACATCAACGAGAACTTAAGAAATATACAAGTTAATTGCATAGAGAAATCCTGTGAGAAAATCAAAATGGCTATAACCATGGCTAAGTGGCTAAGTAAAATAAAAAGAAATCACAAAAACGAGTGGATGCCGGAAGACATACTTGATCTAACGGAGTAACGCAGAGAGTACAAAATACATCAGAACCAACATTATACAAGGATTCCATACAAGGAAACTCAACGAATGATAAGGGCAAAAATTAAAATCGCAAATGAAAGCTGGATGAAAGAACGGTGTGAAGAATTGGAATCACTACAAGAAAAGAGAGAGAGAGAGCTTTGGACTACATAAAAAGGTTTAAGACATTTCGAGTGTATACAAGAAACACCATGAGACGCGCCAGATGAATGATCAAGGAGACTACGTACATACCCAGGAAGAACTGGCTGAAATCTATACAGACTAAGCTTCGTTCATATTTATGGATAATAGACCGAATCTGACAACTACTAGCTTACCCACGAACAATTTATCCGGCCCTCCCGTGATTCGTACCGAAGTGGAGTATGCTATTCTTCTTATTGTTTTTATGTAGACATGACTCTGTCTGTTTTTCAATGTACCTCCAGTAAGTTGTCGTTCCATTGTTTTCGCGGTCTTCCTACTGATCGTCTTCCTATTGGGGAACCATCTCTTGCCGTCTTTACTACTCTATTTGTTGTCATTCGGCTTATATGATCGTTCCATTCTACTCTTCGATTCCTTACCCATTTCTTGATGTTCTTCATCTTGCATCTACGTCGTATATTTGTACTTCTAGCTCTGTCCCATAGTGTCCTACCATAAATTTTTTCAAGTGTTTTCATCTCTGCTATTTCTAACATCCTTTTTGTCCTCTTTGTGTTAAGTCATGTTTCTGCTGCGTATCTCATTATTGGTCTGATGACTATTTTGTAAATTCTGCCTTTTATTTCTTTCCCGATATTTTTATTTCTTCATATTGTTTTATTCAGACCTGCGGCTCTGTTTGCTCTATTCACTTGACCTTCCACTTCAGTTTAGAGCTTTCCGTGGCTGGATAATGTGATGCCTAGATATTTAAACTTCATTACTTCTTTATTATCTGACCTTCCAGCTCCAATTTACATCTTAGTAAATTTGCTGTTATAACCATGCATTTTGTCATTTTTGGGGAAATTAACATGTTAAATTTTCTGGCAGTTATATTAAATTGGTGCAGCATACGTTGTGAATCATCTTCACTTTGAGAGAACAGTATTACGTCGTCTGCGTAGCAGATTATTTTAAGTCGTTTTTCTATCATTTGGTATCTTTCTTTAGTTCTTACGTTGTGTTGTTTTAGTAGATTTTTTCGATCGTTTTGATTATTCCTGTATTGTGTTCAATTGTGTACAATAAGTAAATATTGTCATTTAATTTGACCCGGTCAAATACCTTCTTAAGGTCCAGAAACATAAATATGCCGGTTTGTTTTATTATAATGATTTCTCTTTCACTTGCCTCATTATAAATATACATCGGTGAATAATTTTCGCGAACTAAAACCTTGTTGTTCTTCTGCTAGTGTTTATTTGTTATCACTTCGATTGTTAATTTTAGTGTTGTGTTTAAAAAATAAAGGTATAAGGATGCTTGATATACATTCTTGAGGAATTCTGTTTTGTTCTATTATTTTTTGGATTAGTTTTAATAGTTGTTTGATGAGACTTGGTCCTCCGTGCTTTAGGAGTTCGTTCGGTATTCTGTCCTCTCGTGGTGATTTTTTTTTAATTTCCTTAATCCTTTCTTTACCTCTTTTTTCTCAATATTTATTACTTCGTTTGTCATTGTCATTATTGGTTTATTATCCTCACCTTTAGCAAATAGGGATCGAAAGTAGTCTACCACCCATGTTTCCTTCTGAATGTCTTTTTTTATTAGTTCGTTCATCTCTTTTTAGTATGCTATTAAATTTTCAAAGACCTAAAAAGAGATGGGAAGACGAAGTCGATGAGGATGCTAGGAACTACCTGGGAACGCGTTCATGGAAAAGAACAGCGGTAAATCGAAATGATTGGAGAAGCCTGTTGAAGGAGGCCAAGGCTCGATTTGGGCTGTAGTGCTATTGGATGGATGGATTAAATTTTTAAAACTGGGCAAGGCCCCTGGACCGGATGGTATCACTACGGAAGCCATACAACTCTTGGAAGATGACAACATTGACATGCTGGTAACAATTTTCAATGCCATATATTGCGGTGAATGTGAACACCAGCCATATTCCAACGGATTGGCTTTATTCAACCTTTATAATGATCCCTAAATCACAAAGAGCGGTAAAATGCAAAGACCAGAAGCTGATCAGTTTAATAAGCCATTTGCTTAAAGTATTTCTTCGCATCCTCTACACAAGAATGTTCAGAAAGCTGAAAGAGCTAAGCGGCGTGACACAATTCGGGTTCAAGAGCGGACTAAGTACACGTGAAGCAGCTTTCTGCTCTAATACTTTTGTACAAAACTGCATCGATCAACGAAAGGGTGTACGCATCACAGATGACGACAATTGTGGCTACGAAATTTAAAGAACTGTACGGCACTATAGGAAGAAGAATCAATTTGCTTTTTCCTTCCCAAAAAGTAGAAAATTTTTTTTAATTTCTTTTGCTTTATATTTATTGTGTTATAATTTTAACTATACTAAAGGGACTGGACTCACAAATTTTTCTTTTAGTTGTCATCTTTGCAACGAGGTTGTTTATAGATGCGCATCGCCTTAATTATGAGTTGGCGTTATCATTGTAGTATTTTTGTTGTTGTTTGTTTTGTGAAACTGTCTATATGTGTAGAAAACATATGTTTAGACTATGGGAAAAATCACCTACAGGTTTTCGTCCATGAGAACAAGAGGACCCAAGTAGTAGTAGAGAAAATGTAATAGCCGACAATCTTTTTGTTCCCCGCGTCCTTGTCTAGACCTTCCTTTAATCTCAGTCTTGGTCTACCTCTACTCCTATTTCCTACTGGTGCCGCTAAAAGGGTTCGTCTGGGTGAGTAATTTTCATTTGATCTTGACACATGCCGAGCCCATCTAAGCCTACCTATTTTTATGAAAGATATTACATCTCTACCATTTACTATTTCTTTATAATTCTCGTACAATTCGAAATTATATCACCTTCTCCAAATACCATTCAAGATAAGCAGACCATTTGCGTTTGTTTTGGAGATGGTCCATGTCCTGTTCTCCAATCATCTATCTATTCCTGATGATTAATACCTAATCTAGATGATAAACTGTTTTCTGTTTTGGTTGACTCATTTTTGCGAAATGTATAAAATAATGGAATACATATATAAAATATATTCAATTTCACAGGTCTGTATTCTTGATTATTATTATAAAACATTGAGAACCGCTGATCAAAGCGTTTAAATATTGCGAATGAGTAGGTATATAGGCCACATCCTATTAGTAAGGACATCTCAAACACATTTCCGTGTATTCTCTACCCAAATGACTCATATTTACAAAATATTTCATAAAAATTACATGGTCAATATTCTCACGTTTTTATTATATTCCCACGAGATCCTATGATTTTTAAAACATAAATTTGAATACGGTGCAGTAATAGTTTTGTTCTTTAAATATTTAAACATTTGTATACCACCCACAATTCATTGTTGCGCAATTGAAACAAGGAATGTAGCCAACAAAAATGATTTTATACTAGGAAATGAATAATAAGTTTGGTAGTTAGGTAACATTCATCTGACGGTATTTTATTTATATGTCATTTATGATTTGCTTGGTGTGATATAGTTAATTTATTTTTTAGAAAGTTGAAAAAATCTTATCCTCCTGGTCACCACATATAAAAAGTAAAAGTTATGCCGTTAAAAACAGACTCACAACACGGAAATATATGTTAATTAATGTGTTACTTAACAGATGTGTTAATAGAATGCTCCGCAAAATTAGCAGAGTACGTTTTGCGGAGCCTTAAGCCCTAACCCAAAACAGTGGCGCACTTAGGATACTCCTGTGGGGGGCTGTTTTGGTTTTTTGGTTGGGCATCGAAGTTTTTTTTATGCTACCTCCATTTTGAGTCCTTAAAATTTGTGAGTAACAGTGTCGGAATAGTGCCCTATGGGGGGGGTTGAACCCCCCTTATCCATTCCCTCCGGTGCGCCACTGACCCAAAATATATAAATTTAAACTATTCGTAAAAGTATGTGTCTGTCAGACACATATATCTAAAAAATTAGAAATTCTAATAGACTACAAGACCATGGGATATTTTTAGTGGGACATTTGACCCAACATGAATATAAATCAATACTACAGTATGTAATAAACTTTAGAAACTATGCCGCCAATTCTCATTGGTACTCAAAAAAGGGGTTTCAAATTAAGGGTTGTGCCTTAGATTTCTCACCCCTGTCTCAGAAGAAATGTACACCGTTGCATTGCAAGAATATTAATCTTTATACCGATTTGAAACTTTGTGCATGAATTCCGTATTGTGTCAAATCACCGAAAATAAGAAAACAGTTTTCCGAAAATAAAAAAATTTCTCTGCTCCTGGTACCAATATTTTTGTACGGCATTATATCGCACGTCATTATTTTTGTATTACCTACCTAAGGTATAAATACCGTACAAAAGACGTGTACGAACTCATCACTTTATAGCCCCCCATAAAGTTATTAGACCCTCCGAGATACAGTAAACTGATCACCGGCATCCTTTGGAGATAGGTAAACTCATCAACGCAGATAGGTAAACTCATCACCAGCATTTTTGCGCCAAGGCGCTGGCTTTTCATGCTGAAGATTGCCTGTTATCTGTTACATTTCTTGTTTATGTGTTAATTTAATAAATTCAGAATTTTTTTTTAACAAAATTGCTTTAAAGTAGATACTAATATCGGGTTTCTTACGGTGTGGCCTATAAGACATATTTGCCAATCTAAACAGTTTTAAGATCTGAAAATTCAGATGCATAGGTTTCCGATAGTGAACTTTATAATGAAAATATTTATTAAAAAGAGTTGGAAAAATGGGAATGAAAGGATTCGCATGGATTTGTGGTGAAATGTATATGGCTAGACAATATAATCGGCCATTTTCATAAATGAAGGCAAGGGATATCCGCCTGAAATCGTTAACAAAACAATCGTCACTCATTCTGGGTCCAAAAATGACAAGCCAAATAAGTGGGGCAGCCACTTGCCGTTGGAATCTCCCCTCTTTTAAGTGGTTACACAACCAAGTTTTTGGATTTTGGAACGAAACATGGAAATTGTGACAAGTAAGAAAAATAGCGAAGTTCTCTGGAATTAAGTGGTCTATCACCAACGATTATTTTCCCACCATATCTTTTAACCAATTAAACCAATTAATTTAACCAATAATCAAACTTAATTAATCGAATGGTGTATGATGTAAAACTGTAATAATAAAACAAAAAAAACCAAAAATCTTGTGCGTCACATCCCTAGGTGAACAGTCTACGTAATATCTGAGATACTTTTTGAGATATTCAATGTTTTAGAATAATCTAAGTAAAATCTAAAACTGTGAAAATGTGACTTTAACAATTTAATTAGAAATCTAAAAATGTAATATCAGAAAGAATAATCTACTTAAAGCAACAAAGTAATATTATGCCTTGTCTACAAGAAACATCTCGTATAGTTGACTTAAAGAACTTAAGCTGATTTTTTCTCTTTGATCAGAATGATCAGCCACCAGTGAGAAACAACTAAAAACGGTATAAAATCTACTCACCAGTTGTATGGCATTTAGCCTTACACCCTTTCGTCGAATAAGTCGACAAAAGGCAATTTGATTTTAGAGTCTTTAGCAATTGAAATTTGAAATTATTGATAACTATTATTTTTCGTCCGCGTTGGCTCAAAACGGATCAATGAGCAGTTCACTATTCATGTTAAAGGAACAAGGGGAAATGAAGAGAAATTTTTCTTTTCGCATAGTTTTAGGTATCTATCAATAGAATTTTGTGGAATTCCCAAATAAAAACCAACGAATTGTGTTTGCATTTAATACATCTATTTTAGATTTATTCTGTCAAATTACCAAATCTTAGCTGTTTGTAAGGGGTTTATGGTCTATACCTGAAACTGGGTGTAGGTAGGACAGTGATGAGTTTACCAATCTTTTGGAGTTTGTTTTAAAATCCCTACTTTTATGGCGGTGATGAGTTTGTACTATGTACGAGGGTACGTATGCTAATTGGTGATGAGTTTATTTGTACCCCGTACAAATATATTTGGCTAAAAAGTCCCTCTTTCATTGCGTGGTAAGTTTATCTCACCTGTGACTCACTTCGACTGATTTCTTTATAGTTTGCCAAAAAGTATTACAAATAAAATACAAAAATTTAAATTATTTTGGTATATTTGAATAATAAAATAAAAATATTCTACAAACTTATGAAAAAAATAAGTCAAAACAAAACAATGATTCTCAAAAATATTATATAATTTCTAAACTCCATTACTAAATTATGAAATTAGAAACTATACAATAAAAAGATAAAAAGTATAATTTTCAATATGAGATAGTTTTTACAGGTCCTTCATTTTTATTCCAGCATTTACTGAGACCAATGAAGTAACTTGTTTGGTAGTAACAAATTACAATACATGTACACCTGTGATGTGCAGTAGCCTGTTGCAAGAATTTCAATCGAAAAACGAGGGGAACAGATATTAAATATTTTAGATTTCCCAAGAATGTGTGGATTGTGGCTTGTCGACGTCAAGACAACATAAATTTAAAAAATGGTAAGTTTCACCGTTTTACCCGTTTGCTGTACTTACTAGGTACCTATTTTACTCGTTTGCTGTACAAACTATTTTTTAACTAACGTTTGTTCCATGAATTTTGAATCGAATTGTTTTGAAATATCACTGAAAGAAAGACTTCTGCAGTAAACACCGAAAAATAGTCGAAATTTAAAATCGGACGCAGTTCCAACTTTAAATTTGAATGGAAGTACAATAAAACGGTTACTTCATAAACCTAAAAATGAGGAACGTTTTAAGCGAACTCTACGAAGAAACCGTCAGAATGAAATTAGAGATCTCTTGAATGCTTCTACGAGTACTACAAATGCTCAAATTATAAATAGCGAAGCTACCTGTCAGATTTCCGATTCCAGCAATGTAATACTTCAGCAAACAAAAAATATGTAAGTATTTATAACTGCATTTGAATAAAATTATCACATAAAAAGATATTGATAAATTAATAATAATATCTTTTCTTTCAGATCAAATAGTGAAGTTGAGTTCAAACAAAGAATTAAGATGTTGGAGGAGCAGAATGCATTACTCTTACAAGAATTAGAAACCAAAAACTTATTGCTTCAGAAATATGAATTGGCAATGAAAACGGTTTTTACTTCAGGTCAAATCAGAAAACTCCTTAGTCCAAACAATACAAATATTCATTGGTAAGCAGAAGATATTGCTTCGGCAATTTATTTACGTAGTGTTAGTCCCAAGGCATATAGTTTTCTAAAAGGAAATAATTTTCCTTTACCGGCCATATCTAGTGTTATCTTAGTTGATAAAATCGTTTACCTTGGACAGCAATTAAACTGTAACGCAGAAAGTTACGCCGAAATTAAATCTAGGATAGAGTAGACTAGAGCGGCTTCTAGAAGGATGTCCAAAGTGTAATGTAACAGAGACCTAAAATTGGCATTGAGGATCCGCCTACTTCGCTGCTACGTGTTCTCGGTCTTACTTTATGGCAGCGGTCGGGGAACATTTTTAATCATTACCCCAAAATATTTTTGTGTAAGTTGATATTACCCCATGGCGAAGAGCAAGAAAAAACGAAATCGCCTCTTTTTAGCATCTTTCATGTTATAGCCCCCATGATAATTTTGAAAAGAAAACAATAATTAAAAATTTAATTTAAACATCATTTATTCAATTTATCAATGTAATACCTAGTAATCCATAACTTTTACCCCCACAGAAAATATAAGTAAATGATAATTTCTTGTTATTTTGCCATACAAGAAAAATATCATATGAATTACAAAATAACGATAATTATCATTTGCTTATATTTTCTGTGGGGGCGAATTTTCATGGGAGAGGTTTCATCTTCATGTACAATTTTGAAAGCCTTTGCAGCTTTTGACATCCAAAAAGATAACAGATTTGGTTTACTCTCAAATTGAATATTAGATCGAAGTTCAAGAATTGCTTCTGCTAAACCTGAAGGTTCTTCTGGTATCATAGCAAATTCACATGTAGAAGGATCTGCAATGCAACTGAGAGTAAGTGTATCAAGATCTGGAAAGTAATCTGAAAACCGCTTTCTGAATTTGATAAGATGTCTTACAATTGTATCCTTGATGTCAAGAAAAGTAATATTTTCGCAATCTTCCAAAAACAAAGCTAACCTTGAAAAAGTAGCTGTCTTGTTCGGTTCTCTTTTCTGTCTTCAATATTGCAGCTTTAACCCAAACGCTGACACTATTTCTCTCGCTGAAATAATATTAATATTCTTTCCTTGCAATTCTTTGTTTAATATATTTATACTCTCAAAAATGCCCTCTAAATATGCGAGATATGCAACCCAGGAAGAGTTTTTAACTTATCTGCGAGAATATTTTTTTAATCAACCATAAAAATTTCTACTTCAGTTTTGAGAGTCCATACTCGATTTAGTACATTTCTGCGAGAAAGCCACCTTACTTCTGTATAATAAAGTAGGTCCGTATATTCAGCTTCACCGTCCTGACATAATTCACGAAATAGCTGCGTGTTTAGTGCATGTCCCTTGATGTAATTTACAATCTTGATGACATCATGCATGACAGCTTCCAGTGTAGGTTCTAAATATTTGACCATAAGTAACTGGCGATGGACCATACAGTGAGTAATTTCAATATTTGGGTTATTTTTTTACAAAAGCCGAAAAACCATTAAGAATTCAACTCGAGAGGAGAACAAAACAGCAATTCCTCTTTAAAATTATCTACACCTATGTAGCAAACATATACCATTAGCTGTGAATTGCTACGAAAATCAGTTGTCTCATCAAGCTGAATAGCAAAATATTTAGCCTGTTTAATACGAAAATAACCTGTTCCTTTACATTTTCTGTTAATATAGAAATTTGTTCTTTCACAATTTTCGCAGACAAGGGCACTGAATTCAGTTTTTTTGCTTCTTTTTGACCACACATAATCTCTGCCATTTTTACAGCAGCTGGTTTAACCAAATCTTCACCAATAGTGTATGGTTTCTTATTTCGTGCAATCAATCAGGCTACTTCAGAGCTAGCCCTTGATGCTGGACGCCGATCAAATGTACCAAACAAGTTGCTATTTAATATTTGTCTTTTAACAGGCATTTCTAAATTTGCAAAGTATTCTCGCGGTTTGGAAGACAGGTGTGAATGCAAATTATCTAAATTGTAAATGTTTCTTCAATTGACTTTTTTTGAAAGATTCTGAAGTCAGTACCTTTACACATACAACACACTCTGGTTTCATTGTACCATTGTCTTCTATTTATGTAAAGCCGTAATTAAGGAATTCGTCTTGGTATGTTCTTTTTCTATTTGCTGCCATCTTAAGGGAGACAGAAAATAATAGTTGTAAAATACTTGACTTAAATTTTTAAATTGCGGCTTACCTTGATCGATATATCGATGATTAATGATAAAATGGTGATCTTGTCAGCAACTAATTAGTAAAAACTTGCTCTCTGACTCGTCAATGTATTTGTATCTTGACGGCATAGCACGAACTGAGCAGGTAGTCGGGGCCGGGACTGTGCTTTACTACGCAAAGATATAACTCGAGAACACTCTAGTGGTGGAGAGTAAGATGGCGTGGCCTGCATATGTCGCTAAATTGTTTAAGTTGAAAAAATACTAACAGGTTTATAAAATAGCAAATTAAGAATATATACTTTTTACTAACAAAAGTTTCATTTTTACCCCCAAAAATTTAATTTTTACCCCATTTGGGGTAATTTACCCCGGTTCCCCGACCGCTGCTTTATGGTGTCGAGGCATGGGCTGTGAATAAAATCGATCTAAATCGCCTTCGAAATCGGATTCGAAACTCCACCATACTAGAACGTCTCAGCAAGACTACTAAGATCATAAAAAGCATCAAGCAGAGAAAGCTGGAGTAGTTCGGACATATAATGAGAGGTCCTAAGCATGCTATTTAGGGTGGCAGTGAATAAAATTAAGATAGCTATGATGGTAACCAACGTTCTGAAAGGACATGGTACATGAAGAAGAAAAAGGCCATGTCTACTCTTCGAGGTTGGATATCAAAATTTGACACAAGTCCAGGGATTTTGAACAGCGTATTGAATTTAATAAAAAAAAATTAACAGAGTACAGTTAAGTTGAAAGAATATGAATACTTTCGTTTGATGAAATTTATTCGTCAAATAGAATTGATATTGATAAGAAGCATCAACAAGTTTTGGGACCTAATAAATCTTATCAAGCAGTGATCGCGCGTAGTTTAACTTCTAACTGGAAACAACCAGTGTATTATATTATCAATTTTATCAAGTTATGTCTGAAGAAATTCTAGAGTAAATTATTGCAGCATTGTTTTATTCAAATTTCACCGTAGTAGCAATTACTAGTGACACGGTGTACTACAAATGTCAGTCTTTGGTCAAATCTAAATATTGGTCATGATACAAATTGCTTTTTCAAACATCCTTGTGATAATTCTTTAAACATTTTTGTTTATGATTTGATAGATAAAAGTTTTGTCATAGATAATCATATTATTAATATTGAGTATTATGAGGCATTGCTGAATATTTCAACAACGAATTAACATTCGTCCACAAATTAACTCATAATTATCTTCACCTCACAGGATCTATGAGATAACGGGTGAGACCAGCTGTACAGTTGTTCTCAATTTCTGTCGCAAAGTGCATGGAGTATGTTGGAGAAAAAGGACTTATGCCAAAGAATAGTTATTGGCATGAATCTGCTAATATAACCCAATCAATATACCAGATCCAAATTTGGAAAATGTCCATAACAAAATGCTTTTGGTACTGACATAAATACGCAAAAAGATTTAATGAATAAAATGACGGAATTCATAAATTCCATGAGACTAGGTAAACATCAGAAGCTCATTCCAATTTCAGAAAGGAATATTACTAACTAACAAATCGCTTACAGCTATGTACAATTATTTATATGAAAAGTACCAGATAAATTATATTTTAACTGCTCGATTAAACCGGATGTTCTTGAAAATTTCTTTGCCTATATTCGAGGAATCGATGGAGCCAATGATCATCCATCTCCCTTGGATTTCAAATATCGCACAAGATGGTATCTTTTGGGAAAACAATCAGCAGCTATTTTCACAGAAAATAGAAACACTCTAGAAGAGAGTTCAGAAGTATGTTTATGCAACCGACCAAACTAACTTTGAGACTCCTCTAATTGATGATGTCCAAGCAGAGGAAATTTGCATGACACAAGAAATGCTTTCACCTTTGACAGGTGAAACTACAATACCAGGAAATATTGTTTATGAGGAAGAGGATTTTACTAATACTTATTTGGTTCAGCCGAGTTATTTACAAGAACAAATGTTAAATGAAGAAAGTGTAAATTTAATACAGTACAGTGCGTCTGTGTATCCGCTTATACGTATTTCACCGTAATAGGGATCATCAGAGACGGCTATTAACATTTTTATCAACGTCTGTTTTGCCTTGCAATTTTTGGAAGGCACAGATTAAAGCAAAAATCTGAATTTGGTTTCGAAAATTAGTTTACAGATTTTAATATCAGATGTCGCTATTTACGTCTATACGAAGCCATGTTAGAGTTGCTTCCTAAGACAGAAAAGATTTATTTTTACTTTCAGAGCGACTTTGAATAGCCGTCTCTGATAATCCCTATTAGGGTGAAATACGTATAAGCGGATACACACGCACTGTACGTGAAATCAAATCTTAACTGTTTGTTTTCTTTCATTCCGATATACTCTGTACGAGTACTAGAAACCAAATTCGCTAAGGATTTTTGCTTAGTTGAGGAGACATGTCGTGGAATGCAATTTTTAGATTCCCCATGTCTCTATTAAAACCTTTATCAACGTCTGTTTTGACTTGCAATTCTTAGAAGGCACAGATTAAAACAAAAATATGAATTTGGTTTTGAAAATTAGTTTACGGATTTTAATAATACTATTTCTTTATTAAGGTTTATGTCCGATTGTTACTATTCCTCTTATCTATATTTCTTTCTCAGATTATTGATTTCAGTATATCCTCTTAATGCATTAATTTTATGTTTTTCTTGAAAATTCATAGCATACAAGAAATATTTAACATATTCATTACTTTAAGTAAACACAAATACCATTTTTATAGATTACACATCAGTTTAAACTCGTATTATTAAGTTATATTTTACAATAATTAATATCAACGTTACAATCAGTTTCAAATTCTGCTTCGCAAGTGACGTCACACTCTATAAGTGCGATGCGCCTGTACATACCGGTGTAAGTGTATCGTGGCTGCAACTAATATTTAGAAAAATCTAATAAATTAATTCGCACACTTATTGAAATGAAATATTTGCTTCCTTTCAGTCTATCACACATTTTGTCAACTGCCAATAGACAATCCTGCTTATGCTTGAATTGCCAATAGATTTTATTAAAGATGTAAAAGTAAAAATATAAGTTAGTATAACTTCAGTGACTTATACATATATCTAAAAAATAAAAACAAGCAAGAACAAAAAAATATATATTTCACTTGGTTGTGAGTTAGAATATGAGTCGCAACATATATACCATTCCTTGCTATCTTCTTCACTATCACTTCCATGGTCATTTTATAGGACTGTAAGTTTCACATTGTCTTTACCATTTGCGGATATACATTTCACTTTAAAAGTTTGCTTGTTTTTACCGGTTGCTTTTTCTTTCCTGTCTTTTTTCAATTTCCTTCTTCTTTATTTTTCTATTGCAGTGTGTTTAATCACAAATTCATCCCTTAATTTGTAATCTCACATTAATCTTAACTTCTTAACCTTATATAGTTTCACCGTGTATAATTAAGACATTGTGAAACATTCACCTGCAAAACCTGCAGACTTAATAAATTGCCGAATAATATATTTTCTAATTGAACTTCCTAAGTGTTGCAATAACGGCTTAGATTAAATTGTATTGTAAGCTTATAGTTCAAAGTTTGTTAGTATGATAGAAACATTAACCTCTGTGCTGAGGTATACATTATTTGTGAAATTTTAAATTGGAGATTTGAGCTGATTAGAGCGAAGTCTATTGTAGAAAGTTACCTAACCAACAACTAGAGTGTAATCATTAGTAGCTATCAATACAACTATAATTTTTACTCCACGACTTCACATTTTCATGTATTACCATCATTGATCGAGAAGAATCGGACAAAGGGGCATTAGAAAACAATTCGATCCTTATAACTACATTCGAATCTGTCCAGCTGTTTTCACTTATTGTGTTTTCTTCAGCTAAGGCGTTCTTCTTCAGGAGTATCTGTCAGTGTCACTGATTTTCTAATTCGTCGCTTTGTTGATATAGATGATCTTGTTGGTGATTTTGGTAAGGCTTTGATAGCTTTAGAGAAAAATGTGCTAGATGTGGCTTGAGTGACAATATTTTGGGCAAATTACCAATGTTAGAAGGTCTTAGTTGAGGTTCTTCGGTCGCCATTTCTGTTATTGCTTGATATGGCTCTTCAAGGTCTGTCATTTCTGGGATCTGTGATTTTATATTTTGACCCAATTCCAATGAAATATTATGAGTCGAGTATAGGTCGGTGAGTTACGAAAGATGGAGCAAAATCTTTATCCATAAATATACCAGGTTTGTACGGACTTATACCTGCCTTTTTCAATGCGTTTATAATCTTATTTGGGGTCGCTGCTAGAGACCATGCGTGTTTTTTAATTTCAGGTATCTCATAAATGGAAATTGTCTAGCTGAGGTTATTGCGTAGCCAGTTTTCTTGGGCTTTAGTACAATACATTTTAAAGGGTCCAGTAACGTCAACATCTAGAGGTTGCAAATGATGGATACAATGTGGTGGAAAAGACAACATTATAATCGAATTGGCCTTTGCCTTTTCAACAACATCAATATCAATATGTGATTGATGGTTATCAAACAATAACAATGCTGGGTCCTCGGGAGTGGGTTTTGTACACATATGGTCTATAAAGATAAGAAATTCTTTAGCAGTCATCCACTCCGAGCTATTTACAGCTTCAATACATTCTGGGGGGGAAGCATCATGAATGAATAGTTTCTTATACCCTAGGCGAGGGAAACCAAACATAGGCAGAATAGTATTCCCAATTGCATTCGCTGCTAATTCGACGTGACTAAAGTTCCTTCCGGGAGCAAGACACTATGGAACCCATTGACTAAACGTCCTTAATAGCTAATATTTTCTTTGGTTTTATTACAGTGGTGACTCATGTTTTATCCAAGTTCCAAATTCTAGATAGCTGCAAATAATGTTTCAACATGACATCTCCGAGCGTGTTAAGAAGTTCATTAACAGTGTGCCGGTTAAAAGCAGATTAGCGTCCTGAACTTGTGGCTTTAAGTTACAACAGGAATGTTATCTATACCTAAACATAACAAAGTTAATTTAACTACATTTAAAGGGTTTTTACCCATGTATTTACTGGCTCAAAACATGTACATCCAGATAGCACTGATGATGAAATATTAATTCCGAAAACGTTCTGTGATGGAACCCGATAGGGTTTTTTAATATTATACCTTTCATTTTGTGATACATGGTATACAGCCAGCTACAGGAATTTAGTTTCCTTGTGGATAATAATGGTTTAATTGACCACTTTCACAGTTACAATAAAAAATTGTCCATTACCACATTTTTAACTACACACTGGTAAGAAGTTGGCGAAGGTGACTCATAAATGTAACATGTATTAAGTAATTGTACGAGGTTCAAATCAAATACGTCGTTTACTAATAAGAAAATCAAAATAATATCGCTTAGCAATATTTTGATAGCTCTAAAAGCGATTTTATTTACTAACGACTTTTGAACTATTTACATTTTGTTTTTTTTTTAAGCTTAGCACTCGACCAATCGGGATCTATGGAGTGAGTAACACTGAGGCGCTAACCCCTATCTCTTGATGTACTGCTTATGAATACGTATATCTAGCGATACACCAGCGTATTCTAGTTTAAGTAGCATACTATTTAGACTGAATACTGTTACGTCTGTCTTTTTGTTTTCTGACCAGAGTTTGAATCATCGATCCACTAGGTCATTCACAGTGAAGTCTGGTCAGTTAGGCTATCTGACCGACGATTTTATTCTAGTAGTAAATAAGCCCTTTATGTATTTTAGAAAGATTAATAAATAGTTAAATAGATAATCCAACAATGAAAATTACTGTGACTCGTTGGCACCGACCCTTAATATTACAGTTTCAATAAAATTTTCGCCGCCCATTTTTGGAAAATTATATATTTCGCCCATTTTACTTGATACAGATTTTAGAGTTGGAGCTGTATTTTTAAAGAAAAATGAACGTTTAGTTCTGCAGACGTTAGTTTTTTGGGCTTCATCCAACTTAATAGGTTTTCGTTCGCGCTGATTTGTATATAGAGGTTTAAAACCATTAGTTAGTTCCATCACTGAAATATGGTTTAAAGCCATATTTCAGTGATTTTTTAGATAGGCTTGTCTGTATTTGTCAATAAGGCATTTCCTTAAATTACAATTAAGACAAAACATCACAAACCCTGTCAAAACATCACAAAGGTATCTGCATATCAGCCAAGAATATGCGTTCACTACTGTACATCAAGAAATTTACTACCAACATCTTTGTCACTGAATGAAAAAATGTACTATCAAAATTGTCTGGGAAGCTCTAAAAATGTTACAAAAGAAACTTGGTCTATACTAAACGATCATCAAAATAAAACTAACATAACTCAAACATTTTCTCTTCCAAAACCTGAAAATCTAAATGAATACTTCGTTAATGTGAGTAAAAACTTAACATCAACTATTTTGCCACAACAAGATCCCATTTCCTACCTCCCGAATTTAAAAAAGGCCTTGAATTCGTTCTTTATAAGACCAGTTAATAAATTTGACCTGATCCAAACAATCAACAGTATCAAAAGCAAATCTTCCTGTAGTACTGGTAGACTATCAACAAAAATTTTCTTAAATTTTCCAAAAAATGTGTTGAAAGTCCTAGTCTCACTAATTAACGATTCCTTTGAAAAAAGCATATTTCCAGAGTACTTAAAGACAGTCATTATTATTCCTCTTCCTGAGGTTGGTGAAAATCCAATGTCTGCAACCATAGGTCTATTGCTTTACTACCGGTACTATCCAAAAGTATTGAGAAACTTATAAAAGCCCGACTTATCTCCTTTGTCGTTGAAAACAACATTTTATCACACGACCAGTTCGGCTTTTTATCAGAATTCAACCCTAAAAAGATCATGAAATAACGACGCCGCTGGAATTATGGAATTTCCCAACAGTTGACAGTTTTAAAATAATTCTTACCAATGAGTCACCCTCTCCAATAAATTGTTGGACTATAATCCACGAAGTTACAGCTTGCTTTTCTTTCTGCGACTTTTTAGATTGATGGACTGTTGACTAACAGGCATGCAACATTTTTTACCAAAAATTACGCAGTTCTTGGCAATTTTAACTTGGTATTTTGTGCACAATTAAATAATTTATTATCTGTAGACAATTCATACAGTTAGGATTTAATTATAAAGTGATAATATTAAGGTGACCTAATATTAAACAAACAAGTTCGTTAAACACCTGTCTTCGATGTTATATACCATTACACAATCCCTGTGTTGAAAACAATTCTAAAAGCATCAAAGTATGATTGAAAGAATGTTTATGTTGATAAGCTTTTGCATTTATTTACCACAGTAAAAGTGAAGACTATTGCTGTAATTTATATTTCTGCTAAAGAAACCGAATGTAATCAGACGTTTCTATATAAAGAGTTGAATAATTACAGAATTTATATGATTATTAATGGTACGGGCTTTCTTCTTGGTTTATTCTTCAGTAATCATAGATAATTGGAAAAAATTGATTTGCGGTTGATAACAAGAATATCTTTTACGGATTTACTGATTTGGTGAAACAAGTAGCATTTTGAAAATAAAACAACAATTAAATTAGAAGGAAAACATTTTTTGTGCTTGAATTATAGCGAATTCTATTATTCGTATATTTACCGGAAAAGTTTTAATTTTTACGGAAATAATTGCCTAGAAATCTGACGAGAATGAACTGACAGTAATAAAACTGGGAACAGTCTCGGAAACTGTACGCAATTCCACAAGCGTTAATTTATATGATAAGTGGCCACTAATATTAATGCATGTATGCAATTGATAATTACATACAGTAAAACAACAGCATACAAATTCCATAGGCATTCTAATTCAAACAAAAGTTATCTCATACTGGTCTGTAGTAAGGGAATGAAAAAGCTGATCATAATGTAAGTGAATGAATACAAAGTGCTTTGTGGTGTTAGTGCATACAGTGTCGGTATCTAATTTTCAGTGTTACCTTATCTTTAAATCAAATCGCCCTTTATGTGAATACTGTAACTGTGGTGTATCTGTACCACATATTATGGTAGATTGTCCTAAATACATTAATGAAAAACATAAATATACACACTCAATACCTGACAATATATGGCAAGTTTTAGGACCTAATTGTAATGTTAAAAACTTAGAGCGGCTTCACACACTCCCGGTCGCCGGTTACACGGCACCGTTTACACGGTTTGGCGAGATTTCACACTTAAACGGTTTTGTGGTCGGTGCTCAAATGTTAGTCGATGTTTACCATGAATCGAAAACACATCGTTGCCATGATGATTCTCTATCGGCGTATAAAGACAAGAAAGAGAACTAGAAATGTGTGGATTCATCCCATTAATATGAAAAGGAAAGAGTTTGGTGTATTTTATACTCTTTTCTTGGAACTGCGAGAAGATGAGAACAAATTGTTTAATTACTTTAGGATGACAAGATCCACGTTTGATGAACTACATCATCGATTAAAGGATTGTCTTCAGAAGCAAAACACATTTATGAGAGAATGCATTAACCCAATGCAAATGTTGGCAGTTACAATTAGGTAAGTAAAAACACATTCGAATTTATTATTGTTTATTATAATATGGTGTTGACAATGTGAATGATATTTAACATTAAATGAAATCAATTGAATCTAATGAAATTTGGGAATCACTAAACTCTGACTGGGGTGATGCTATTGTCGAAAGAGGAGACCGCTGCGACTGGTAAGAAGTGGATAGTATTATCGGTGGGAACTGAGTGGTTTGTATTTGTAGCACATCAGGGCGTACATATTGCAATGTATGATATGATCGGTTTGTTATAATATCTGACATTGTTAATACTGACTTTGGAATGTTTAGATTTGTAGCAGTTGACAGTTGTCTAGGAAGCATCTGCTGTCGTTGTTTAATTGTTTGTAATGTTTGCAGTACTCCCATCTGAAATTACAATATCTTAAATTCATTGAAACTTTGTAACGAAGGAATTATACCAGCAAAAAAAGGACATCTGACGATCAGGTTTCTCCTTAAGAGCTTTAATCATTTGTAATTCAACAGGGTCTGCTTTACGTTTTATGTTGGCGTTTTGGAAAATTTGTAAGCATCTGGAGTAGTTACATTGGCAGCGGTATTTTCTTTACAAATGTTGCTGTCGGTGAAACTACTGTCAGATGTTGCTGCTTCTGATACTTCTGATAGTCCAGTGTTAGTTAAACTATCTTGTGTTTGGCGTTCCTCAAATACCTTTTTTAAGAATTGTATCTGCTCGTTATAAATATACTTTTTATGAGTTACTGCCCCAGCTCCCGATCTTGTAGCTATCTTAATTTTTTACAAGATTTTTGAAACGTATCACGGATATTTTCCCATTTTTTCATCACCTGTTTATCTGCAACAACAAAAAAACCTGGTTATTACTACTACAATATTTAGTACAATATACTGTTTTTTGCAGATATCTCGCCAGTGGCTGTACTTTCACGGATCTACACTACAGTTATCGACTTGGTATTTCCACAATAAGCAGCATTGTTAAAAAGGTATGCAATAACATATGGTTAATTATGCGTTCTGAGTGTATTCCCGAACCACAGAAACAAGACTGGCTCAAAATTGCCAAAGGATTTCAAAATAGAGCAAATTTTCCACACTGTTTAGGAGCAGCTGATGGAAAGCACATTCGAATTATTAATCCGATAGGTTCAATGTACTTCAATTATATAGGGTAGTCTTCAATAATTTTAATGGCTGTAGCAGATTCCAATTATCGTTTTATCTACGTAGATATTGGAAGTTACGGAAAATATTGCGATTCGAATATATTTAAGACCTGTTCCTTATGGAAATCCATAAAAAACAAGGAACTAGAAATTCCTGAAGAAACATGTCTACCAGGATCAATGAAGCCTAAAGTATCCTATGTATTTATTGCAGACGAAGCATTTGCACTTAATACATATCTTCCTAGACCTTACGGTGGACATAACTTAACGACCAAGAAAAAAGTTTTTAATTATCGCCTCTCTAGAGCCCGAAGATATGTGGAGTGTGCTTTTGGGATATTAAGTAATAAGTGGCGAATTTTTCATCGACCTATCAACTTGAATCCTAATTATGCTGTCGATATTGTAAAGACTTGTGTTGTGTTACATAACTTTGTTCGCGATAGAGACGGATATGAATCAGAGAATACTTTAACCATCACGGGGCTTGAAGATATCCCTAGAGCAGAAACTGTACGTGGGAGTATTAACGCAAATAACATAAGAAATATTGCAAGTGACTATTTTCTGACACCTATTGAATCTGTAAAATGGCAGATGACCAAAATTTCTTGTTAGTAGGTATATATGTTTTTACTTTCGTATTTAATTAAGCAATAATAAAGAAATATCCACACAAACTTACCGATCTTAGTCTTGCCATCAGATTTCAACTCCTCAAAGTTATTCTTCAGTTCCCTACAAATTTCTTGCCAAGCACTTCTGGTTTCATTTCTGTCTTTGTATGTTTCGCTTGTCTTGTCCATGGTCCAGGTCTTCCATGTACCAAACTTATTAAATGCTCTGTATCAATTTCCACATCAGCCATTTTTCATAAGTTAATCACAACAAAAATTCGTTCTACTTTCTAAAAAATCTAATAACCGTCTACTTTCAAGGAAGTCGTGTACTTTATTATACGGTTTTCTTGCAAAGAATGCATAGATATGAACGCCCACATTTAATTTGATATCCCACTACGTGCTCGATCGCCATGTATACGTCAACGTTTGTCCGGGCTTATAGTGGGTATGCCCGGCGACATCACGGTTCTCGGTTACCGTTGAAACGAGCACGGTATGTATTGAAGCATCTATTAATATGTACACTTTTTACCCGTGTACACGGTGCCGTGTAACCGGCGACCGGGTATGTGTGAAGCCGCGCTTACACTCCATCCGCTCAATGTTTGCACAAGTGAAGGGTATAAATGCAAGTCACATTCTCCACTTTTTAAAATTTTGGAGAAAATTAAACAAAACTTTTACAAACAATATTATGAAGTCAACTAAAACGAATTTTTTGATTACGTTTAGAAAGTAACTTAATAATGGATTTTATAAAGATATGGTTGAGAATACACCGCTGAATACAAATAGAATTACTTATTAATTTGGATAATGTTACTTTTGGAACTAAAATTTGGAGAAGGTGAGGTCTGCACTGTAACAAGGTGGAAACAGTTAGTTTTGAAATCAAGCATAATGGGAATGTTCAGATAAAAAAGTTCCATAATACTTTATAATTTAGGTGTAAAAAAATTCAGTTTTTGTTAAACTTGTTTTATTTTGCTCAAATTTTACTTTAAAATATAAAACTTGCCAATAAAAAATTATATTTGGAAAAGAGGTATCTCATTAACAGGAAGGCACACTTCATCTTTTTCAGTTGCAAGTCCTTCTGGATCGTCTAATACATGCTTGTAAAAATAAAATTTTTCAAAATTTCTCCAGTCATCTCCATAATGTTTCTTTAAAAGAGAATTTACGTCGTCTTTCTTTTGGGGTTTCACTATACAATTACTTTTAGTAGTGGTCTCGAGCCCTAAGCTACGCAAAGTTTGTCCTCCTTTAGTGATGCTTTGTGCAGTGTCCTCGACTTCACTTCTCCACTTATAAGTTATCTCACCTTGAACCAAAATACGGGTGACGTTTTGTACCTTCTTTTGGATAAAGTAAAGTCACTTACATGACTGTATGCCAAAATGCAAAGAACCAGGAGCTTTTATGACTTCTTTTGTTAAAGATTTCCAATTTGCAACTGTTACCTCATCTCCACGCTTTCTAACAGTAGCAAACCTATCTATTATTTGAATATATTCCTCAGGACTTGCGATTACCTCACGCTTTCTGATTTCCTTCTCAATATTTCCAAAAACGCGATCAGAAGGGAGAAAGCTGTAACCTGTCATTGGAAAAACGAGCTGGATCTCCGTTATGTCATATGACGCATTTAGCAACCACTTGACCAGCATGCCAAGTAAAATTTTGTTTTTATTTTAAATCAAATAAGAAGGATGTTTCTACATCTGAACCTTTTCCAAACTCGTTCTCAGTCCATACGTAGGAAGTTATGTTTTCCTTAGTAAGTTTGTATTTCAATGACCCTTTTACAACAAAAAAATTATTAAAGTATAACTGTCGACTATAATAAGTGGATTGACCTGGAAGTTTCGGTAGCGCCTGATCTTTTTGACAATCAAAGCTCGAAATCAATAAGTCATCTTTGACCTCCTCAAGAAGGTCATAAAATGCTGTATATTTTAACTTGTCTACTTGTTTAGTTGTTATAAGAGTAGTTTTTTGCTGTACATCCTTGCATACTTTTATTTGCTCGGTAAGTGATAAGCAATTTGAACAAACATCCACCCGTGGGCTATCAAATCCTAAGTTATATTCTGTGTTAAAAATATATCTAAAGTATTGCTCTTTTACTTCAACAGTCTTACATTGAACAGCTGTTATGTACATTTGCCAAAGTTTCCGTATATTTAGTTCAGCTGAAAGATACTTTCGACCCATCTTATTTGTACAATAATGTGTTTCGCTACAGTTCAAGCAGGCTATTTTTTTAAAAAACACATAACACTAGCATTTTTTGGTGTAAACCAGTAGTACCTTTGACCCAAGCGATTCACACTAAACCTGGATACATTTAGGGTTTCCAAAAATGTAGTATAGCAAACCCGGACATTTTTTTGCGATATTTTATCCTGTGTTGTACAAAACTTTGATCAAATCGTCTAATATCCTGTGCTGATATTGTTCTGCATAAGAGTGCTCCACTATGGTGGTTGCATGTCGGGAAGTTCCGGAAGCCTGTTGTTGTATATCTAAAAAAAAGGAAGATAAACATCGGTTACATTGGCTATCGTCCATTTTTTATCTAAACATTTAACACTATCACTTCTCTTCCATTTTTCTGGTTCCTTCACTCGCTTCCTAACAGTTTCACCAATACTTTTGTTAACTGGTCGTACACTTACATCCATTATTTTTGTATTTTATTACTTTAAATATCGACAAAAGCGACAATAACTTAAAAAAGTACTTTGCTTGTGTGTAACTAATTCATAACAAACTAAGCCGAAACTGAAAACTGACCGTAACTCTCCAGTCTCATAGGCTGAAAGAAGATACGTGAGTTCTATAAGTTAATACAGCGGAGAATGTTAGTTTTGAGATAGGACATATGATTAGGAAATTAGAAACAACCAAAAATGAACAAAATTTATTTTCTTGAGTTTATGGTTTTTGATGTAATGTAAAATATTTGACATATTAGCAAAACAAAGGGATTTAATTTTTAAAATGTATAGCATTTTCAATAAATTATTACTTTTTTTTAATAGAGCTAATAAGGAGAGAAAAATCATGAACGTCTGCATAGTCCATCGAAGTGTCTCTCTAATGTCTCTCTACAAAATGTACAAAATATGAGGTCTGGCTATTAAATAACGGACTGTTTATAAAAAAGAGTTTTATTTTAAAAATTATTCTACAATCGAATGCTCTCCTTCAATATATTCCCATTCCTTCACCACAGACCGTTCCATTCGTTTTTTTCCATTCGTCAAAGCAATGCTGGAAGTCTTCTTTTGTTAGAGCTTTTATGAGCTCTGCCGTTTTTCGCTTCACCTCTTCCATCGACTCGAACCGGATTCCTTTTAAGGCAGACTTGATCTTCGGAAACAGGAAAAGACACAGGGTGCTAAATCAGGCGAGTACGGCGATTGTTCGAGCACTGGAATTCCTCTGAAAGGAGCCCGTTATGGGCAGGTGCGTTGTCCTGGTGCAAGATCCACGGCTTGTTTTTCCACAACTCCGGCCGTTTCTTACGAACTCGCCCTCGCAGCGTTGCCAAAACTTTCAAATAGTAAGTTTGGTTTACAGTTTGACCCTCTGGAACCCATTCAGTCATTACGATGCCGTTAATGTCGAAAAAAAAAAACGATTAGCATGGCTTTAAATTTTGATTTCGACATCCTTGCTTTTTTCATTCTTGGCGATGCAGGAGTTTTCAAGTGTATGAATTGTCGCTTAGTTTCAACATCGTATTTGAATATCCAGGTTTCATCGCAAGTGATGATGTTTTCTCTCTGTAACCTCTCAAGAAAATCTCAGCAGATCTGTTGACGGATGAGCTTTTGGTCAGGGGTCAAATTTTTTGGGACCAACTTCGCACAGACATTCTTCATGTTCAATTCGTCATGTAAAATTTTTCTGACAGTTTCTTTATCGACGTTTACAGTCCCAGCAATCATCCAAATGCTCATACGATGATCTCTGTGCACAATTTCATTTATTTTAGTCACTGTTTGCGGAGTTGAAACAGAGACAGGTCGACCTGGACGTTGGTCATCTTCGGCGCTCTCTCGGCCTTTAGAAAACCGTTTATACCATTCGAAAACACACGCACGAGATAGAGAATTCTGACCGTAGGCCTCTTTCAACAAATTATAGCACTCAGTCGGGAGTTTTTTAAAATTTAACGAGAAATTACACATTAATCCGTTGCTCGCTAGAAAAAAACACGTTCTTTTCTAACCTCTACAGAAAAAATACTACTACAGCGACAAAAACGTGTTTTCGTACTGAAAGAGTAGACACTACCCTTCCAGATTCCAGGTATCCAATGCTGCATTCGTTTCCCACTCTTCCCTTCTAGGACGTCTTCTGCGCGCGCAGTCTCGTTATTTAATAGCCAGACCTCGTATACTCCCTATTTAAACGTAAAGGCTTGTAGAACTGGAATGTAGGAAGTTGATAAGAGATTTTTTAGTGTTTAGTATTTTTACAAAATGTGAATACTAGTGAATAATGCCAAATATCAGGATTGACATATCAACAGAGGTTGAAAAATAGGAAACTTTGAGCCGATAATTTTAATATTCATATGACAATATATGAGTATTGTCATATGTTTACATTTTATTTAATCTAATTCACATGCTATATGACACGTCCGGAAATATATATATATATATAGAAATGTAGCCATAAGCTCCCTTACTATTAAGAATCAGCAGATTCCGATATCCGACGTTATAAATAGGAAGAAATCAATATTTTTATTATTGTTGTAATTATTATGTTTCAATAGTCAACTTTAAATCATTAAATGTAGTAGTTTGTAGAATTTCTCAAAAATTGTAACTTATTTTCGAAATAAAGATTTTTTTTGGGAATATCGACGTTGAAGAAACATTTCTGGCGCTGCGAACAGGATATTTCATACAGAAACATAGTCGTTTCCTGGTCTACATTAGTTTAATGAAATCCTGAAGAACCTGGTAAAAGAGAAAAATGTATTGGAAATCAAACACGATCATCCTTGCGTAAGTTTTTCCTTTCTTTACCATTGTTTATGAGCATTTATTATTTTAATTGAATTCTTAAACATTTACATTGAATTTATTATTTATTGTTTATTGAATTTATATTATTTATAACATTTTACTTCAACGAATTTTTATATATATTTGCATTTATGTTTTTTGCATATATTTTATTGAATAATATTTCCCAAAATAGTATCGAAAATTTAAGTTTACTATTCGACAATTTAAATTTAAAAATAAAAAGAAATCTACAAACCTCTAAATCTAAACCTGCATCTAAATTACGTTCCAAAATGCCGATGACCAATAGCGATATTGCTAGCCTTTGCTCAACTCTGCCCGAATTCTCTTCTGGAGACAACCTCTCCACCTTTATCAAAGCAGTAGATAATTTAATAGTTTTCTTAGGCACCCAAGATTTAAATCCGTCCCAAGAATTTATCTTAAATTCCCATATCGTATCTCGAATTAAAGGAGAACCTAGAAATTTCTTAAACTATTCTAATAAAACCAATTGGACAGAAATTCGTCCAGCATTATTAACTAAATACGGAGACAGACGTTCCGAAGACATATTAGTAACACAACTATCCACCACAGTCCAAAAACATAGTGAATCCTACGACAATTATCATCAGAGAATAACTACAAATCTGAACGATTTACTCCAACACATCACCCTAAACGATAATCCCGCGACAGTCACTTTTAAAACTCCATATTTCAAAAACATTGCCCTCAAAACTTTCTGTACCGGAATCAACGAGCCTTATTGCGAATACTTATCGCATTTTGAATTAAATTCCCTAGAAGAAGCCCTTCAAAAGTGTATTGCCTACGATAACCACAAAAATCAACAACAATACATGAACTTCCTTAAGAGCCAACAAAACAAAAAGGCCCCACTCAAAAATAAACCCTATCAATCTTCGAATAATCAAAGATCCACAAACTTCCAACCCACATACTCAAACTTCCAACCCACGCATTCGAATTATGTGAGACCTTCAACTCACAACACAGAGCCCAATTTTAACTTTACTCCACAACAGAACTATAATTTTCCTCAGAGACAAAATTTCAGTTCTCACGAACAAAATCAATCCTTCCAACGAAACAATGTTCCGAAAAACAACCAACAAAGACTAAATAAATATAAAGCTCCTCGACCCCAACCAAATTTTGCTACTCCAATGAGCGGTGTTCAAACTACCACAACCAGAAACCATCAGCCCATGACAATTACAACTAATAGAAGCCACAATTTTCACATAGACTCAAATGATACCCAATATTTCGAAAACGATTTCGAAAATTACGAATCCGAACAAGAGCCCGATTTGCATGATGAAAATCATCAGGATTTTCAAGCCATCCCGTTAGACGATCATCCACCCCCTGTATAAACCTATATAATATCGAAAGTTCCCCTGGGTTACCCTGCTTCATTACGCCCAAAACACATCTACGCGTTTTAATCGATACCGGCGGTTCCCATTCAATTTTAAATCCGCGAGCTCTCAAACTATTTGATAAAAATCATATTTATCGAAAACCTTTTTCGCTAACGTCAATGAAAATTACTTCCAAGCACGACTTAAATATTAAGACGCCACTATTCCTAGAATATGGAATTCCACAAACATTCGACGTAAAAATTGCTGATTTTAGCCAACACTTTGACCTCCTCCTTGGAACTTACGATCTGAAAAGATTCCACGCCACAATTAGCTACGCAACTCATACTTTAACCTTCGAGAATCCTCACGTTAGCATTCCATTTGAAACTTTATACCAAAAAATTCCAGTAAGCGTTCATAATGGCGAAGTTTTATTGCGTGAAAGACACTTTCAAGGTATCAAAATTCCCAATTCTATTCACGTTGCAAAAAACGGCTTTCTAGACACTTTCGACTTACCTATGCCTATGAAATTTAATAAGAGAATTGAAGTTGAGAACTTCTGTAATTATAATATAGTAAAAATTCCAACGACGCATTTTAACGAAAACAAAATACGTACTTCGCACTTGAATAACGAAGAAAAATATAAAATTATAAGTCTTTGCAAAAAATTTAAAGACGTATTTTACGATGAAAACAAAAATTTAACTTTCACATCAGCTGTTAGACACGAAATTAAAACTAAGGATGAAAATCCAATTTATGTAAAGGGATTTCGGCATCCCAAAGCAATGCAGGAAGAAATAAAAAAACAAATAAATAATTTATTAGATAATAAGATAATTCGACCGTCAATTTCACCGTACTCAGCTCCAGTTTGGATAGTACCAAAAAAAGCTGATGCCTCAGGTCAGAAAAAATTTAGATTAGTAATTGATTATAGGAAGCTTAATGATCATACTGAAAGTGATCGCTACCCACTTCCTCAGATAGACGAGATACTGGATAACTTAGGAAAAGCCAGTTATTTCACAACATTAGATTTAGCTCAAGGTTACCATCAGATTGAAGTTCATCCGGATTCTATTCGGAAAACAGCCTTTTCAGTTCCGCATGGTCACTTTGAATTTTTACGTATGCCCTTTGGTTTAAAGAATAGCCCAGCAACATTCGAAAGGTTAATGGACAATATTCTTAGGCCCTTTATTCATAAGTTTTGCTTCGTCTACATGGACGATGTCATTATTTTTTCCAAGTCATTGCAAGAACACTTAGTTCATATTGCGACTATTTTTGACACTTTTAGAAAAAATAATTTAAAAATTCAGTTAGACAAATCTGAGTTTCTCACGAAAGAAGTTTCTTTCTTAGGTCACGTAGTGACAACCGAAGGAATCAAACCTAACCCAGCAAAAATCGAAGCTATACAAAAATATCCTCTACCAAAAACAGTAAAAGAAATTAAATCATTTCTTGGTTTAATCGGTTACTACCGAAGATTCATACCCAACTTTGCAAAAATAACGTCCCCATTTTCGAGATGTACTCGAAAAGGAGCAACTATCGACCCCACAAATCCAAATTATTTAGAATGTTTTGCAAAATGCAAACAATTGTTAACTAATTCTCCAATCTTACAATATCCAGACTTCG
The DNA here is from genome assembly GCF_040954645.1 of Diabrotica undecimpunctata. NCBI lineage: Eukaryota > Metazoa > Arthropoda > Insecta > Coleoptera > Chrysomelidae > Diabrotica > Diabrotica undecimpunctata. Next base: position 102,105,996 of record NC_092805.1, read on the forward strand.
AAAAGCCTTTTGTACTGACTACAGACGCCTCTAATATAGCTATAGGATCAGTATTATCTCAAAATAATCACCCTATTGCCTACTATTCTCGAACTCTAAATTCCGCAGAACGAAACTACTCCACTATTGAAAAAGAACTTTTAGCCATACTAGATTCTTGTAAACACTTCCGTATGTATTTATACAACCAAAAATTCACTGTAGAAACAGATCACAATCCTCTCGTATGGATCTACAAAATTAAAGACCCCACTTCTAGATTAGCCCGATGGAGACTTAAACTAGAAGAATATGATTTTGAAGTTAAATATAAAAAAGGCAAAGAGAATCAAGTTGCTGATGCTCTTAGCCGAGTCCAAATAAATGCCCTAAGCTCGAGTTCAGAATGTGCTGAACCCCCGAATTCAGAATGTGCTGAACCACCCGACAATTTCGACATAGACGATTTCCTTGCCGATTTTGACAACTTACAAAACAGTACTAACACACAACATACATCAGTTGAGAACCCTATCACTGGAATAGAGATTTCACCTGAACCAATTAATTTATCCTCAAACCAAATTATTTTTAAACCAGAGTCAAATAATTTTGAAATTAAATACAAAAGAATTTTTAACAAACACCGTTACACTGTCACTTTGACAAATAATTGGAAAACAGAAATAGCAAATACCTTCCAAAATATCCTTAGACCAAATCAAAAATTTGCAATAACAATCCCTCACGAATTTAGACCTTTTATCTGTAACTATTTTAAAGAAAAAATAAATTCCACAGTCAAAGCAATATTTTGCAATATACTACTTCAGGACATAGAAGAAGAAAACCAACAAATAGAATGCATAAAGAAATATCACGTAGAAAATCACAACGGAATAATTGAAACCTACAAACATTTAAAACAAAAATTTTATTGGCCCTCAATGCAGACAACTATTTCTAATTTTATCAATAAATGCGAAATTTGCCTAAAAAATAAATACGAGCGACGTCCTTATAAACTTCCTCAATTAGGACCGTTGTTAGGTCAAAAACCTTTTGATATATTACATATCGATCTATTCCACTGCAATAAAAACCTGTATCTCACAATAATAGATTCTTTTTCCAAATACGGTCAATGCTATAAGCTCACCGACAAAACTTCCATTTCCATACTAAATAAATTAAGACACTACTTTTCGCACCACAATTACCCAAAAAAGATTGTATGCGACAGCGGCACCGAATTTAATTCCGCAGTCATTAAAGAATTCCTAAATATCCACAAAATCGAAATACATTTTACAACAGTAAACAATTCTTCCTCAAACTCTCCTGTAGAGCGCTTTCATTCAACTCTTATTGAAAAACTTAGGACCTTACAAGCCCAAAATCCAAATGATTCGTTAGATGACATTCTAACACACGCCATTCTTATTTACAACCAATCAATCCACAGTTCCACAGATTATTCCCCGTTCTCAATTCTGTACGGACCCTATGCAGAAGAAATACATTTCGACTTTGATCTTCCGATATACGAAACATATAATCAAAGACATAAAGAAGAACTCCAACCCTTTATTGCAGAACTATATAATAAACAAAAACAAAAAAGACAACAACTCTTAGATAGACAAAACGAAAATGCCGAAGATATTCCGGAAATAGACCTTACAAAATCCCTATATGTTTCTAAGAAAAAACATAAGTCCAAATTACAAGCCCCTTTCTCCACTATTCATCCAGAAACGCAAGACAAAACAAAAATAATCGGTAAAACAGATAAACAAAATTTAACAAGCACTCACCTTAAATATGTAAAACGAATACGAAAACATGTAGATAAACCTACTCAAGACCCAAATTTTTCACAGGACAATCCTCGCCCTGGTCCATCCACTCAATATTCAGGAGATTCCGAATAATGGTTACTATGCTGAAGAGATAGGCAAATCAAGAGAAATCTCCCACTATCACAGACATTTTCTTCACATTCCACTAGACAAATTATCCGACAGTATTGACGCTAGTCCGACAAGCTATTTCAAAGATCACTTCAAAAATGCACCTCTCTCGCTACTGTACTCCCAATACACCCACATACAAGAACAAACAAAAGACGATCTACACAAGATTACGCGAAAACAGAAACGCGGACTTTTTAATTTTCTAGGTACAGCCATCAAATACGTGACTGGAAATCCAGACGACTCTGACTTAGACTTGTTAAAATCACACATAATCTCTTTAGAAAATAAACAAAACGAAATCATAAAAAAATTTAATAACCAAATATCTTATGAAAACTCTTTTAACACGAGATTCGATAAACTTTTAGAAAAACTAAATTCTCATATCTGCACTCAACAAATTATCAGCTGATTTCGACAGCTATATCATTCTACACAATGAGATAATAAATCTCCAAAATATAAACGAATTTCTAATGAAACTTATAAGAACCATTACTTTATCTGAACTTAATATCTCTAATATAGAAATATATATATATATATATATATATATATATATATATATATGTATATATATATATATATATATATATATATATATATATATATATATATATATATATATATATATATATATATATATATATATATATATATATATATAGGTAACTTTGCTTTGGTAGGCTTTGGTAGGTAACTTTCGGGAAAGCGTCAAGTCAAGGATCAGCTAGAGATGGTATAAGCCAGTTTGGTGTAGAACTTTATTCTAAAGGTGAAATTTTCGGTTATAGGCTGTCACCTTCATCAGCACCTAAATGGAAAACTTATTTAGTACAAATGGTGGAAGTTAATATTTAAAAACCTACATTGAAAATGTTCAGTTGGTCCTAGTGGTGAAGAACACTGTCATAAATATGTTAAAAATGTTAAAAAATACATTTAAAATTTAGGGTATTTTTACAAATACAACACAAAAACATCTAAAACCCAACAAAAACCGCATCTTCATGATGTTTTTGTGTTGTATTTGTAAAAATACCCTTTTGTGTTGTAATGTTTTTATTGAAAATTTTAATGTATTTTTTAACATATTTATGACAGTGTTCTTCACCACTAGGACCAACTGAACATTTTCAATGTAGGTTTTTAAATGTTAACTTCCACCATTTGTACTAAATAAGTTTTCCATTTAGGTGCTGATGAAGGTGACAGCCTATCACCGAAAATTTCACATTTAGAATAAAGTTCTAAAGTTCATTCGTTTACCAAATTTCCATCAGTAAACATGAGCACGTATTGATATTCGCCGTCTCATTCGTCAAGAGGCTATTAAATATAATTTATTACCTTAAGCGAGACAGATTCTCATGGTACAGATCCCAACTTGCCAGCATTTTAAATTCAAATTGTATCGTGTTGAATTTTAAGTTAATATATTGTATTATAGGTATTTATTATATGTTATAGTTATTGTTAAGTTATTTACTGGTCGTGTTATTTTTTAGAGTTTAGTTTAATTGTGATATAATGATTAAATTTCAAGAAATTCTTACACTAACAGTTTCAAAAGTAAATATTTTTAAAATTTTAAAAATCATATGATACATAGGTCGTACATCAGTACATCCATCTATCCATATACCATCTCAAGCCGATCCTTGACTTGACGCTTTCCCGAAAGTTACCTACCAAAGAATTGTATTCTTAGCATCGTTATATACACTATATATATATATATATATATATATATATATATATATATATATATATATATATATATATATATATATATGTATATATATATATATATATGTATATATATATATACAAAAAAGGCAAAGGTAATGATGATAACTCAGATATACATACTTAAGTTAATCAGTAATCTCTGATCAGATTTTATAAATATTGTAACTCCCACAAAAGATAAACATCTTAATTTTGTGTATAAGATTTAAATTTTCTGATATAAATCGTGGCTTTAACATTATTTCTTTCATCATATTATATTATATTTTAGGATATTTTATTGTTAAATATCTCATTATCCAGCCGAATCTTAATTAACTAGTCTAGACTAAAAATTTCTTAATGTTACCACCGCTGTCCATTGTAATTATCAGGTTGCTTAACTAGATCTGACATGAAAGCGCTTAATGTTCTAACAAAAATACTCTTAGGATAAATGCAATAGAAAAATGCGAAATTAAAAAATTGTAGATCACGTTTTAGGTCAAATATATTGATGAAATGTTAACTTTATTTTGTGGGCATTACTCACAAATCATCGCCATTTATGTAACAGCAATTTATCATCAATCACATAAAGTCCTCACCATAAATGCGTAATAGCTCATCTTCATGTATTACCAGGTTTAAACAAAATGTATGCATGTGCAGAAGAACCACCAGGAAAGCAAATCTTTCGCTATTGTGAAATTTACCTTCTAATTTCGTTTTAAAATATATTATTTTTGGGAAAATTTATTTATTTTATACTCAATTGAGTATAAAAGGACAAAAAGAAACATTTGAGTCATTTAATGCTATTTTTTTAACAAAGTTCTTGGCCATACTTATTCATATTCTTTATTTTTTTGCTTCTCTTTTTAGTTCAAGTCACCCATTTCCCTTAAATTACTTTAAGTTTTCTATCCTTTTTTCCTTCGTTCTTCATCTCCTTTTACTTCCTATGTACCTCTTACTTAAGACCATCTTTGGCATTCTTTGGGTATACTTCAGCTATCTCATTCTTTGTTCCTTGACATATTATTATGTCGTAATTTTAAGCTCATTGTACTGCTTCCATACTTCGTGGTTGGTTCTTCTTTTCCATCCTTTCTCTTTTTATTCCTCGTAAAATGCTTCTTAGTCTGCATATTTAATAGTTGTATTTTTCATCTTGTTTTTATCTTCAATTTTTTTCTTCTTTATCGTGGCTCCTTCCCATAAACATGTACTTCGACTTTTTAATATTAATTTCGATCCCATATTTTTTTGCTTCCTTTTCTAATTTTTTAAATGCACTCATTTATTATCTTAACCATTAGCTTAAAATCATCTACAAAAGCTAGGCATGTGTGCTGCTTGCTGAAAATTGTTTCATTGCTCCCTAAATCACTGTTTCTTATTATCGTTTTCAAAAGTAAATTGAATAAGATTGTTAATAGTGCATCTTAGAGCCTTAGCCCTTCTTTAACTTCATTTTTGTTTCTGCTTAAGATCAACTTTGTTAGCTTTCTTAAGTTACCCAGATACCCAACTGGCTTATTGCTTCAAGCAATGTTTTCCTATGTTTCTTCGTGTGCCTGTTTGGTCTTTATTTTATAGTCATAAACAGTTTATACTCCATTCGCTTAGCTCGGGCATATTTTGACAGATTCACTGTTGGAAACCTACAACACAACAATTCCTACTTCTCAGTATTAATAGCTCAAGTATACTACTATTGCAGACTTCTTTCTTTGAAAAAAAAAAGAATTATTCTAAATAGTGGAAGTGTATAATAAACCCATAACATTTTGGGTAGTATATATTTAAAAGATATATTTTACTTGTTATAATTTAACATAACTATTTGTTATATATGCTGAAAATAATTAAATATTGATTGTCGGTAATTTGTAAAGTTCTATTTTATATACTATTTAGTTTGTTTACTATTAATATTGGCTATAAGTACGTGTGCTTGGTTGTATAGTAATTTCCAGCCACTTTGAGTCTTTCAAAAAGTAACTAACTTCGCAAAAAAATAATTACTAAATTCACTAGACAGTTCGGACTGGAGATAGCGAACTGAGTATTTCTGAATTTTTTTCAATGCAAAAATTTAATCCGATTTATCCGAAAAAGTTATAGATCTGTTGGTCCTGAAGCCAGCTTGAAATTTGTTCAATAAAGTTTTAGCGTGCTCATTTAATCTTCTTCTCGGAATTTTGTTAAATACATTGTAGCAAGTATCAAGCAGAGCGATACTTCTATAGGTTTCGCAAAGTATTGGATCTCCTCTTTTATGAATTGGAAAAACCCTGCATCAGACCATTCAACTGGCACCTTCTCTTTTTCTAAGATACAACTAATTAATTTAGCTAATTGCATTCTTAACAGTTCTGTATTTATTCCCGGGCTGTTATTGTTCTTTCAGTGTTAAATTATGTCCATTATTTCTTGTTCTATTATGGGTATCTTCGTATTTTAATTTTTTTTTTTGTTTGGTTTCTTCCTTTTCGTCAAGTCCATTTAAAAGCTTCGGATTTTACCTGGTGAGCTTGACTTAGCAGTATTCTTTCGCTTGATCTTGATCTGATATACATACTCTTGTTGTGATAGCCCTTATTTGTCTCTCTTTCAATTTCTTTATATTGTTCAAAAGCTATTTTCTTGTGGCATCTTTTTCGTTACTTGCTAAAAATTTTTTCTAATAATTTAATTTTATCTGACTCATTTATATTGACGATGCAGACATATATTATACATTTCAAAGTAGACAACTTTAAAACGATTTTGTCAATATTCTTGAGTTGCGTTCCTGGGACGACTTTTTTGTAAGATAGTTCATTCGATTACATGAAGTCATCTTTAACTTGAGAATATCCGCCAGAAAAATCATAGCATGTAATTCATCTGGTGTCAAAGGGGGACAACTTTGCCCAACGATTAGAACCAGCCATCTGACCAGGTCAGGAACCAATTAAAATTATATATAAGTATTATGAATATATGAATTATATTGTTGTATTAATTAAAATTAAAGTGAATGAAAATTAAGTTAATGAGGTAAATTAAATTAAATTAAATTTTGAAAATTATATTATTAGCTAACAAAGTCAAATTAATTGCTTGAATAATGTTAGTGTATGATCTAGCATTTGAGCAATTACGTTATCAACTTAGGTGAAAATGTGTTGGGTGACAATATATGATAATGATAATATACTAATGAGGAAAAGAGAAAAAGAAATTAAATTAATGTAAAGTTCCACTAAATAATATTTCTATTGAGGTTGGTTGTATATGTAGAGAACTATTAGCTAGTTTAAAGAGGGTGTAATAAGGTAAATTAAATTAAAGACATATCTATGTGAGAAAAAGTATATAAAAAAAAAGTTATAAAAAACATGAATGTGAATGTGAAACAAAGACCGATTAATGATGTATGAATCTATATATCGGTAAAGGACATAGTGATTCAATATAGATTTATAGATAATTAGTCATATATCCTTTAATCTCTTTTTCTCTTTCTCTCATTAGTATGCAAGCATATTTTTTGAAGACAATGTGTAGTAAAATTTTTATTTTTAAAATTAATCGACAATAACCGATTGCTTCATACTTTTTAAGTTTATTTTTAAAAAATTCAGATTAACATTTTATTAAAAGATTGGAAATATGTATAGCCATTTCAAAATAGTTCTCATTAATAAAAAAGTTTTCTACATCTCATATTCGTTATTTACAAAACAACACTAATAAAATTGAACTGAATGTAAAACCAGATCTTAAGCCTGAGAAATAAATTTAATGGATATGCCTACCATTAAATAATTTTTACCCAATTTATATATTTTTAGAATGGCCCAATTTTATTGCCCTTTCTTGAGGGTGTTTTATCATTGACGAGTGAAATTCCGATGATGGATGGCGGCGGTCGTTAAGAGAATGGGCCGGTATAAAAGAATGGGGATTTCCATTTTTTAATTTGAGAAATTGAGGATCGGTCGTTATACACAGGTGGTCATTTTATAAGAGTGGTCTCTAGAGGTTTTACTCTACGTTAAAATGCTTATAAAATGATCAGCAATCTAAAGAATGATTAATACCAATTTTAAATATTTAATAGTAGAACCGAGTATTAAAAAAAATAATAGAATTTAGATACGACAACATCGAAGAAATATACGAGCATATAAAGGCGAGTATAAAGCAAGCAGCATTCGAAGCCCTTGAAGAAAAAGAACATATAACAAACAAACAGCTTTATTATGAAATAAATGAACCAACAAAAAGAATAACTGAAGAAAAAATGCAACTATACAGAAAATGGCTGACTACAAACAACAATGAAGTTTATAAAGAATATAGAGAAAAAGTTAGAGAAGTGAAAAAACAAATAACACAGCAAAAGAATGAAGAATGGGAAAGAACCTGCTTAAATATTGAAACATACATAGGAGGTACAAGAACTTCGGAGTCATGGAAAGTACTGAGAGGATTGAAACAAAACTCAAAAGAAAAAATTAAATTGGGAAATATACAGAACAAAGAATGGAAGGACTATTACAAGGAACTATTAACAGAACAAAGATCACAAGTCATTGGAAAAGAAAATAGGCAAAGACGAAGCATATTCCCACAACAAGAAATAGAAATAACAGATAGGGAAATGAGAACGGCCATAAGAGAAATCAAAAATAAGGAAGCACCGGGACCTGGAGGCATCTCACCTGAGCTTAAAAAATACGGATGAAAAAAATTACACCGGATGATACAATGGATATTTCAGAAAGCCATAGATGGAGAACACCTCCCAAAGGAATGGACGGAGGCATATATGACATCTATATTTAAGAATGGAGATAGAAAACGATGCAAAAACTACAGAGGAATAAGCGTAATATCATCAATAGGAAGATTATATGAAACATTAGTGAGAAGTATTATGACATATGGGGATGAAAATTGGATCATAAACAAGAAAAACAGCAGTAAGATAGTAGCAACAGAGATGGAATGCCTGCGAAGATGCTGCAAAGTAACAAGAATGGATAGGAGAAGTAATGTCGAAATAAAGCAAAGAACATTAATGAAAACAGACATACTAACATATATAGAACAAAAAAGAATAAAGTGGTATGGACATGTAAGAAGAACTAGCGACAGCAGATGGATAAAGAGAATAACCGAATGGAGCCCCATAGGAAGGAGGAAAAGAGGACGACCCCGAAAATCTTGGAGGAACGAAGTAGATGACGCCATGAGTAAGAGAGGCCTAAACGATGGAGAGTGGGACAACAGAGAGAGATGGAAACGGAAATACTGTAGAATCAATAAACATATAGAGAACCGAGTAAAGAAGGTTAAATTGCGAAATAAAAACAATAAATCAGTAATCAGAAAACATAAATTTAATATAGCCGGTACATATCTTTTGGCTAACTATATTGTTTATATAAAAATATTTAATTCGCGATGCTCTTCTCATTACCCTCGTAAAAATCATAACTTGCTCGTGAAGTATTAAAATTTCTTGTTCGCGATACAGATTCAATATTTCTGTGTCAAATTCATAATCACACCTCGAGATGCAACGAAAAGTGATTTGTATGTTTAAAAGTTGTAATTAAGGACGTTCAGGGGAGTTTAGGAATTAATAACAGCTCTAAAATGTAGCTGTAAGTCGAAATGGTATGAATATTAATAGAACGGACATTATTCGCGAAGCAAATTACATTCAGGTCGAAAGTAATTGGCTTTAGGTTCATCCTGTATCATTATATACATATACAATTTAAATATTATCTTTAAGGCAAAAGAAACAATTTATATTATCATATATCGACGATTTAAAATACGTTTTAAATTTTTATTTTTTATTTATACCTATCATTTTTGTGGGTATATATGGCCGCTAAAGTTATATATAAATATATATATATATATATATATATATATATATACATATATATATATATACATATATATATATATATATATATATATATATATATATATATATATATATATATAATATATATATATATATATATATATATATATATATACATATATTTCAAAAATATATATTACTTTTTTATCTCAATTTCTTAAACTAAAAATACCTAACCTTTTATTAAAAATATTCTAAATTTCTACACTTTCTGTTTAATTTCTCTACGCGCAATAAGCAATCATTTAGCCTTGCATGTTTTCTTTGATGGATATGAGGTGTAAAAGACCGCCTACTTTAATGAATAAACGGTTAATAGAACAGCCTAGCAGTTCATCATTTTTACAAAACCGTATGTGTGGCTATAGGTGATCCTCTTTCTTATGTAAATAAATAATCGAATAAAAGACAGGTGCGGAGAAAAAAATAATTTTATATAATTATTTGTTGAGTAATAATTTTATATTGATTTAAAACAATGATTGATTGACATTTGACTTTTGTATTTTTTTAATCAATGATTTATTAATTGCAGGAATAATAACTATTTGCATAGAATATCTTCTGGGTCAAATATATTTATTAGAACATTAAAAACAAGTGCGGAAATCAATTAAACTTTATTATACATAGCAAGTCACGAAAACTATACATACTCCTACTTCGTAACTTACTAAGGCCCCTATGAGGAATAACATACATACATACATACATAAATAATCATTTCTCTTTTACCGTTAGGTGTCGAGGGAGGTGATTCTAGCTTCTGATGAATTTTCTCCATTCTTTTCTGTTTTTCGCTAATTGTTTTGCTTCTTGTCAAGATTTGCCCTTATTTTGTAATATCTCTGCTATGCCGCTGTTTAACTCTTTTTTTGGTAGGTCTCTTCTGTTTTTCTCTATTGGTTTAGCCTCCCATACTCTTTTCATTTGCCCGTTATTATCCATTCGTGTTATATGACGGAACCATGCTATTTGTTTCTCGTTTTTTTGTGTCAAGTTATGGTTTAATTTTAAGTTTGTTTCTTATTTCTACATTTTTGAGCCTGCCTGTCCTTCTTGCCCCTATCCTTATTATTATTATTATTATTATTATTTTGTTAATCTATCACCATTTCCACATCTGAAGAAATCGAGCGGAACTTACGACGACGACCAATGCAACGAAATAAGGACAACGATTTACAAATATACACTTGGAACATGTGTACATTTTATGAACCTGGAAATCTTAAAACGTAACGTAAATGAATAGACTTACTAACTTATTATAAAGCATAAATTACTGCTGTGCAAGAAGTAAGATGGACTAGGAATTATCCAAAAGAGGCAATGCTATATTTATTACAGCTATCACAATATCCGCATTCATTGTTAACAAAAAAGTAAAGCATCTTATCATGGACTGAAAACCAATAAGCCCACGAATATATTGTCTAAGAGTAAGGAGTAAGTTTTTTTAAAATCAGTCTAATAAATATACAATGTACACGCCTCAATCGAAGACAGAGGAGAGGATGTCAAAGATCAATTATATGACGAAGTAAAGACCATCTACGACAGATGCCCCAGAAATGACATTAGGATCATAAATGGAGATCTTAATGAAAAAATGCGAAAAGAAAATATAATAGTCTATATATCGGAAAATTCAGTGCTTACGACATTACCAACGACAATGGAAATAGAATAATCGGATTTGCATCTTCAAAGGCATGATCGTTGGAAGTACCTACTTCCCCACAAGACTATCCATAGACAATAAAAACCAGGCACTACTTTAATCTAATGGATGTACGTACTTATCGTGGAGCTAATATAGATTCAGACCACTTTTTGGTAGGCGTAAAAATATAAGCAAGGATTTCAAATGCAAAAAAAGAAAAGGGCAAGAAAAGGACTCGCTATAATTTAACAGCTAGCGAGCAATGGGATATATGTAGAAGAATAATTAAGGAAGCGGCAGATGACGTGCTAGGACCAGAAAAACCCACTCCAGACAACTCTTGGTTCGATGATAAATGTGAAGATATCACTAAAAGAAAAAACTATGCGTTTAAACTTAAAACAACAAAGAACACGGGATAAGGAGCAAATGTACGAAAAACTCAGAAAGAAGGAAAAACGCGTGCATTGAAGAAAAAATCAGACTTTGGAGAACCAGATTATGCAATAGCTTCAATTACTAGAGAGAAAAAATGAAACTAGAAAGTTCTATAACATCCTAAATAAAACAAGATAAGAATTCTCTCTCAATCTGCTGGCCGCCTACCGTTAATATTTCGTTTGTATTATTAGATTTGGCTATGTTCAAATCTATTAAAGACTCTTGGGATGCGAAACTGGCAATAAAAAAATATAATGAAATAACATTTTGACTATTCATGCAACAGCTATGGTCTGACTTTAATGATGACATAATACGAAGTGGTTTTACAAGGGCAGGAATTTATTCTTACAACAATACGGTTATTTCTAAAGATAAATACGCACAAAACGCACAAAAAAAACAACCAAAATCAGAGAGTGAAACTTACTATAACGAGAAAACGATAAAATCTTGGAAGTTATAGTATTAGGAATGAAGGAAGAATATGATGAACTAGTTGAGAAAATTCGTAGTGCCGATAATACTGATTATATTGACTGGGTTTTAGCTCCATTTCTGGGGAAAAGGAACATAAAGCATTACGTTGGATATATTTTAGAAGTCGCAGAATCTAACGTTTTTGTAAGGTTTTTAAGAAAGTTGGGATTTTTTAAACAGTAATCTGTGTTCCAGTATGCTTCAGTAACATTCAGTATTATAACATGTTCGACAGATGATACTATCCTGTTATTACCAAAGCCAGCTATTGGAAGACACAGGAAATTACTTTTTCTATGGTTTTTAATAATTACTCTGTACAAGGCAAACAGTTTTTGGTGTTTAGGTATTACGTATAAAATACTTATTAGTAAACAAAGACATTAGTTTAAAACAGTCAAATATTTTTAAGTTACTAAACATAAAATATATTTTTTAGTTAAATATACTTTCCTGTTAATAAAGACGTTCTAAGAAGAAAAAGTATTTCTTTCAATTACGTTTGAGTTGGTAAACTCTTAAGTTAATTAACCCTTAACTACTGATGTGGATGTTTCAGGACGTAGATACTGACATGTGGTATTTCATACCGCTGCCTATGCTCCTTTCTTTTCAATACGAATTTGTTTCATATCACTGGATTTGTTTTTTACATCAACTACGGAATGATTCTTATCACTCCTTCACACTCCTGTAGAATAAAATACTGCTACAAATAAAATAAAATTTATTTTTTCAAGAAAATTATAAACTCATGCCTAATATTAAAAAAAATGGTGGATGTTATTACTAAATCCTTTATAAATTGAATTACAAAAAAAATTGAGTAGGTATTGGTAACTAAAAAATGGTAAAAGAATGTTGAAAGGCACAGACTAATAATATGAATAAACAAAAAATAAAATACAGAATACTGACAATAACTAAAAATTACAATAAAATAACTAGTCATTTTGAGCGCAAGGTCCGCAAATTTTCTTTGTACACTGTAAGCACACTGGTTTTCCACAAGAAAAGCACACATAAAAGGTTTTTCGCTTTAATGCACTTGGACATAAGTAACACGTCTTCTTTTTTTCAAGCCTTTCTTCGAAATCTGCTTCTTTTTGGCGTTTTTGTCCTAGTATTCGTTTAATACAACATATCAATTCTTTCGCGATTTTGGGATTTTCGAGTCTTCTCTGAAGATGTGGTAAAACTAATTGCTTCGCCAACTCCTTTGTGTAGTTTAATCTCTCCGTATTTTTTTCCTGTAGTGATTGGTACAAAACATACGAATTAACAGCAGCTATATCAATGATTCGGTAAAAAACAGTGGCCATCGTCGAGAACAACGTTTAACAGCATATTTGGCACACTTGGCATCCAACGTATCGACACCTCCTTTCGTAAGATTATAATGAGCTATAATCTCTGGTTTTCCAGTAATCTGATCCGTGCTTATTGAATGGTGCATCGAAGAAATAAGTAAAACAACCTTCGATTTTTTTGGCACATAGGAAATTAGGGTTAAACTTTTCGTAAATCCGTAAGAAGTCGAATTTACTTCCCTGCATAGGTGTGGCTGGAATTCCAGAGTGATTTCCCATTTATTTTTCTTGAGGGTTCTCACATAGGTTAACTTCTTTACTTCTAACTGCTGTACTAATTTTATAGAACTAAACCAATTATCGGCTGTAATATTACGGTTGGTTCCATAAATAGGTTTAGCAAGTTGAAGAATATATTGAGTTGGTTTATTCATCTTCTTTTCTTCCTGAGATAACCCTGTTCCGCCAGTGTCGTTGCCTTCATATATATATATATATATATATATATATATATATATATATATATATATATATATATATATATATATATATATATATATATATATATATATATATATATAGAAAATAATTTATAAGTTATATACTACATAATATTAGATATTTGGTTGTTTTAAATAAGTTATATACTAGAGAATTTAATAAAAATATATTTATGTGAGGGTATTTTTAATAAATTAGCATATAATAATTGTAAAAGGTTTTATTTTAATATTGTAAATATATATATATAAGTGAGCCATGTGCTTAGGCAACCAAAAATACTCTCGGAGATTGACAGATATTTATACTCTGAAGTGACGTTTAAGAATATTTACGAATATAAGTGGGTTATAATAATATATTGTTTGAAATGTGTATTTTATTAAATTAGAATGTTAAGTTACTAATTTAATTATATATTCTGATCTGAAAAGCCTAAATGTAAACAAAATTATTAATAGAAAAGAATGGAATTCTCTGGATCTCCGGAGATGGCCATGTTTGCGAAATGGTTTGTTCCAGAAAATTCATACAAGTATGAAATAGAACAAATTGGAACATGATCTCTTACGAGATGGTTCTAGAATGTCCAAAAGATATAAATACCCGTGATTTGGATTCAAGATGGCAGTTTTTGAAAGTTTTTAGTCAGAAAAGTTTTAGATAGTGCAGTCAGAAGAGTTTTTGGCAGTTTTTAAGTTTTTAGTCAGAAGTCAGGCCAGTTTATTAAGAAAGTTAGTAGAAAGATACAATTAGTTAGTGAATATTGAAGTAAATTGTTCAGAATTTTCAAGAAGTCAGTCAGAAAAGTTTAGTAAGAAATATGAAAGTTAGTTGGAGTCAGTGAATCAGGTACAAATAGTCGAATTGTTTAATATAGTGAGTTAAATGAAGATTAAAAATTATGCATATAATTAATGCACATTTATAATTATACACAAATAATTATTGGAGATTATAAAAGTATATTGGAAGAAATTAAATTATATTATGGTTGGAGATTAATATAAATCAACTTATAATAATTGGATATTGGTATATTGAAAAGAAGAATAAATATAAATGCTGTTTGCTGGTTTGGTTGGTGGTGTACAAATGCTGGTGAAGAAAACTATATCTTAAATTGGTAGAAGCTGATAATTGAAAAAAGTAATTTCACAAAAAACAAGGATAACCGAAGTACGAAGACTTTCAGTGGTGATTAGAATATATATAGTGGAAAACAGTTCATTTAGGCATTCAGTGAAAGAAAGGTACAAAATTTTGTTAATATAATTTAGTTAGTGTCATAACCATTTCAATTTTGAAGATAGTTTGTTTAAATTTTAGATTGTCTATAGAATTTAATTAGTTTTATAAGAATATCAGTTTAAAGATAGTTTATTTTAAATTTACATTGACTAGGTTAGATATATATGTGTGTTTCATAATAGTTATAATAAAGATAATTTAAAAAAGTACTTACAAGCTAATTCTTTGAGAACCGCGATAAAAACCCTATATATTATATTATTAAAAATACTCATTGCTCATCATTCAAACAAACAAAAAACACATCATAACAATTTGGCACCCAACGCGGTGGCTCTCTATTTAAAAGAATTAGTTTGGGAAGATAAGTGCTCTCATATAAGTAAATTAATTATCAGTAGAAAGAAAAAGTATAGATTTTAATTTTAATTATATTTGAACAAGTAAAGTCTCAAAATGTCTCAAGTAAAGAAAGGTACAAGAAGCAAAAAGAATGAAGAAGATGTAGAAGTAGAAACACAACCTATACAAGAGGAGAGTTTAGTTCAAGTTCCACAAGATACTGCAGAAATGAATCCAGAAAGAGAGGAAAATGTCAATATGGCAGCTTTGATGTCATTAATGATGCAGATGAACAAGACAATGGAAGAGAATTCAAAAGAAATCAAAGAAGACATGAAAAAAATGGAACAGAAAATGGAAGAGAATACGAAAAAATTGGAAGAGAATTCAAAAGAAGTCAAAGAAGACATGAAAAAAATGGAACAGAAATTGGAAGAGAATTATAGAAAATTAGAAAAGAAAATAGAAGATAATAATAATAAAATTGTAAAACAAATGGATAAAAAACTTGAAGCTGCAGAGAAAAAAGTAGCAAATGAAATAAAAAGTATACGGAATGACTACAAGAAAAGGATAGACAATGAGAGGACAGAAGTAAAGAGGATTATTCAAGATAATAAGATAGATATAGAACAGAAAATAGAGTTACAGAAATGTAACTTAGAAGTAAAAATTAACAAAGACAGGAGAAACACAGAAGAAAAATTAGACGATATACAACAAAATATCCAAATAAATTGTAATCAAATAAGAAATGTGGAACAGAGAATAGATGATATTTCACAAATGAGAGACATAGGGAGACCTTACTTAAATTTAACAAATGAGACTGGGATTAAATTCTCTGGTAATATAAAAAATTTGCATCCTAGAGTATACATAAATAGTTTAAAACATAAATTAAGATTTGTGAATAATATTAATGATATTAAAGATTATATTAGAATGACATTAAATGACAATGCAGCAACTTGGTTTGCTAGTATTGAAAATGATTTAGATAACTTTCAAACATTTGAAAATAAATTTTTAAATTATTATTGGGGTGAATTAGAGCAAGCAAAGTTTAGAGAAATTCTATATTTTGGAAAGTATAATCAAAATTTAAAATCAAATATGGTAGATTATGCATTGAAATTGATAACAGTTGCAAAATATTTAGAACCACCACTTAGAGAGGATGAAACAGTCTTAAATGTATCTAGACATTTTGATGCTGATGTTGTGCAAACCGTAACTGTACAAAATATTCAAACAATAGATAGTTTTATTAATTTTATTCAAAGAATACAAAGAGGCAATATGACAAGTAATAATAACAACAGAAAAAACAACAATAACTTTCAATATAATAAAAATGATAATCAACAATATAGACAATCATATAACAATAATACTAGGTATGGTGATGGTTTACAAAATTTTAATAATACTAACAGTAATCCAAATAGACAGAACTTTAATAATAATACTAGTTATAATAGACAAAATTTTAATAATAATACTAATTATAATAGACAATATTTTAATAACAGTACTAATAATAATAGACAAGATTTTAACAATAGAAGAAATACAGAGCGACCTAACTATAACAGACAGGTAAATTGTGTTCGAAGGAATAGGAGCTGCGAAGACAGGGAACGAAGTAGTACAAGTCAGGAAAATGTGAGTAGAAGTCATAGTAGGGAAAGACATAGGACATCAGATCCAAGTGGTCAGATACAATCTGACAATTCTAATAATCAAAATTTTGTGCAGTAAACTTTCTGAATTACAAGTTAGGCCATTGCTATTATGAAAAACCTTCTGAATTTATTTCTTTAGATGAAGATAAAATTATTGAATCTATTAATTTAATTTATTTAAATGCTTTGGCCAAAAATAAAATGATTAAAATTATGATAGATACTGGTTCAGAAAGTACATTAGTCTCGGAGAATTTTATTTTTAATACATTAAAACTATCAGATATAATAAAGATTCCAAAAATTAAAATTATTGGTGCAAATAATAAGAAGTTGGGTGAAATTGATAAACTAGCCAATTTTAAAATTAATATTCTTAATAAAGAAATTAATATGCAAGGATTTATTGTCAAGGATTTATGTGTTGATATATTAATGGGAAATGATGAATTGGAAAAGAAGAAAGTAAAGATAGATTTTGAAAAAAAAATGGTAACTTTGGAAGGGCAAATAATTAAATTTATGCAGAAAGATGAGGTAGAAGAAGGAATAAGAGTTGATAGGATATTATTAAAAGAAAATAATGATGTTTATGAAGAAGAAATGTATTTTGATGATAGGGAAATGTCCCAAAAGAATGTAAAGAATAATTATTGTAGTGAATATTTAAGGAATGGAAGTTTTAAGCAGATGGATGCCTACGAGGCGGAGTGCGTAAAATTGGAAGCAAGGAATAATGAGTACATAATGAAGAATAATGTTATTTGTAAAGAAGAAGATATGATGAAAGTTTTAAATTGCCCTGAAGAATATAAATCAATAGTCATTTCCATATTGCAGCAACACAAGGGACTTGTCAATAAAGAAAATAGAATTGCACAGAATTATATCCATAGTATAAGAGTTAAGGAGGAAAAAGATTTTAAAACAAAATCATACCTAATACCATATAAATACAGAGAAGAAGTAAACAAAACAATTAATAATATGTTAGAAGATGGGATCATTGAGAAGGCAGACACACGTTTTATTAACCCCATAGTAGTAGTACGAAAAAGATCAGGTGAAATCAGGTTATGTTTGGATGCAAGGAATATTAACAAGATTACTGAAAAGCAATTTGAAGCACCAATGAGTATAGATGGAATATTAGGAAGAATTACAGGAATGTCATTTTTCACTAAAATCGATTTACAGCATAGTTTCTGGTTAATACCTCTAGAAAGAAAAAGTAGACAGTATACAGGATTTCAGATAGATGGAGTAGTATATCAATTCAAAGTAGTACCATTTGGACTTCAATCATCTTGCAGTGCTCTATGTAGATGTCTTCATGATATTTTGGATCAATATGAACATTTTGTAATTCACTACATTGATGATATCTTAATTTTTTCTAAAACGGCTGAAGATCATGAGAAACACCTAAAAATTATAATAAATAGATTAGACAAAGTTGGACTAAAAATAAATCAAGAAAAATGTACAATTTTTCAAAAAGAAGTAATATATCTAGGTTATAAACTTAACACTAAGGGAATCGAAATGGATCCAGAACGGACACAAGTCATTCAGGAATATAAAACACCACACAATTTAAGAACTTTAAGAGGATTCATTGGAATAATTAATTATTATAAAAGGATGATACCAGATCTAAGTATAAAAGAAATTCCATTACTTGAACTACTGAGAAAAGGTGTAAAATGGAGATGGGATCAGAGAAGAGAACTAGCATTCCAAGAAATTAAAAACATTTTTCTGTCAAATTTGAAAATATACTATCCTGACTACACACAGCCATTCATACTAAGAACAGATGCATCAATAGAGAGATTATCAGGGGTATTATTACAAATACATGATGGGGTCGAATACCCAATACAATTCATTTCAAGAATTACAAAGCCACATGAAAAGGGTTACTCAGTTTCAGAATTAGAACTAGCAAGTATAATACACTGTGTCACAAAATTAAGATTTTATTTGTTGGGTAATGAATTTACAATAGAAACAGATCACCAAGCTTTAACGTCTATATTAAATAACAAATATGGAAACAGTAGAATACATCGGTGGAGTCTAATACTTAGTGAATACTGCTTTGAAATCAAATACATTTCTGGAAAATCCAATATAGTGGCAGATGCTTTATCAAGGTTAGAAAATACACCACAAAAAGGGCAGCGAACAATAAAAATTGGATTAAATCAATTAGTAGAAAATACTGGATTATATTCTAAAGAAGAAATTATAAGAGATCAGATCAATTTGAGTGAAAAACAAAAAGTCCTTAGGAAAGATGGGGTATATTATAAAATAATAAATGGCATAGAAGTATATGTAATAACTAGAACTTTAGCAAAGAAAATATTGAAAAATTTACATAACAATTATATGCATATTGGTTCAAGAAAGCTATGGATGCTATTTAGGGACAATTATTTTGCAAAGAATGACATAAGTATAGCAAAGGAAATTACTACCCAATGCCCAATATGTCAACTAAACAAAGAAAAGAATTTCAAAAACCAGAACACATATAAATCTAATGTTGTATATGAAAAACTAAATACAGTTTCCATGGATTTTATTTCAAATTTAGTTCTCAGTCCAACAGGAAAAAAGCATATACTAGTGATAGTTGATTTATATACAAAATTTATTAAACTATATCCCTGCTCTAGAACAAATGTTAAAACATTAAAATTATATATTAATCAATTTTTCGAAGAAATAGGACCATTTAGAAATTGCATAATAGATAATGCTACATATTTTAACAACCAAAAATTTCGGGCATTTTGTGAGAAAAAGGGAATCAACATTCATTTTACAAGTATCAGACATCCTCAGGCAAATCCTGCAGAAAGATATATTAAAGAAGTTATAAAATATTTAAGGATACTGTGCCAAAACCAACATGAAACTTGGCAGCAACATATACCACAAGTAGAATATTTTTTGAATAATACACATAATTTGAATACAGAGGAAGTACCAGAATATTTAATGTTTGGCCATATAGGAAACAGAAAGTGGATTAGTGAATATAATCAGGATATGTTAGAACAAGTAATGCAGAAAGTGAATAACCGAATTAGGAGGAAAGCTGAAAAATATATCAGAAGACAAAATCGAAATATAAAAAAACCAATCACATTTCAAAAAGGAGACCAAGTGTTGTTAATTCGTTCACTTAGAAAAAGTAATGTTAAAGAAAACCGTTGTAAGAAATTACAACCAATGTTTGAAGGTCCATATACAATTGAAAATCAGAATGGACTAAATAGTTATGTGTTAATAGATGCAGAGAACAGACTAAGAGGCATATTTCATATCAACGACATTTTTCAATATCATGAAGAGATTGAATAATGATTTCTATACTTTTAACACTAATATAAAAACACTTACTGTTACTAAAACAGATTACTGATATATCCATTTTATTCAATAGACTTGATTTGTTAAATAGATGGTAGATTTCATTGTTGTGAATAAATTTGACATCATACTTGTTGAATTTTGTACATATGGAAATTGTTTGGTACCCTAAAAATCATAATTTGGGGTTAGATACAGAATTGATTGTGTAAATGTCTTTATAAAAAGTGTAAAACTTACCAATTTATATTGATGAAAGTTATTTTGTATGGAAATAATTCCTAGATTTTGTCTATAAACAAACAGAACACCATATCGATTATATTTTAATTAAGGTTATATTTTATTCTCTGATATCGCATCCATTGCTCCATTTGACATGACAGTTTGACCATAGAATAGCCGAACTGTGCTCCGTTGTTCTCTGTTTTGACATAGACAGCGAACAGGGATGTATTTAACACATTTTAAATAAAAAAAAAAATTGATTTATTAAATTTAATAAGGTATGAGAAAATTAATATTTAAAAAAATAATAAGTAAATTATTTATTTTAAATATTATTTTGGGGTATTGATACGATTACGGTTTATAGAAAATAATTTATAAGTTATATACTACATAATATTAGATATTTGGTTGTTTTAAATAAGTTATATACTAGAGAATTTAATAAAAATATATTTATGTGAGGGTATTTTTAATAAATTAGCATATAATAATTGTAAAAGGTTTTATTTTAATATTGTAAATATATATATAAGTGAGCCATGTGCTTAGGCAACCAAAAATACTCTCGGAGATTGACAGATATTTATACTCTGAAGTGACGTTTAAGAATATTTACGAATATAAGTGGGTTATAATAATATATTGTTTGAAATGTGTATTTTATTAAATTAGAATGTTAAGTTACTAATTTAATTATATATTCTGATCTGAAAAGCCTAAATGTAAACAAAATTATTAATAGAAAAGAATGGAATTCTCTGGATCTCCGGAGATGGCCATGTTTGCGAAATGGTTTGTTCCAGAAAATTCATACAAGTATGAAATAGAACAAATTGGAACATGATCTCTTACGAGATGGTTCTAGAATGTCCAAAAGATATAAATACCCGTGATTTGGATTCAAGATGGCAGTTTTTGAAAGTTTTTAGTCAGAAAAGTTTTAGATAGTGCAGTCAGAAGAGTTTTTGGCAGTTTTTAAGTTTTTAGTCAGAAGTCAGGCCAGTTTATTAAGAAAGTTAGTAGAAAGATACAATTAGTTAGTGAATATTGAAGTAAATTGTTCAGAATTTTCAAGAAGTCAGTCAGAAAAGTTTAGTAAGAAATATGAAAGTTAGTTGGAGTCAGTGAATCAGGTACAAATAGTCGAATTGTTTAATATAGTGAGTTAAATGAAGATTAAAAATTATGCATATAATTAATGCACATTTATAATTATACACAAATAATTATTGGAGATTATAAAAGTATATTGGAAGAAATTAAATTATATTATGGTTGGAGATTAATATAAATCAACTTATAATAATTGGATATTGGTATATTGAAAAGAAGAATAAATATAAATGCTGTTTGCTGGTTTGGTTGGTGGTGTACAAATGCTGGTGAAGAAAACTATATCTTAAATTGGTAGAAGCTGATAATTGAAAAAAGTAATTTCACAAAAAACAAGGATAACCGAAGTACGAAGACTTTCAGTGGTGATTAGAATATATATAGTGGAAAACAGTTCATTTAGGCATTCAGTGAAAGAAAGGTACAAAATTTTGTTAATATAATTTAGTTAGTGTCATAACCATTTCAATTTTGAAGATAGTTTGTTTAAATTTTAGATTGTCTATAGAATTTAATTAGTTTTATAAGAATATCAGTTTAAAGATAGTTTATTTTAAATTTACATTGACTAGGTTAGATATATATGTGTGTTTCATAATAGTTATAATAAAGATAATTTAAAAAAGTACTTACAAGCTAATTCTTTGAGAACCGCGATAAAAACCCTATATATTATATTATTAAAAATACTCATTGCTCATCATTCAAACAAACAAAAAACACATCATAACAATATATATATATATATATATATATATATATATATATATATATAAAGTAGTTAGGTATTATTGACTGACACGTTATGTAAAATAAAGTTTTATTTTGAGGTTGCAGTCATTAATAGGGCAGGAAAGTAAAACTCTTTGTTCTTTAATCAAGCTTTCGCAAAATTTATTTGCTTCATCAGGATATGCTAAAATATGGTATCAGTAAATACAACGAAATTAGAACTAAATAGCATTGTATAAAACTAGATAAAAACTTACAACATGAGGTTAATCCATTAAATTTTTAAATTTACAAAACATTAAAACTTAACTTATTTTAAAAATTATACAGTTATATAAGTACAATATTCCAATTTAATTTAATTTTGTAAAAATTCATTATGACATTGATTATGTTGATGTTTGATTTATGTCAGAAAGACACTCGTTTCTGTTTATTATATTTTTTGTTGTTGATAACTAGCTCTTGATTGTTATTATGGTTACGTACAAAGTGGCGCCAAATATGAATATTTAAATTTTTTGAAATTATATTTAATTTGACTATAAATATTATAATTTCAAAAAATTTAAATATTCATATTTGGCGCCACTTTGTACGTAACCATAATAACAATCAAGAGCTAGTTATCAACAACAAAAAATATAATAAACAGAAACGAGTGTCTTTCTGACATAAATCAATGTCATAATGAATTTTTACAAAATTAAATTAAATTGGAATATTGTACTTATATAACTGTATAATTTTTAAAATAAGTTAAGTTTTAATGTTTTGTAAATTTGAAAATTTAATGGATTAACCTCATGTTGTAAGTTTTTATATTAGTTTTATACAATGCTATTTAGTTCTAATTTCGTTGTATTTACTGATACCATATTTTAGCATATCCTGATGAAGCAAATAAATTTTGCGAAAGCTTGATTAAAGAACAAAGAGTTTTACTTTCCTGCCCTATTAATGACTGCAACCTCAAAATAAAACTTTATATTATATATATATATATATATATATATATATATATATATATATATATATATATATATATATATATATATATATAGGCATTGTATAAGTAACTCTTTGGTGCATCAGTCAGGCACATTATTTTATTGCTATATTTTACAGGCTTATTAGGCATATACATTTTGAACCTACACCTTCCTCTAAAGCCGACGCCGACCAACACTTCATCAATACAAACACATGTGCCTAAGGAATACAGTTTTTGACAATTTGATATAAATATATTAAATATTTTACCAATGGCTGCTGTTGGATCTATTTTTCTTCTTTCCTCTCTATCCAGAGGGTTATCAAAATGTAAACATTTAAGATATATTGCAAATATTTCTTTTGACATCACACATCCGAATATATCCCTACCGGTGCCATCTGTAGCAAATATATAGTTTATATCTTCGTCATTGGATTTGAAAGCTGATGTGTATAAAAGCAATCCCAAAAAGGCTTTCAGTTTTATTTCATCAAGTTCATTTAGTTCTGGTCTATTCATTTTTCTATAGTTTTTACAAATTGCACGTTATTATTATTATTTGTCCATTTATGATGAAGTCTCGTTTCTTACATCTTTGGACCGAAGAGCTGGTAGTTTTGTTACAAGATTGTGTAACGGAGTTCTTACATTTTTTGAGGGTTCTGTATTGACCACTTTAAACGATTTTTGTCGTACAAATATGACTTATCAGTAGCATTTGAATCATATTCGTCATCAGAACCTTGCGATTGCTCACTTCTGGTGTCATGTTGACTTTCAATGGCTACTTCTTTGCTTATATCGTCAATACCACTACCACTAAAATATTCTAAATCGCTAGGTACTTCGTCAGCCCATTCAGCAAAACAGCCCCAAAATCATAATCTTAAGGTTTTACAGATTTGCGAGTAAATTTAGAACTTGATGAACTTGCTGCCATACTAATAGCGAAAAAATACACTGGATTGCTTTTAACTATAGAACGTAAACACTGACATGCGGTACGTGATACCGCAAGAAAACTTTACGTCAACGTAGCTTAAAGACTAAACACAGTACATATATTGCTTAAAAGAATTCTTTTTAAGCAATATACTGTGGACTAAACCCATACTAAAACAGCAGCAGTTGGGAGCAGGTATAATTACACACCACTTGAAGGAACACAGATGGTTTTCTAGGAATCTTTTATAAAACACGTTCTACAACAAAATATATTTTCGACGCGGTATGGTATACCGCAAGTCAGTGGTTAAGGGTTAAGATAAATTTAATCTGAAAAAATCGTTTCAAAGAACATAGATAGGTAAAACGCAGTACTATAAGCAACTATTTCCAGTAGCATTTTAAACACCTGAAATGCAATTACCCCTGGTATATGTGGTAAGTGCGTAATCAGATGTCTAAAAAAAGTTGATACATAATTTCAAAAAATTATTAAAAAAAAAATGGTTACTCATACTTTATCATAAGGCTCAGAAGCATCAAATTAAAATAATAATAGGATCATATTCCATCTTATACATAAGGATCATCTTATTTCCAAACTAAGCATTTTTTCGGGTGCACTTGCCCCAACTTACTTAACTTATTGCAGATGCTAATACAAGGTAAGATATATGTTAAATAATCTAAGAAGGTGCTATAAATATAGTTTCGTAGAATTGTTTTTTATTTCTCCCCATTTCTATTTATATTTCCTCCATTTATTTTTATTATTTATTAGAAAAATATTACTATATATTATTGATATTATTTACAAAACATTTGGTCCAATTGGTCTAATAAAAGCAAATTTAAAAAAAACCTTGTTCTTATTAATCATATATTACTAACAATTATTAATACAACGAACATCGACATGGTCTCTTGGTTATCGTTTTGGTCTTATGTTCCACATTTCGGTCGTCAGTGGACCAGAGAAAACCCTAACTTTAAAAATTGTTATGTTTGTTTTTTGTTTTACAATAAAATAATCAAAGATGGGAAATAAAATACCACCCGCGAACCAACACAGACTAAGGTGCGGCAACTCTAACAAAAGTGACCCTGGCACTTCAGGTTGGGCGTTGGGCTAAAAGCAATAATCTCTTCCTGTTATAAAGCATATGTTAACCTCAGGAATTATGAGCTGGACGCAACTTACGACGACGACTCTGCAAACAAATGGAACTGATGTTAGGAACATAAAATACCCGAACCCTTTACTGAGCTGGAGCACTCACATCTTCTAGATGGCTGGAGTACTAGACAGAGTGAACTCGTAAAAAGTAGAAAAAAGTAAATGATTTAGCACTGCAGGAAATGTGGTGGACAGGAACTGGCACTCTTGACAAGAGAACCCATTACATATATTATAGCTGCAACGAAAGTACTCAATTTTAGAAAGCACTGGCATGTGGCAAAGATACTCATCACATATGTATAGACTACAAAGCAGTCTACGACTCTGGAAATAGAAGAGAAATGTTCGAAGCAATGAAAGAGCTAGGAATACCAAATCATTTGGTAAATTTAACAAAACTAGAAAAAGTTGGATGTAAAGTACGAATCCAGGGGGAACTGTCTGAACATTTTAAAACAAATAACGGGCTGCGCCAGGGAGACTCCCTTCTGAATATTATTTAATCTGGCTCTGCAAAAAGTAA
The DNA here is from genome assembly GCF_040954645.1 of Diabrotica undecimpunctata. Taxonomy (NCBI): domain Eukaryota; kingdom Metazoa; phylum Arthropoda; class Insecta; order Coleoptera; family Chrysomelidae; genus Diabrotica; species Diabrotica undecimpunctata. The sequence continues at coordinate 102,132,413 of NC_092805.1, forward strand.
TACGTATGTCACAAATGATAACCACCGATTCAATATAATATGTTGGGAGAACGAAAAACGCTGTACGAGAGGCGTATATAGCACTAAAAGAATCAGCTACAAAAATAGGTTTAATAATAAACACCAACAAAACTAATTATATGAAAATAAGCCTATATCCTACAAATACTTGTTATAGAAAACGACGTCATCGAAGCAGTGAACGAATTTATATACCTGAAAGCGCTCGTTAACACTGAAAATAATACTAACGCAGATCTTAAATCCTCAATTATATCGAGAACGGTGCACCTTAACTAAGCTCCCAAACTCTATAAAACCACTTTTTTCCTACATGAATTGCCTCCCAAACCCATACATAACCTGTATCCCACCCATTACGAAATTCCCAAAAATTAAATCTCGTTCTGAAACTTGGATTTTGAGGAAAAGAGGTATAATATACACCAAAAATTATAAATGTAGTCGTAAACAATTTATTTATTAAAGAAATTGCAACTTACAGACTATACAGGTTGATGCCTTTTACAAATATTTTTTTACCAAGTCAAAAGCAGTTAAACGTTTTTTCTATAAAAGACGCATTTGATGTTCAATGAAATTTCTTTTAAGACGTATTGGTTTTCGGTATATTCTTTTAGGGATACTACTACTTTTTACTTTAATATAGGTATCTATTTGAACATTTTACAGATCTTCCAAAAATTGAAAAATGTTCGGATAGCAAGTACAAAACAAAGAATTGAATTTTGAATGCAAACTCTCGCATGCATTCATCGTTATTTGTAGAGACGTACTATTTTCGGCCCATTTGGTAGGTGGAGATTTGGCGTCTTCAGCAATGTAATTCTCTGCCAAGAAATCTGCAAATTTTTTAACTACTCGATGTCTGGGTAAGATTGTTCCAATATCAATCGTAAAACAATCGCCTACGTCTTCCGAGTCCAAAAAAAGACTAAACACGTATTTTAAGTAACACGATTCTTTCAAATATTTCGTTGCCAAGCCCAGGTTCTCAATCTTTCGCTACCTGTTTTATAATTAAAGTTCTTATAGACTAACAATCGTTTAATGATAACAACATAAAACTACAACACATCTTTTTAACTTCCGATATATAAACGTCGTAACTTAGAACTCGTAGCTATATTAGCTTAATGAGTCACTAACTAAAAATATTCTCTTACAAATCGTACAAAATCGAATTTATTAAAAATGTGAAATATACATAGACTCTCAGTTTGTATCTATAAAGGCCTTGGGAACAAGAGAGGCGTTGTTTGCGATTTAAACACTCATTCAAAAATGCCTCGATCGCCAAAAGAAAGTATATCTCTGTTTCTTCGACCAACAGAAGGCTTTTGATAGAGTCCAGAATACAAAATTGTATGAACTACAGAAAATGAAGCTAGACCAAAAAAATCTGGTGTCCGACAAGGCTGTGTCAGGTCTCCATTGCTCTTTAAGTTGAACTCTGAATGCCTATTCAAACAAGACCCCCAGGCGACCAATGCTTACTGGGGAATAAATAAACATTTGTGGATCTAAATCTGAGAGAATAAATTTTTCCCTGCCTATATTAACTATCCACGAACTAACCATGAACATCAGACAGTGGCGAAGGAAAGTATCCGACAGGGCAGAATGGAAGAACAGTGTTAAGCAGGCCAAGACTCGCAAAGGGTTGTAGCGCCGTTAGAAGAAGAAGAAGAAGATATTAACTATCCGTTAACGATAATTTTAGAATTATTTTGAACTAGATACAACATATTTTCGGAATGTATGAAAGAAAAAGTAGAAAAACTTTAGTATGCAAAAACAACAATTTTCATTAAATATCATTGCAAAAGATTCAATTTATGAGAATTTAATCAAAATGTTTAAGTCAAATGTATGGTCCATGTGTGAACGAATTAGAGTTTAGAATATTAATAAAAGCTTATATTATTCTCGAAAAAAAATTCAAATAAGCACTAGACGGCGCTGAAAGTGATATAAAAATAAACAGTAAATATATTAACAATATTAAGTATGAAGACGATATCGTTCTGATAGCACAAAAAAAAAGAAGACAAAAATTACAAAATATACTACACTTGATGCAAAATAATCGACTCAAAAGCGATATTTGAGATTACACCTTCTGTTTCAATGTAAGAATTATGAAAATAAAAAAATGTAATGTGCAAACAATAACTTTATTATTGAACTTACAAAAACTGCTATTGCATTATTTGAAAGACGCATTTTAAGTGTAGCTCTCAATTCCATTATGCTCCTTGGTGCATGATTTCTGTTCCGGACCCTTCGTTTAAGCTCATCCCAAACATGCTCTATTGGATTTATGTCCGGGCTCAACGCAGGCCAATTTATTGTAGGTATACCGATCTCAGTCAGATAGGTGGTGGTGACTAGTGCGGTATGACATCGTGCATTATCATGCAATAAAATAAAGGCATTACCAATAAATCCAGCGTATGGAACCACATGATGCTCCAAAATATCTCTGATGTAACGATCCGCCGTTAAACCTTCTCCACGTCCTCCACCAGGCACGAAAACCAACTCAGTTTTCCCATCCATAATGCCTGCCCAAAACATACAAGAATCGCCTCCATATGACACAATTTCTCGTATACAACATTGAGCAAATCGTTCCCCTGGCCTTTTATAGACTCAACGCCTCTTGTCATTGCCATGTAGGCAGATCCTACTTTCGTCGGAGAATAATACCTGACTCCATTGATAGTCGTCCCAATACAGATGTTCGCGAGCAAATTCTAGTCGCCTTTTGCTTCTGAGCTGTCCAAACGCTGGTAACCATACCTCGAACCTCTCTAAGCTTTTCTTTGAGAATAGCACCAGTCAAATGTCGATTTCTCAGAGATTTATATACAAGAAATCGATCATCTCTCTCTGTTGTTATTCGTTTACGACCTCCTCCTTGTCGGCGGACATAATCACCAGTATCTTGGTACCGACGATACACTCGGGACACAGCAGATTGGCTTAAATTTAGTCGATTTGCCACGGCTCTCTGGCTCAGGTCTTCTCTCAATAATGCTACTGCTTGAGATGCTTTGACGGATGTGGTATCCATTTGTTATGAAGTTACGAACTTAATTGACTAATTTATTAGTGGGTTGCTATGGAAATTGATGCTTACGATGGTCACCGAACGCGTTAAGTCGGTGCGTGTCGATTTCAATGAGTCAAATTCTGACCCCCTCTCTACGTATTGCATTATTTATTTGTAATACGTCACCCGATTTACCAAAAATCAAAACTTTTTTCAAACTCCATAATGAGGTTAATAATTGTATACTAAATATATTTTTAAATTTACACCTTTTTGATTGAAACAGGAGACGAACTTTCGCAAAATAATTTTGAGTCGAAGTTTTTGCACTCAAGTGTATAAATAGACAGAATTAATAATGTAAGTGAAGCAATGTGACTGACAATAAATCTACAAAAAACTAAAGTAATTGTGATTAGCAAAACCGATGAAATTTCTCGCATTGACCTAAATAACACTCAATTCTAACAAGTTCACAAATTCAGATACTCAGGAGGTATCTAAATGATAAGTGGGATCCAGATATAGAAATAAAAACACAAATAGAACAGGCTAGGAACAAGTACAATAAATAGAAGCAAATTATCTATAACTGAAAACTAAGCTTAGACATCTGAATAAGGGCTGAAAAGGAGTAGGCAGAAGTTGTTATGGCAACTTATGGAAATTATATTTAAAATAGATAGATAACCGTTCTATAACATTTCAGTGGATACGATACAACTTCGAACTTTTAGAATATACCAGGATCCAGATATCGTCAATTATAAAACGCTCCTTGATCGACCTATTGGTCAGAGAAGAAGAGGAAGTCCCAGAACAAGGTTCCTTGTTAAAATTGATTGAGACATGAGAAATATGGGAATACCTGCTTAGCGGAGGAGGGTCACGAATAGGGATAACTGGAGAGAAATTCTTGAGGAGACTAGGACCCACATAGAGTTGTAAAGCCAGAATGATGATGATAAAGTAATCAATAATGGGGTTTAGGTTTCGATGTTGTTTGTATCATAATAAGGCGTTCTTCATTATCAATTCTTCCTTACAATTTATATTTTTAGTAGTTGAAATTTAAAATAAACTGCTTAAAAAATTAACCTTTAAAGACAATTTGGTACAGAAATTAACAATAATAATTATTGTTGAGTAATTCAGGTCAAAAACTTAGGTTTACATAAAAATTTTTTTGTAATTTTATCTTATTTCGTGTCATTTTAATTCGTTGCGTGCTGGTGGATTTATGGAATATAAACATAAATATTCTAGCAACAAATGCTCTAAAACTCTTATCTAATAGAGATAAAGCAAGCGAATCATAAAAGTAATTAAGTTTATAATTGACATGAGAACATTTGTTATTAAACGCATTTAAGCACATGTGAAAATCGTCCGCAGACTAAATCGCAAAAAAGTTCACACGTACGCCTTTTGTAATTCGATTATGTTGTCATAATAAAGGATTATGTAATTGTTAATGGAATTTAGAAGGATGGAACGTTGGTTCAGTAAAAATAAAGCAATTTACAATGTTGTTATTAAAAAATATTAAATACACTGGTTTTTGTTACAAAAATGGCGTTTTACTTACTTTTTATTGTTTACTGCAGATAATTACCGACTGTATTCAGTTATTTTTTTGATTGGGTATACTAACAAAAACATACGTACAGGTAAGAAATGCATAATACTTATTAAAATAATTTAGGAAAATAAAAATAAATTTATTAATGAAAGGAATTACTACACAAAATAAATTAGAATTGAAAAAACAAGAAATAGTCAGATTCGGAAAAATATTCCCATGAGATCTTTTACATTATCACTTCAATGAGGTACCCCAAAATAAGGTTAAGAGATCGTCCAGGCGAAATATTAATTTACGTAACAAGTTCCGAAAGTGATATTTTACAAGACAAGTAGAAAGTTTGGAATCCTGCGAGTCTCGTTGAATTACTTTTAGATCGTGTTACGTACAATATTTTTTCTGCGGCCGTTTTGTATGTTAAAAAGAATATTATAGATAAACTTTACTTATGAACTTTTATTAAACACTTTAAAGTTACTCTCGTTAATTCAAAATTAAAAAAATCTTCTTATAAATATTAATAACACAATTATAACAATTACTTACATTGATATTGTTAGGAATATTAACAGAAGTGTCAGTATTGAAATTAGTGTTAGACGTGTTAGTACTTTTACTATTTTTTGAGATATTAACTTGGTTGAGGCCATTTTCTATCTGTGAAGCTATGTGAATTTCATTTCTTAAAGAATTTTCTACGTATCCCTCTGCTACATTAGTTGATTTCCACCCTCCGTGTCTTTTTAAGTTGGTTATAGTACCACCACTATCAGCCAGTGAAGTAGCTGATCTCCTTCGTAGACAGTGCCCGGTGTATTCTTTGGGATGCGGTAATTTAAGAAATTCAGCAATATTAAGTTGTAACAAAGGTATTTTGAAACTAAAATATTATGTTAACAATATATGTGCCCTAGATTTCTGATTGAAAAACAACTAAATATTTATTATTATAATAAAATATTTTTGGATCACTGTATTTTTCTCAATATTTTTAGGATACGTCTTGATATATATATATATATATATATATATATATATATATATATATATATATATATATATATTATATATATATATACTATATATATATATATATACTATATATATATATACTATATATATATATATATATATATATATATATATATATATATATATATATATATATATATATATATATATGACTTTGTCTGTTTTTCAATGTGTCACTAGTAAGGTGTTGTTTTATCGTTTTTATGGTCTTTCCACTGATCGTCATTCTATTACGAAACTACTCTTCTATTTCTTACCCAGTTCTTGATATTCTCATTCCATGGGGTCTTCTATCGATATTTTTCTAGAGGTTTTCATCTCTGCTATTTCTAACATTACTTTGCATATGCCATTGGTTTGATAGCTGTTTTGTAAATTCTGCCTTTCATTTCTTTCCCGATATTTTTATTTTACTATATTGTTTTATTTAGACAACGTGTGGCTCCGTTTGCTCTATTGGCTTGATCTTCTGTTTCGAGCTTTTTGTATATAGTGTGATAGTGTGATGCCTAGTTATTTAAACTCACTTAGCACTTGTTCTATTATCTGACCCTCCAGCTCTAATTTAGAGATATAGTACATATGCTGTTATGACCCTGCATTTTGTTTTTTTGGGGAAATTAACATGTTAAATTTTCTGGCGGTTATATTAAATTCAATTGAAGCCTGGGTCCGAAGGCAACATAACTCTAACTGGGAAAATTTACCTGATCAAGCGCATGGTAAAATGTATATTGGACTGACATGTGCTAATCAGTAGCGCACCTAGAATTTTCCTCTGGGGAGGGGGGTTTGGTTGGGTACCGAAATTTTTTTTATGATGCTTCCTCCATTTTGAGTCCTTAAAATTTGTGAGTAACAGTGCCGGAATATGGCTCAGGGGGCTTAACCCCTAAAACTCCCCTTGGATGCGCCACTGGTGCTAATAAGGCTAAAATACCGTGCAAAACAATAAGAAATCAACTCGTTTCTGTTATGTGTTCATTTCAACACTTGTTAAATCCAGGCAAATAATTATTGACAATACAATATTGCATTATATTATATAGTATCATACTACTTGGGCAATTATATATGACCATACTGGGCAACTAAATAATACCAACTGAAACTGGAAGACTTAGAATGCTTTAAGGGAATTATCTGTTCTCGTGTATGATGCAATGCAATTAGAGTGTCTGTGGTTGAAAAAATGGCGTCTTCTGTTATGTTCAAATGCAATGGCAAACAATAGAATAAAACAAATTGTGCGATTGCTTATTTTTGGTGAAAAAAGTATGAGATCTCAACGTCTTTCAACCAATAGATTTGTGACGGATTGTTATATTTGGAATTTATTTACACATAATAAATTAACATTCCCCTTATGCGAAGATAGAAATAGATAAAGATCTGGATTTGGAATAAAAGGTTTTTCAACTTTTTAAATAAATTTAGAACAGAAAAAATTATTTGTTTTTCTTAATATCACAAGATAAATTGACTTCAATTCAAATATTTTTATTAAAAAAACTATCAATAATTAATACTAGATTTTTCTCGATACTAATTTCTGTTCTTCGAAAGTAGTAGTTATTTAAATACTAGTGGTGGATATCATTCAATAATTCTAAAAACTGTAAAAGTTCTGTTTAATAAGAAATGCATGAAAGAAATTTACTTAAATGTTACCATCAATCATCACATTGAGTGTTATAAATCATTGCCTAATAATAGCATTTGAAATCAATTTTGTGCAACACATTCATCTTAAACTTTTCAGAAATTGATTTAAGATGTGATTTATGACTATTGATTAGTTAGTGCAGCGTAAGATTTCCGTTTCATTCATAAAAGACACAGATTACAGTAGATGATGGATATTGAAAACTGAGATATTAAACAATATTTAAACCATTATAACATTGGGGTAAACATTCTAAAGAGTTTATTAGCACACTAAAATTTATCTTATTAAAAATCTTATTAAGAATGAATAAATCACAAAAATAAATATTAGTACCGGAAGATCGTGTATATATGTAATATAATGTCATAAAGCAAATTACCGAGAAATTATTACAATATACTTAATAGAGTTACGTGTTTAAGGTAACAAGAATGGGAGGTAGAACAAATTAAGGCACAAGTGACTAACCTATCCCAAACGTGAAAACACACCATAAGTGAACATTCAAGAGAATTTCATTTAATTTTTATTTAATTTTAATTTAATTTAATTTAATTTAATTTAATTTAATTTTATTTTATTTTATTTTGGTAGAACGTTGACGTTTGTTAAACATCATTTTATTGTTATAATAAGTGTTAATGTAAATATATGTAAGTCTTACCTTACAATTACAGTGACCTATAAAAAAATTAATTACTGATGAAGTAGTAAAATTTCCGTGTAAGGATATTTGAATCATCAATGAGTAGAATCAATTAGCAATAAATCAACCGTATCGTTTCAAGAACAAAATATGATTGAAATGTCAGATGTTGATAGTTCAGATTTCGTTCCTAGGTGGCGTTGTTATCCTATCGGACAAACAGTGTGACTTGTCATTCCAGCCTTTTATATATGTACATAATAATATAATAACATATAAATTACTGTTCATATACAAATAATATGTTAATGATGTGGTAAGTGCGATCCCTGAGGACAGTACTAAACTGGAATTGAACTCCACTGGATATCTTTCAAATGGATTTCACAAATGCGCACAATTTACCGTAAAGATTGAGGAAGAATAAAGTGTTACTTTTTGAGACACTAAGGTGATAAAAACATCAGAGAATAAGATTATTTTAGATTGCTATCAGAAACCAACTGACTTTGGAAGATTTATAAATTATTTCTCTCAGCCCTCAAAAATCCAAAAACATAAAACTGTTATTTCGATGAAGAAAAGAATTTTGCACATTAGCAATGATACTTTTTACAAATAAAATTTAAAAACATTATTCATATTTTTAAATAACAGCTATCTTAGTAAAATTCTCAAGCAACTAATCTACAACTCAAACTTGTATGACGGGCAATGTGATAACAGACCAACAGATCTCGTCATTTACAAAAAGTTATCTTACGTAAATGGCTTAAGGATTTTTAAATAAATATAAAAATAATGTGTATTTGGTATTTTTACGAGCGCTAAATTGAGAAAATTACTTGAGCCAATCTTTTTCAATTTCTTCAAAATTATGCCAGGCTTTGGTAATGTATCTTAAATACACTCTTCCCTTATAAATAACAACTAATCTAGCATGTTGCAATTTTTAGGTTATTGAACTAACTGATCACATGTAAACAGTGTTTATCGAAAAGTTCATAGTGATTTTATGCTGATACCTGTATATATTTGTAAATGAAGTCTACTGAGATATAATATTAAGTTGTTTGTTCCATATATTCTATAATTTTTGTATATAGTCTCATTTAAAACTATGTATCTTTAGAGACATATTGCCGGGTTCTCAGTTAGAACCAACGGACTTTAGTAATATCTTAAAATATACATTGCCTAACAATGTGGTATAAATAAAAGGATAAATTAACTTGTTATTTTTTGTTTTCAGATGGCAAGTCGCGAATTGGGAGTATATTCCAAACGAACAATGAATATAATCACGATGTTACCACCAATAGACTGACGATTCCAATGTTTCAAATACAGAGATGTCTTGGAAAAAAATGATAACCAAAATAATATGAACATTGGAATGATATTTGATAATAATAATATATATTTAGAGTCAATTTAGAGTGAAAATGATGTTGCTCAAGAATCTGTTCGAAGATCAGAAAGAGCTTTAAACAGTTCTTTGACTCCATTAGAACCAAATATGCCGGATCCGTTACCACCTGTACCTAAGAATGTTAACATTAAACGTCAGAAAATGGATTTTAATTTTAACTCTCCAGAGTTTTGTTATCTAGTTGAAATTCCAGAACCTATTTGCAATAATGTAACTGCAGAAAATACAAATCTTTATTTAACCCAGAAATAAAATATTTGGTTGGCATTGAGTTGTTGATGGGGATAGTCAGCATGCCTTCCTATTGCGATTTTTGGTCTCAATCGTTCCGTTATGAATAAGTAGCTGATATGATGCCCCTAAAACGTCATCAGAGTCTCAGAGGAAACATTCATTTCGCAAACAATGAAGATGATAATAACACCGACAGGTACTGTAAAGTCCGTCCATTGTTGGAACATGCTCGCCAAAACTGCCGATGATGAAGATCATGGTGAAGATATTGACGATAATGAAGACAATGGTGAAGATGACAATGGTGAAAATGGTGACGATAATGAAGACGATGATGAAGACAATGATGATAAATAAACATTTTGAATTATACAATAATAAAAAGAATTTAATTATTATTTTTTTTTTTTTTATTTATTCTGTAAACAATAACCTAATCTGCAAATTTCCTCTGTAACTATACGTTTCGTACCGTATTATTTATATTTCCTGTGATACCTCACATGTCGTTCTACAAATCTAATGCCTCTTTGACCGGTCGCCATGTTTGATTTTCGTCATTGTATTCTTTACGTTATATCCTTTCCATTATATGAATGAATTGCTTTGACTTTCTAACTATACCCTGTATATTACAAGAAATGATATACGGAAAGAAGAAGAAGAACTACGACGATACGTCGTAGTGTCTTCTTGATATGACGCTAGCCTATTTTAAAATGACCTACTTGTGTACTTATAAATGATAATATTACTTAATCTATACGCCGTTCTGTGTGTATGGCATATTGTCTTTGTATTCTATACCTAACACCACTGTCGTTCTTGGCGTGGGGTACGGGGATACGTCGGGGCGAAGGAGCGTGGGGCCGACAAGGGCGTGGGGCCGAGAATACGTATTGGGCGCGTGACAAGACATGAGGATACGTAAGTGTGATGTCCGCCATCTTGAAAAGCGGAACATGAAAAAGAAGAACTGTAAAAAGAAGAGGAATTGACGCAATCTTCACGTATGAGAGATGACAGATGAAAAAGAAGAAGAATTGACGCAATCTTAACAGTCCACTGACATAACAGTGGCCAGGTGACATAGGACAGCTGTCGGTCGCTATCTTGTGACGTCACACGTCAACATTTTCCAACGCTGTCAAAAGTTTTCCACGTCCAAGTGGCCAATACTCTGCTTAAGCGATTCCAGAAGAACATCGTTTTTCTATAGATGAAATGATGGTATCATATAAGGGATCACAATCAGGAACTAAACGACAATATATAAAAAACATGCCGCAAAAATGGGGGTTTCAATTAGTTGTTAGATTTGGAGTGAGCGGTATCGTATACGATTTTTTTACTTATGCTGATGAAAATACCATTTTGAATCAAACTTTTACAAATTACGAGGAACAATACTATCGAATAGCGCAGAAAGTGGTAGTAGCCTTATGTAGAAGTAGTCAAGTAAAACTATATAAGATTGTATATTTTATAATTGATTTACTTCACTTGAGTTACATATCTAAGAAGTGAGTTAAACATATTCAGCCTAGCGGCAGTTCAAAACAATAGAATGAGAAATTGTACTCTGGTTTCTAAAAAGGTATTACTTCGAGGATGAGGAAGAGGAAAGAGGACGAGGTAGCTTCGAAAGTGTTAGCGATAACTTCATCATTTTCTGATACCACAACAATATCTCGTGTTTAAAGATACTGTAAGGAACAAAAGAAAACAGTTAACGTATCACGTCCCGAGGTAGTTTTAGATTATAATAAGCCTAAGGGAGGCGTAGACCTTGCTGACATGCATATGTCTTTATATCGAACTGGCATAAAGTCACATCGATAGTACCTTAAGTTGCTAGCCCAAATACTAGATATAAGTGTAAATAATGGATGGCTGCTTTATAGTTCCATTGAAATCGTTTCTCAACGACATTATTGAAAGCCTACTCTAATCAAATAAATCAAAAATAGGTCGCGCAGCTTGGTCATTTCGTAACAAACAAATCCGAAGTCCGGTAGTTACTAGGCCTACCGACGATACTAGGCTAGATAACATTATTTTTTTCCCTTCACAATAACCAAAGGTCGGTGTCGTTTGTGTCCTAAAGGACAAACTATCTATATCTGTCAGAAATGTAATACACAACTATGTATTGTTTCTTAAAGTAACTATTTTATGAGTTAATAAAGCATTTATTTGTAGTAATCTTTTATTTTTTAAATCCTATTGATGTTATATCCTATGTTCTATGTTCAAGCAAAATGTTTTAAACATTCAAAATTAACTAATCTTAATACTTTGACTTTTTGGCATCCTATAGGATACAATCTGTAAAAAAGAAAGAGAGAAAGACCCTTACCAATTAAAAGGTTAAGGGTGGAATATACTTTGAAATACTTTATTCCAGCCTTTCTATAAAAATGTTCAACTAACTTGAGCAATAAAGCTGGAGTTATTATTAAATTTCATAAAATTCTTTTTCCAAATCGTTTAAAGTTGCAAAAATCCAAAATCGTAATATCAATATTATATTCCAAGTATTTGTGTCTTTTGTTTATTCCTGTTGTTTAATTTGAAATTTAGCTCTATAATTCATACCTTCTTATTTTCTCCAATGTTCTTCAGTTCATGGGCACAAATTACCAATTGTTTATTCCTTGTTTTGTCTTGTATCAATAATGTATTATATTTTTAGAATATTACAAATGATACAAATCATTATTTATGTAACTGACCTGTCTATTAACGAATGCTGAACTAGTAGGTTCACCATTTAAATAATCGCTTTCGTTGAGGCTGTCCCGATCTAGGAAGCCATGAATTTTTGTCCCAAATATTAGCAATACATGAATCTTCCATGTAGGCTTTACATTGAGAATTAATAGCTTCATTTATTTTAATGTTCAATCGGTAATGAGACGTTTTGGTAATCTTCTAATCGCATCTTTCATCTACCGCATTCTACAAAATCTCTTTTCGCCGTGAATGCGATTGTTTAGTACACGATATGGTAATTATAGTAAGGTAGCTTGTATTACTTTGCGGTAAAGTAAAAAGAAAAAAATCACAAAAATAATTACACAGTATTTTCAAACCATTCTCTTCTAAATTAGATTTTTTAAATATTAGAAAATAATAAACATCATCATAAAGCTTTAATGCATATATCTAAATTTCTTACCTATTATCTTACTTTGTTAATTCGATTTGAAACTTATTTAATTACCTTTAATTTGTTTTAACAGAATATTCATACTTTTAAAAATCGTTAAAATACCAAATTCAAAATCAATATTTTGAGAACGATTTATGACGTGGAAATCGGAACGTCAAAATAAACACATTTTTAAGTAAAATTTTAGGTTATTTCCATTAAAAATAGTAAACATTTGGTTAATATAAAACCTTCCCAATCTTCAACTTCCTCTTCTTGTTTTTTGTATACGTTTTTTAATATCCATTCAGATTATTCTACTAGATTTTCTTCTTTTTTATGAAACTTGATGTAGCATCTTTTTCTTCCTTCGTCACATTTTTTTGATATTCGCTAATCTGTTCAGATCTGCCGTAAACAAATTTATTATTGCCAATATGATCACCAACATTCGATAATCGGAGGGGGTTCTGAAAGAAGTAGATGTAAAACGTGGAAGTTAAAATTCAAAGTGTACTTTTCTAATCAATACCGGTCATTTGGTGCATTTTTTGTAGTTAGTCACGTTCTCATTGTCTTCTCCAGGCGTTGGTTAGATTGAACTATTTCTGATGTCTGGTGGTAGCCTTTAACAATGGAGGATATCTGGAGTGCAATCTATTTTAATATCATGCTTGTAATGATGGGTGGGTAGTTGGTGGTTGGCCTAAATTTTTCTATATTCTCTAGGAAGAGAATGACTTCGGTAGGAAAACAGTCAAAGCTATGGCTTTCTGGTAGGTCTTCTAACAGGGCACTCTAAGCTGAATAGGCACTTGAAGCTGATGGGATTATCAGATTATGACCTGTACAGATTATGTCACCTCGAAGAAGAAACAGCAGAGCACATTCTATGTCAGTGTGACAGTCTGGCAAATGTGCGGTTCTTTGCATTAGGAGAAGAAAATCCACCGGCAAATAGCTACATGGAAGGTATAGTCTAGAAACTATTACACTTTTTAGACCAAAAGGTTTAGAAACCACAATAGATCTGAAAAGATCGAAGAGGAATAGGCCAAAAAGCCACCTCTCTAAATCTATCTATTTATTTAGTAGTTTCGGTATGAGATGTGACTCAAAATGGGAAGCCAATGCTTTGGTGTTGCTCTAACAACATAGCATTGTTGGTGGTGCCACATAGCGTTTGGATTACATTATTTCGCGTTTTTGGTTTTGCTGCCGTCCTTGTAGATATTCTTTCAAGCTCACGGTGCTGTCGAGAGTTACTCCAATTAATTTGGTGTTAAATTGTGAGTCAGTAACCTATTTTCAAAGTAAACAGAAAGCTTTTTGTTGGCGTTGGCAATATTTAAATGAAAACAGCACACTTCCTTTGTCCTTGCTTTAGGTGATAGATCCATTTGCCGAAAGTATTCTCCTAAAGTGGTAAGATCTTTCGTTAGTATTATTTCTGTAACATTTATGTTATTATGTCATGCTACAATGGCCCAGCGGTCAGCTGTAGCAGTCTATTGCTGAACTTCATTTGCACACTTTTTAAATTACACATAGTAACTTAAAAAGGTCTGTCGGTGAGCATGCTATCGATGAATTTAGTTATTTTTTGACACGAAATGACACGGATTTGTTTGCAGATTAGTCTTTATCTCCAAGAGGTATCGTATGCAGTTGATGAGCTAATGAAAGCAACGAATATTTTTAGCTTTTCGTCGTAAACCTTTTAACATGTGTTGTTAGTAACATAATCAGTCGTTAGTTTTAAGGCTGATCAATTGCTTTTTCTGGTTTTAATAAAGCCATAATGGAGGAACTTTTTCTTGCTTTTAAGATATCTGCATTAAAATTAGCCAGCCATTTCCTAGCATATTTACTACAGTGGAGCAAAAATTCTGGATGTTTTTATCGCAACCGAGTGCCTTTATATTTACATTACATTTACATTACACTCTAAATAAAATGTATCTAATTTTTAGTAGAACTAACGACACAAAAGTGGAGCCAGTAAAATATTTCTCCAATAAAATAATTCTCATAGATGAAGAATATTGCAATAATATTGCGACGTGAATGTTAAACATTTACTATTTCTGTCTTTAAATTATAAATTTAAAAAATAATAAAGACATAACTTTTGCAATGCAATAATATCAAGAACAAGAGAAACATGTCTGAAGTAAAAACTTTATCAGCGCCAAGACTATCTTCTTAGCTCGGATTGTTTTATGGTTCTCCTGGGGCACGATATGCCCATTACGATTTATAACAACGGCAATTAATGGTAACTTTGGTATTGTCTTAAAAAACTAGGTATAATTTGAAAACCCTCAATTTATACTCCAAAAACATGTTTACATAATGTTTTTTAGTTGTGACCATTAAAATATAGCCCACGGGTGCGTTATTATAAATTTTTAACTAATGGGTTAATCAAAGTGGACAAACAAAGCGTGTTATGTACAAAATAAATTATTTATGTTTGGTATAAACTGAATTAAACACAATATATTTTATTTCTGTTAATCCACGGGAAGTGTTATATTCATTTACAGACTTCTTCTATTTTAATGCAGTCTGGTCGATCTTATTCCTTCAATAAAATAATTGGTTTTAAAATACCAGAGAAATGTACTCATTTAAACAAAGGCAAACTTTTTAAACTGGACTTTTTTTCACTACACCTGTGGTATATATTATTAAAATTTGTCATTTCTTTAATTTTTTAATTCTTTAGAAAACAAATTTTGTTTGTTTTCTTCGATTTTCTCAATAAATATAGAATTAGTACCCAGTAATATGCAAATAGAAGTGATTGAGATCAGTACGACTCTTTTGAAGGTCAAATTCATTGAGTGGGTGTGCCTGAATTCTACAAATATTTACCGGCAAAATTTGAAACTACTCAAAAATTTGCATATGAAATTATTTCCATATTTAGCAGTACCTACCAATGCGAGTAATTATTTTCTGTTAGGAATGGAAATAAATTTCCTGTCCGAAACTGTATTAATAACGTTCTCCTTGGTTCAATTATGAAAGTAGTCTTGGCGCATAAAATTTCCCCCGGAAATAGGATTGATATCGGAGAAGAGATGTCAAGAATTAGGACGTAAACAATAATTTAACTTTATATGTGTGTTGTGAATTGTCTCCTTTCTACAACACAAGTAGCAGGCCAGACTTTGGAACTGGCTAAGTATGTAGACTTGGATTAAATAATCCTTCGTCGAAACAATTGTTTAAGTTGAAATGGTAATAATAATGCTTGATGAATTAAAGGGCACTTTATTTTAGGTTGCACTGTTACAAAAGATATTTATTTAACTGAAACTTCTTATTTTTCTGCTATGTGCGAACGAAAATTTTCGTAGAGCGCGTGTATTTTTACATAAATCTTGAGAGGTCGAGATGTACCTACTGTCAGGTACGGGGACCAAGAACGGAGTCCTCTAAATGCATCTAGAAACCAACATTTTATAAAAAATAGGGACTGGCTAAATTTCAATCGTCATTAATGAACTTTAAACGTTCCAACGGTGGGTTCTAAAAAGCCACTTTTTCTATACATTTACGAAGAAACTACATAATAACAAAACAATAAAACTAAAAAATTTATGGCCCTTTTACTAGTTCCGAGACCAAATAAACATTACTGGCCCAGCTTTAGGTAGACAAGAAAAACTTGTTTTTTCTAATGAATGGCGGTTGGTAGTAGCAAAAAACATTCATGACCAGTTGTGGTCGTAAAAATGGTAACTTTGTATATTGTGAAAAGGAGAATTGACGAAAACATATTATCGAAGCGTGTTTAGATACCATAAGAAACAACCTGTTTTAGCAGGCGTCTCAATGAAAAACGGACGAGACAAAAAACTCGTTTTATTTGAGCTAAGATATATCGAAAATAACTAGAATATATTTTCGTGTTTTAATAATACTTGTAATAAAAATAATGAGGGATTATTGGTGATATGTTTAACAGACTTAAACAATATGTTTCAGTATCGTGTCGATAGCCGTAGAAGACGGTTGTTTTCATATTGCTTTCGGTGCGAGTTTGAAAGTGATCGCTATTGTGTTATTTTGTGAATTTGTTTAGTGCAAATTGGGTCTATAATTTGGTATTCCAAAAAAACTAATTATGGAAGAAGACGCTATTGGAGGTCATGGACCACCCGATGAATTACATTCTGAAAACACTTCTGAAAAAACTAATATGGATGATAACAGGTCTGTAAATACTTTAATTGATTTTGAAAACCCGTATAAACCCAGCGATAAGGCCCCATTCTTTGTATATATTGAACACAAAAATAAAAATATCGGTAGGTTATTTCCAATGAAGGTAGGACAATTTTTATTAAATGATTCGTCCATTAAAAATTATCTACTTGATATAAAAACAGTTGGCATTAATAGGGTAAAAGTCATTTTTAAAACTTATTCTATAGCAAATAAAATATTTATTCATGATTTAATAAATAAAAATGATCTTATAGCTTATATTACAAAATTTTATACACATAGAAAGGGCAAAGTCCGTATGGTTGATACTTTCTTTTCGAAGAATTATTTAAAGGATGCGATAATATCCGAGAGACAAGTGGGATGAGAATGCAAGGATGCAACGAAAAATAACGAACACCAATGGCACAACTCAAATTATTTAAAGGATGCGATAATATCCGAGAGACAAGTGGGATGAGAATGCAAGGATGCAACGAAAAATAACGAACAACGATGGCACAACTCAATTAGTACCAAGACAAATGATAATTGTAGAATTTTTGGGCAACGAGGTTCCACAAAACATAATAATTAATTTATGCAATTTTTCAGTAGATCCATACATGCACCCGGTAGTGCAATGCTATAAATGTTTCAGATATGGTCACTCCTCACTACAATGTAAATCTAAGGACAGTAGATGTAAAAAATGTACAGACACCTCCCATAGTGTAGAAACTTGTAATGAAAATAATCATTGCATATATTGTAAAACCAACGATCACACCTCGTTGTCTAGAAAATGTCCAATATACGAGTAACAGAAGAAAATCAAAGCAATAGTGGCATCAGAAAATATAAGATTCAGAGAAGCAGAACAATTACATAACAATCCAAGTTACGCAAAAATAATAACTAATACTAGCAAAAGACCTACCCCTTAATCTAATCCTATAATACCCAATCCCTACAGGGACGAATTTATTGACTATAAAGAGAAACTTATATTACTTGTCACACCTCATATTAATCAACTTATGTATACCAATAATCAATCTCAACCTATGTGCAATTTAGAAAATGAATTAAGAAAACTTATTTGTAATAAGTTAGAAGAAACAGGTAATAACACAGAAACAGATAATTTAGCGACGAGTGACAATGAAAGCATTCACTCGTATTATTAATTTCCAAATGCACAGTCAACCTACTCAATCTTCCTTAAATATTTTACAATGGAATTGTAGATCGTTTCATGGAATGTAGATACAAATGGACTAAATTAAAAGGGTATAATTTTGTTTCAAAATGCCGTGAAAGTGGCTATGGCGGTGTAGGTATTTTCATACTAAAGGGCATTGATTATCAAATAATTAACATTAATTATAATTTTAATACCGGAATAGAAGTGTGTGCAGTCTTACTTAACAAAATTAATATATCTTTTGTGTCTATATAAACCATCTGACATCAGAGTAGAAAAGACTGATTGGATACATTTATTTGAACAATTCGATTATAATAAAACAGTTTTTTGTGTTGATTTTAATGCCCACCATTACATGTGGGGTCCGATCCCGGATGACCGTAATAGTAGAATATTAGTCGAAAGCATGGATTTCTTCGAATTAGTTTCTCTAAATGACGGAACACCTACTAGAATCGCCGCGAGTGGTAATCATTCTGCCGTTAATTTGACTATCACCTCAGCCTCATTAACAAATCGTATAAACTGGTCACTATATCCCGGCACATTGGGATTCGATCATTTTCCTATTAAAATAGAACTTAAAATAATCCTACTTTATTCCTAATTAATCCATCAACAAAATGGAACGATTGCAGCGCTGACTGGAAGCTATTTCGGACAGATTTAGAAAAACAATTATCCACATTTTTATCATCTAATAATCTTTCTAACGATGAGAAGACAGCCCTACTCTTTCAGACTATCTCTCTAGCTGCTTCCAAATCTATGCCCATAAAAAAACCTGTTACTCCTTCAATGCCAAGGGCTTATTGGTGGGATGAGGAATGTACATTCATAATAAAAAAACGATCAGAAGCCTTGAAAGCGCATCGAACCCAAAGTAACCATAATAATTACATAAACTATAAAAATATAGCAGCCCAAACCAGACGATTATTTAAAACAAAGAAAAAAGTAGTTAGATAAATTTTTTAAATAGTCTAAACAAAAGCACAACTCTCTCAAAAATATCAATCAGATCAATTTCCAATAACTATCAGTACAACAAAAACATCAACTTTCTGAAAATCTCATTAAACAGATGTTAGACCAACTTGCACCTTCATCTGCCCCTGGTAATGTTGGTAGGATTAAAGAAATTTTTCGTTTTAATACTAGTATAGATTCCATGTTAAAACCTTTTACTCCTTCAGAACTAGATTTCGCACTAAAAAAAAGCAGAAATACAGCCCCCGGTTTAGACGGTTTTACTTATAAGATATTGGACAAATTGCCGTCAAATGCCAAAGATGTTCTCTTACAAATCTTTAATAGTTGGTGGTTGAAACAAGAATATTGCGATACTTAAAAAAATATTATCATATGCCCTTTACTCAAATTTAACTTAAACCCAGAACTTCCATCATCTTATAGACCCATTTCTTTATTATCATGTGTGACAAAATCCTTTGAAAGGCTTATAAAATGTAGATTAGAACATTTTATTGAAAGTAGTTCAGTTTTTCCCTACTCACAGTATGGATTTCGTAGAGGTCGAGGTACCATTGATGCTCTCATACATTTAGTTACGGATATTCAACTCTGTTTCTCAAAACACGAATAAATTCACGAATTTATGCTATGTTTGGTTCTAGATTTAAAGGGTGCATATGACGTGGTTGATTTGGATATATTATATTCAAAAATGGTGGGGTGTGGTATTGATAAAATATTATCTGTAACTATAATAAATTTGTATGTGAATAGAAAAATATACTTACGGGACCATAGAAATGTATTACACGGTAAAAGAATATTATATAACGGTCTCCCACAAGGCTCAATTCTAAGTCCTTTATTATTTAATGTTTATACTGCAGATCTGCATGGTTTGATGGATGAAAAATGCAAAATAATTCAATATGCAGACGATATATGTTTATATACCAGCCATAAATCCTATGAAGATTTATGTTGAATCCAAAACTTAGCTTTAGTAACATAGATAAATGGGTGAAACAAATGGGTTGTAGTATATCACAAGAAAAATCTTCGATTGTATGTTTCACAAGACGTAGACAAAAAGTCACAGGCAAATGCCAGATAGGTGATTATAATTTCCCCTTAGCAGAAGAGAATAAGTATCTAGGCATGACCCTAGATAAAAAACTCTTGTGGTCCAGCCGTATAAAGTACGTAAAACAAAAGTGCGAGCGTGGAATTAACCTTCTGCGTTTCGTTTCTAAAAAAAGATGAGGTGCATATCAAAATATCTCTTTAATGTTTTATAGATCCTACATACGATCCATTCTGGATTACGATTGTATTCTTTACGGTTCAACATGCAAAATAGATATAATAACTTCTGAAATAATACAATTTAAATCAATAAAAATTTGTCTAGGAGCTATGATGTCTTCACCAAACCAAGCAGTTCTAGCAGAGGCCCAAGAACCACCTTTACACATACGTAGGCAAATGTTAGCCAACAAACGTCTAATAACATACAGATCGTTTAATACAACTATGGTTCACAAAATAGGTTTACTTTTGATAGAAAATTTAACAAATTCTTACTGGAGAATAAAAAATTCTCCTCCTCTTGCAGAATTTTTTATCGATACGAATTCAGTTCAATCTTATATATTACAGCTACCAAAATTTCCTTTTTACATACAAGACTTTGAAGTTCTGATAGACAAACCAACCATTATAATGCCCTCTTATTCAGAGTTGCTAATTTTAACTAATCTGATATTCAAATCCATATTAAGCAAATTAGGGGAAGATTTAACAATAATTTATACAGATGGTTAAAAAACTGTTGAAAGTACTGGTTTCGCTTTTTTTGTTTCAAACAGCAATTATGTTAAGAAATATCGAAATTCTGAATGGTGTTCTATTTTTACAGCCGAGGCTGCTGCTATACAGAAAGCACTAACTTGGTGTGTCACTAATTATTGTAAACATATTGAGAACATCGTAATAGTATCAGATTCTCAAGCAGTATTACAAGCTATTCGTAGCCATCCATTGGATAGTTTTCAAAATTCCATTATAATTGATATCAAAAAATTATTACATGGTCTAAAATTCACAAAAAAAAAACAGTTACTTTACTCTGGGTTAAAGGACACAATGGAGTAATTGGAAACGAATTAGTGGATGGTATGGCAAAAAATACATCTGAGATATCCTAAATTACAAATTTTTACTACTTTAAAGATCTTTTTTCTATTATCAGGAGTATTGGCAGGGAAAGATGGATGTAAAAATATAAAGAAGTTCAGAAGACTTCAAGAAACCATGACTTTTCTATTCATCCATTCCCCAAAAACATTCCCCATTTTAATTTTAACTATAATAAACTACATTCTTCGTTGATAACCCGGTTAAAACTTAACCATGGCCTCTTTCCAGAGCATCTGCATAGGATTGGAATCTATGAAACTCCTTTCTGTCCTTGTGATGGTAAATCTGTCGGAGATTTGAACCACTTATTTTTCGATTGCCCTAATCATAGGGAACAGACTCGAAGCCTATATTTAGGCTTCTATATCTCTCTCTCTCACACAGACACACACAACAATATGTTTATTACAATATACTATTAAAAAAATATTTGTTTCTATGAACATTTTTTTTCGGTCCACCTAAAGTTAAGCATGGTTTGAGGTGGACACCCCTAACTATAGAGGTATGTATTTTAAAAAAGACATTCATGTAAAAAAAATAATGGTTCACGTGACCGTATTTTCGTGTGTATCCTGGCACGTAACATGTTAACTTTGTTGTGCATCAATTTAATTTGTTTTCTATTCTAAATTATATAAATTTTGCTGCATATAAAAATGTACTACCAATAAGAGCGATCTAAATATTTGTTACGTAACTAAGGCATAATTTATCTTTACAAGTATATAAGTACATGAATGTCACGAATAAGAAGTTACAGTTATGTCAATAATAAAACCAAATGGGAAATTGACATCAGATCATAAAGATCAAAAATTACAACTATATACGAAACACTGTAATTGGTTTATCATAAAAATTAATAATTTCTTATTAAGTCAAATCGAAGGTCAATGGAAATCAATTTGATGGGAAATTTTATTATTTTGTTGATTCGTAACATTATTTCTTAATAATTTGAAAGATTACAAGAAAAAGATGTTTTAATGAAATTAACGGTAAATGACCTACCTACTTCTAAATATATTAAGTAACTTTATTTAGTATCAAATTGCTTAAAATGAGGTATAAAACAAAATAAAACAATAAAAATATGATTATTAAATATTGCAAATAGCTATTTATTACCGGATCATATCAGAAGAGATCAATACAGTATTAGTACGACAAAACAAAGGGTACTGAAAACTAAAGCTTTATCAATGATAAAAAATTAAGGAAAAAAAAATTTAAGACATGCAATTTTTAATTTTTTTTGCGATGAAAAATTTGTTCAAGGTGCTTATCACCTTAGTGAAAGCCTAGGTAATCACTCTACCATCTTTCAAGAGGAAATCTATGCTATATAAATGTGCCTGATGGAATTAATCACAAGAAACTGCAGGGACAAATCTATAACAATTATTTAGGATAACCAAGTGGCGTTAAACGCACTAAAATCGAGTCGGATTGACTCCAAGTTAGCTTGGAACTGTCTTCAGAATCTAATTCGAATCGGAAAAAGTAACAAAGTAAGCTTACTCTGGATGCCTGGACATACTGGAATTAAAGGGAACGAAAAAGCGGGCCTACTTGGGCGAGGAGGGGGAAAAGAAACATTAATAGACCCAGAACCTGTCGTTGTTATAGCAAGAACACAGCCAAGTGGAACGGATGACATGAAAGGCTTTTATACATGAACCTTCGAAGAAGAGATCCAAAGATCTGCTAGATATGAAAAAAAGTGATTTGCGTGTTGTTGCGGCAGTTTCGTGAGATTTATTCCACATAGAAAAATCCCTTGATGAAAATGAAAAAGTATTAAAGAAATCTAGAATTTTCCAGATGTCACGGAAAAATCTCGAAAAGTCTAGTATTGTCGGAATGTCAAAAAATGTATATAAACCGAGGAAGTTGACAGTTTAACAACAGTAGTATTTTGATATTTATAATAGTAATTATATAAAGTATTGTAAACAAGTTGGTGTTCGAATAAATTGATTTTCACGAAGTGTAACATTGGTGGTAGCAGTGAGATAAAAGAGATAGTTAGTAACTGCTAATGGTAAATACAAAATCCGCTGAATTTTAGATTTTTTTACCTAGGATGGCCCAGTTATATCTCTCTTGTACAAGCTTTTGAGACAAGATATGCCCAGCAGCATCTAAAGCAGGTTTTCCAAAGTTAGCTAATCGATAACATAAGCATACCGAAAGTCAGCAAAAATTTAAAGTCGATATTAAAAGATTATTACATTTAGCGTACCCTCAGGTACCTAAAGATTTTCTGGAAGAAATTGGTTTACAGGCATTCATAGATGAACTACACGATGTTGAAATGCAACAAGCTCTCTATTAAAAGAAATAGAATTTCGAGACAACGAAGAAGTCACAACGGGAATTTGCAAAATCATTATAGAAGTGGATGCCAAGCAAGAACAAAAAATGAGGTCAAAAGGCCTCATCGATATTTAGAAGCCAGTCACATAATCCTACTAGTAATACTGGTAGATGTAGATCTCTAAGAAACCAATTGCCCTCAACTGACTATAAAATTGAAATGGATTCTCTGGAATCTAAAATTCCTTATTTAAAGCAACAGCTAGCGATTAGTAAAAATGAAATAAAAAAGTTAAGAGAACAGATGTGAATTTTGTAGACTGTGGTAAATGAATAACTACAAAAATTCCAAAATGCTTTAAAGATTACAGTTTCAAAGTCATTAACTAAAAAGGGAATGTAACCAAAGAAGTAAGTTTCCGGAGGACCACAGTTAAACCGGAAGAAGATAGACTTCCTGGAAAACCTTAGAAAGAGTCAAACGAAAGATAACGACGTAAAGTCATACGATAATGGCTTAAATATGGAGTAAGACCTTCTTGACAGGAAATAACCAAATACAGTGGAACTATAAGGGCGTACTGGGCTCAATGGAAATTTCTGTATTTTTTCCAATTGTCTATTAGATCAGATTTGGGAAAGTCCCGATGAAGTACGTAGAGTTCAACAAGTGGTACTGTCAAAATCACACATTAAAAATGTGTTGCGCGAACTTTATAGCAGCTTTTCTGGAGTACATTTTCGAGTCAAAAGAATACTGGCCACAGTCGAGACTGATTTTACTGAATTAATTATCGCCGAGATGTAGAGGATAGATGTAAGAAATGCGAATTATGTAACGGTAGAAAAGGCCCTAGAACAAGAAGTCCTGGTAAAATGGCACAATATCTTTCCGAAAAGCCTTTTGATCGACTTGGAGTGGATATTCTTGGTCCACTTCCGATTACAGAGAGACGAAACAAGTACTTAATGGTCGCAATGGATTATTTTTCAAAATGGCCTGAAATTGTACTCCTTCCTTATCAAGAAACGATTACAGTAGCAAAAGAATTCATAACACACGTCATATCAAGACATGAAGTTCCTTTAGAAGTATATTCTGATCAAGGACGAAATTTTGAAACAAAAGTATGGCAGAATTAATAAAAATCTTATTTATTAAGAAAACTCGCACTACGCCTCTCTATCCTCAATCAGGCGGAATGGTCGAAAGCCATAATAAACTGTTTATCAATATATTTTAATGTTTGTCGCTAATAATCAAAAATATTGGTGTACTTTAATTCCGAAATTCCGAAGATAAATTTGCTGGTTAGTCTCCATGGATGAGATTTACCAAAAGAAAAATGAAGCTTCTTCAAGATATTTTCGGAAAATTGCCTCCCTGCGAAGACGAACGCTCACCTCTGACGTACATTGAACATTGAAAGAAAAATTGAAAAAAGTCTACGAATTTTCTCTTAAAAGTTTGAGGCTTCAAAGTGATAAAGCCAAGGCTAGGCTTGATATGCATGCTATTTGTACAACTTTCGAAAGAGGTGAACCAGTATGGTTATACAATCCCATACGTAAGAAAGGACTTTGTCTGAAACTTAGGAAGGCCCGTACACAGTCCTGCAGAAAATAAACGAATTAATCTACCGTATCCAGTTTTCATCTAGAAGTACACCCAAGTTAGTGCATATCGAGAGATTAGCTCCATACCATGGAACTGATCCATCCTGTTGGCTTCAATTGATCCCTGATAGACCAGTTGTTCGAGGCGAATAACTATAAAGAAGGGAGCAGTAGCACGAAAGTTCCGTAAGACTTATCTGACCATAGAAGAAGTCCCTTGAATATCGTTTTTTCCAATTCACCTAGTATATCTTTTGGATCCCAAACATTATTATTCTTAAAGCCCAAACACCTACTTGCCTCTCCGCTCATGAAATGCTTTTTCGCTTTGGCTGACTGGAGAATCGCTGACGCGATTTTAGATAAAAGTCCCGAAAATCGAAGTAGCCGGGGAATCCCACGAACCACTAGCTAGGGTGTTTAAAGTGTCAGTATTTATTGTTTTAGTGCTATATTAACGTGCAAATAATTAGAATGGATCGAAGTAAAGCAAAATTTACTACAAAACCTAAAAGTAATATTTGAAATTACTTTAAAATTAAAAGTGTACACGGTAGAACAATGTACTTTTGCAAAATTTTGTGATAGTCAATACGTGAAAAATGCAACAAGAATGACAAAACATATAGTAAAATGTGTTAAATGCCTGGTGAGAGCGAGACAATTATTTGAAAAGGATCAAAAGAAAAGTTCATTAACTGTTTTTCAGCCAACACAGTTAGGTTCGTCCAATGAAAATAAGTAAAAAATATATAAAATAATTAAAGTAATTATAGGTGGTTTCTTATGGCTATATAAAATAAAAATTGCAACTAAAAACAAATCTATATTTTTTTATTAACTTTTGGCAGTTAATTAATATATTTAAATTAATATAATTTCTATAGGGTGTTCCAAAAGTGGGTAAATATAACAAATAACCCTATAAAACGTACAATATTCTATACTAAAGCGTAGATTTTATAGGCTGTTTTAAAAAATGGATATCCGAATGTTATTGATTAAAAAAGGTATTTTTTGAACTGTTGATTAAAAAATGCATTTTTTGTTTACAGAAAAGCAATATGATGACATAGACACTAGGAGTACTGTTAGTGTCTCCAGCTCCATATCCACACAGGCCATGCTGCGTAATTTTGTTGTCTCATCGTCTAAAGAGGACCAAGAAAATTTAGATCAGCTTTTCGCTAGAGGCACTCCATTTGCAATTGTCGAAAATAAACACTGCCAATTCTTTTTCAAATAATTAAGACCTTATTTTAAAATGCCAACACGGTATTTACTTTCAAACAAGTTGCTAGATGCAGAGCATGAAAGTGTCGATACAAATATTAAAGTAAAGATTGCTGAATCTACTGTTATTGGATTATAGCTAGATGGTTGGAATAACCGAAGGAATGAGCCAATACTAAACTTTATTATCAACACCACATCTCCTGTTTTTTATAAAACTTTGTCTATAGACCCCAAAAATTTCAAGCTGTAGTGACTGATAATGGTTAAGGCCAGGAACCTAATTTATCAGAAGTACAATCATATATCTGTTAATGGGTGTATTGCTCACATGTTAAATTTGTTGATTGGTGATATTTCTAAAACAAAAACAATGACTTGTTTAGAAGAAGATATTAAAGCCATCATTAAAGAAATCAATAACTCTCACATTTTGTCAGCCACTTTTAAAATAATTTAGCTTGCTTGAAAAAAGTGAAACAAAGGTAGCACTTATTTTAAAACTGCCAGTTAAAACCCGTGGGGATCAATTATTTATAGTTTAAAGAGTCTCCTTGATACAAAGTTTGCTTTAAAAGTTTTGGGGGTTTGTGAGAGTGTTGAAAATGTTCTCAGTAAACGAGTTGTAAAGTTGATTTTGGATGAGGACGTATTTTGGGTAAGGGTATCAAAACTATATCATCTCATAAATCCCATTGTTAACTATATTTCTAAATTAGTCAGATAAGCCTCGACTAAGTCAGGTAGCTGAGTGTTTTTTTAACTTAAAAAATCATATGGACAAAGAACTATCTTCAAGTCCATTATGGAAACAAGAAGAAAAAGCAATAAAAATGTTTGTCTCTAAAAGAAAACAAATGGCAAAACATTCAATTCATTTGGCAGCGAATATATGGGATCCTAAGTTTAATGGTGTTCATTTAAGCAGAGAAGAACAAGTTGAGGGAACTGGGTCTAAGAAGGGATTTTTTGAAAAACCATATGTTGTAAAATCAATTGAAAAACTAGACCTAATCATATGGTGGAAAGGTACATGTTTCGGAACAAAATTAACTAAAATAGTAGTGGATATATTAAGCATGCCTTCATCCAGTGCAGCGACTGAAAGAAGTTTTAGTACTTATGGTTTTATCCACTCCTCTAAAAGAAACCGGCTTACTGATGAACGGGCAGGTAAGGTAACTTTTATTGCTCACAATTTAAAATTGTTAGACGTAGAGCAATCCATGACTTAGCTGGCGACTCGTGAAAAACAAAATACCACAACTTCTCATCAGTAAATTGAAATGCAGAATGTAGATGACCAGGATGACCTAATGACAGAAATAGATTCTGAAGCCTCATCTTTTCAGATTAGATCACCACATCCATTATTTGCTGTTAAGAAGAAAATTTATTTTATCAAATAAATTTTATGTTTTCTGTTGTTTTTGTATTTTTTAATATATAAAGAACACGTTGTTTCGTCGCATAATTTTGTATATAATTTCATGATTCTTAATACCCTATTTCATCTTAACAATATCCCTCTAGCAAGCTCGTCATAACAAGCTCGTCATAGGATTCATTCTCAGAAAATTCCCCATATCAAGAATATTCTCCGATTTTTCATTCTCGAGAATTTTCCAACAGTCGGAACGTCAGAAAATGCAGATGTTGTTGACAATTTGCACAATAGTTGTAATTGAGATTTTAAAGTTTATAGTTGTCATTCTGTTATTGTAATTATCATTGTAAACAATTGGTGTTTGAATAAAGTTATTTTAAAGAATTGCAACAATATTGTCTACGATTTGGGGGTAATTGTCCGCCAACACTATTATTTCGTTGACAACCAAAATGTTTTTTTATTTATAATAAACATTTTCTATTTTAAGATTAAAATTAAACCACATGTGTCTCAATAGTTATGAACTAAATTGTATAAATATGAATAATCAATCAAGATAATTCACGTAATTTTATTGCCTGAATATTTAGCACATTATCGTTAGTTAGGAACATTTTAATCATGCTCTTCATACAACAATCCAAAACCATCACGATTGTAAGATAATACTCTTAAGCAGACTACTACTACTCATCAATAATATATATGTGAAATGCAAAGTCAGGAATTTTAAGTCACATCCATCTACTTAGTTCATTTGTTTGTGCAATACATTGTAATTATTTCAGGCCTTGCAACAGATTGCTATCGTATTTTTTCGTATAATTATTTAGGAAAATGATTTGTGCAACTCTCGATCTTGATGGAATGTGAATCTTAACTATAAATGGAAGATAATTTTTATTGTATATTAATATGGCATGTATGCAAATATTTATTTGTTTGCAAATTTCATTTATTTACGGTGTAGTTAATGAGTGCTTTTAGAAGACCTACTTTGAAAATGCAGTAAAAATGCGTTACGATATTTCACCATTCAGTGGTGGTCATGGTATTAATTTCATAGGGATGCATGAAATAATCCATTGCCCCTAATCATAGAAAAGTAAAGGTATATATCGTCGGCTGTATGGCATAGTGGTACAGCACAAAACTGGTAATTTTTCAAAACAGGGGTTTAAAGTTTGTTTGACAATAATTCTGTCTTATTTGTTTTACTACATGGATTAGGATTTAAAAAAAAAATAAGTTTTAGTTTATTTGGAAGAGCGTTAGGTAGCCTTTAATGAATTGTAACACATACTTTTTATTTAACCCTTATTTTGAGTTTTTCCACTATTGCACATCAACATTTTGTCTTTCCAGACTAATTAAGGCAGAGACAAAACTGGCATTTTTATTTATTAATATCAACTGAAATAAAGGTTCAATAAAGACAAGTTACTTAAATGAGAAAATGTGTTTATTAACAACTACAAGAAGACCGGAATAAAAAAAGTATATATTAATAATAATAGGAAGAGTTTTGACTAACAATGCTTTAAATGTCGGTAGAAATCAGCTTGAATTGGTACAACACTCTTGTCTTCACAAAAGCTAATAAGGTCTTTTTTCTTCTTTTCAGTTATTGGCAGACTGCCAGTGTAAGCCTTTTCTAGTTCTATAATATCCATGCTTTTCTTGTTTTTGTCTTGGTGGTATCAACAGATCTGTACTCCTCTTGTGCAAATAAAGTTTTAAAATATTGATGAGTACCAGAGCTTTTTTTTACATGAATTTCACAAAGATCGTTAAAATAAAAAGTATTTCCTTGGACATATTCATTGAAAATTGTCGCTGTTTTAGTATTTAACTTTTAAGCTAAATTTAGTCTGAGTAAAATATGAATTTAAAATTGTTAAAATTGGATTTTATAGATGTTTGTTCCAAATACATCAGCAAGCACGGGTGAATTTCTATGGCACCTTTACTGCTTTTTCCTTCGTACCAAACATAGCAATGCACATTTCCCTGTTCCTTTTTCTGAAATTCATATATAGGGAAATGAAACGTTAATATCTGAGATTTATAATATAAAGCGGAAACGTCTCCTTTTGGTGGCGGTAGAGCAGCGTATAGAACTTTTTTAAATTAGTAACATTCTCTATGTACTACGAACTATAAATAAAGGAAATCTCAGAACAAGAGGTGCTCAAATATTTGCATATGCAGACGATGTTGCTATCTAGGAAAATAATGAAAGAAATGCTAGAAGAAATAAGAGAGAAAGGGGAGGTAATGGGGTTAAGATTAAATCAAGAAAAGACAAAAATATTAAGATTATGGAAGAAGCCAATGAAATAAAAAATCAAAATAGGAAGTTCTGAGTTTGAAGAAGTAGAATATTTCAAATACCTAGGAGTTACAATAAGCAAATCCGGAGAAAGGAAGTCCGAAATAAAAAAAAATATTAGCAGCGAATACAGCTTATTTTGTAAACAATAGATTACTTAAAAGCAAAACACTGACTATGAAAACTAAGATGAACATTTTTAACACCATAATTAGGCCAATATTATTATATGCGTGAGCAACAATGACGATGGTTAAAAAAGATGAAGAAGACTTAAGAATAGCAGAGAGAAATACTATGAAAACCATACTAGGACCAATCAGAACAGAGCAAAATGAATATAGAAGCAGAACAACTGCAGAGATTAAGAAACAACTTAAGGAAGACATCGTGACTAAAATAAAGCGATGTACAGTTAGATGGTTAGTTCACATTTGGCGAGCAGGAGATGAGACAGTGACATACGCAATGATAGAATAGAATCCAGGAGGACGAAAGAGAAGGGGAAGACCAAGATCAAAGTGGTTGCAAGAAGTTAAAGAAGACCTTCAAAGGGCAGTAGTCAGAGAATGGAGAGGAAAAACTAGAGACAGGAAAAAATTGAGAGATATTGTCAAGAAGATAACATAAACATAAGAGACTGATCCACCCAAGAAATAGGATCTAGAAAGCATTCGGTTTAATCCCACGCTGGGGTGTGTGGGACAAACATTCTTTTTGTCAAGTGTTTTAGCTCCCGGCTTGGGTTTTTCTCCTGATAATGGTTATTATAAGCATCTTCTAGGGCTATTTTTTCTTTACTGCTCGAATCTTTGTATTTTTCGCAATACTGACATTGATCTTTTTTGGGAGAAAATAATGCATAGTTAGTTAAATATATTAAAAAGTTTACGATATAAACCAATTTTTACAAATTCATCTTTGTCTCTTTGGCGATCAGCTTTATAATCATTGTACAGATCTGGCAATGTTTTGCCTCCTTCTATATATTTTTTTGAAGTACTACTTAGACAATATTGGCTTTCCATTGTGGGAATTAAAGAAAGGTGTTGACGATCCCTGCTCATAGTTTTGTTACAAAATGTTTTATGCATGCTATGTTTACCTCTTTGATCGTTGCTTATAAAGCCACTTTTCGTCTTCCCAATAACAGTTTAAATGGTGAATCCAATGGTGGAACTCCAATGGTGGATATAAAAAATCTTTTGCACACTCTTTTTTTTCTGATCACAATTTTTCAAATAAAATGCATGATTATAACCACATCTTGATGTGTTACCTTTATCTGCATATCAATATGTTGGTTTAATTATAAACATGGATCTCAGAATATAACTTTGTTGTTAATTCTTATAACATTAATGTTTCATCCCATTTCAGTCTACACAGAATGCAAGATGGACCTAAACTGCGAGCCTGTGCAAGATTACCGTTAATATTGGTGTATTTTTGGCCTGAATTTCTAAGAAACTTTCTGATATTTCTTTTCCATTGGTCCGGCCAGCCTTCCTTTTTCTATTTTTAGGTTTATTAATCGTAACGTCTTCTGGTACTTTAGTCTCCAAATTTTCATTAGAGACTTCTGAAAATATAGACGATACATCATTATCATCATTCACGTAATGAGGGTCCGCATCAGAACTAAAATAGGTTTATTTTTTGTTTAAACCGGTAGATATAATTAAAAAATCGTCTAAGGTTTTCTACTAAATCGATTATTTGAAATTATACATTAAAATAATATTGATATTATTACTTACGTTACTCCTGCTCGAGATACGATTAATTCACTTTTTT
Organism: Diabrotica undecimpunctata; assembly: GCF_040954645.1. Lineage (NCBI taxonomy): Eukaryota > Metazoa > Arthropoda > Insecta > Coleoptera > Chrysomelidae > Diabrotica > Diabrotica undecimpunctata. The sequence continues at coordinate 102,164,540 of NC_092805.1, forward strand.
TCTGATAACGAGAGGCACTCAACCTGCAAATCGATATCAACACGCCACTGTGTTGAAGATATTTTTTTTTGTAAAAATATCACTTTTTCATATGAATTTTTTTTTAAAGATAATTAATCCTAATTATCTTCTTTAGTGTTTACCAGGTTACCTTTGATTTGAGATTTGTCAACAATTGATTAATCAGAGATATTATTGTAAAGGCTCACAAAAATGGCATATTATAGTGAAGAAAGAATAGAATTAGTTAAGCTATACTATGGAAATAATCGATGAGCTAAGGCTATGGTAAGGATCTTTAATAAGAACCACCCAGAAAAAAAAGTCACCAATAAGTTAAACATTTAACTGGTAAGTTTGAATCTACAGGTGACGTTAACAGCTCAAGGCAAGAAGTAGACCGTCGAGTGTGATATGAAGCAGTTGAATTGGCGGTATTTGGTCATTTACAAATGGATAATCGAAAGTCTATCAGACAACTATCAAGTGCATCTGGTGTATCAGCATCTAGTGTTTATCGAATTACAAAATCCAAGAAATTTCAGCGTAAAATACGATTACCTCATTAATTGAACGAAGATGATCCTGATCGTCGGCTTCACTTTTGTGAAAAATTTAGTGAAATCATAAATAACAACCAACATCGATTGTACAATACTTGTTTTTTCGACGAGTGTACTTTTATGTTAATAGACATAATGTTAAAGTACATAGACATAATTGTGGTTATTGAAGTTTGGAGTAACAGTAACAGTAACCTCATTTACAATAACAAACACCTCAGAAATTAAATGTATGGATTGGCAATTTAGGGAATCACGTTATTGGACCATTATTTCTTGAAAGAAATCTTAACGTAACGACTTATTTAAATTTGTTAGAAGACCTTATTGATCCGCTGATTATTGACACATTGAAATCTAATAATAATCTTTTAGAGGATGAACTGACTTTCCAACAGGACGGGGCACCACCACATTATGATATACGTGGAAGACAAATTTTGAATTTCAAAACGTTTTCCAGGACGTTGGATTGGCAGAAGTAGTCCAATAAAGTGGCCAGCCAGATCACCGGATCTTTCCTCGCCTTTGGATTTTTTCTGTGGTAATACCTAAAATAAAAAATATACGCCACTCCGCCTAGTTGCGACAAAGAATTGTGACAGAATGTTGATTATTGACACCGTAGGTATTTGCAAATGTATGAAGAGGCTTTGAAAATATACTGTATCATTGTATGAAGGTCACAGGAAGTCATTTCGAACATTTAATTGGTTATTTTGATAAAATTTTAGGTTTTTTGTTATTACTGAGTTCAACCAATGAATTAGTTAAATAAAAAAATATCTTCAAAGTTATTCCGAAAATAAAAAAAAAAAAAAACCTTTCAAATAAAGTGCCATTCAACCATACTTGCTATTTAAAAATAAATGATGGTTGATGCGGGGCAGTATGGGGATACATTTAAGGGCATGAATTTTGCATGAAAATTCGTCCCCCTCCGAATACAAATTAACGTGTTATTTTAAATTTTCAAGAAACTAATTGACGTGGTCCTTAAGCAATTGTACAAAAATAAAACAAAAAAAGAAACAGCAGATTCTACACTTTAACATAATATGATTTAAGCCAAATTACTTTAATAAAATGTTGCTATTAAGAAAGATACATGGTGTTAAAATGCAAATATAAAATTTTATTTTTCGCTATAACTTTTATGTTTGTAACCATTTATGTATAAAAATTTACAACTGGTTACTTTTAAATATGAGAAATTATTGCACTTAACTATTTTGCTCTTGAAGTTACCCGTATTTGTGACAAACAATATTAAAGATATATTATTTAAACAAAAAAAAGGTATACCCGTTAATATAACTTCAAAATCTAACAGTTTTTGAGATAATCCCATTTTACAAATCATCTGAAAATTTTGGATTTAACGCAAATACTCCAGCCAACAAAGGAAAAATAGAAAAAAAAACATCAATACTTCTGAATTTTGGTATAAAATACCTTTAACTAAAGTTACGAAATATTAAATAAAATAAAAATATCAGCAGGATAATTAATAATACGATTTGACAAAATAACAGAATAATAGGGTTTTATATTAAACATTTTACGTTTTATATTAAACTAAAGTTATAACCAAAACGTTTTATTTACAAACCAAATTAAGAAATAGTTAAACTAAATAACATAACTTTTTGTTAAAGTCAGTGTCCGATATGTCCACCATTTTCTTTAATTTATTTGTCAATATATTCCATAAAAGAGCGTCTCATATTAAATAACATCATTGATTCTAAAGAAACTGCTGCAGTATTTATTTCTTCTCATAGTTGGTTGCGAATGTTTATGACACGCGTTGTTTTAATGCGCCCCACACACCAAAATTAAGCGGATTAAAATCTGGGCTACGTGGTGGCTATAATGTATAATGGATGAATATATTCTTTTGGATACATATCCAAATCTTATGCTATATTAGAGAACTACATCTTATTTGTCACATATGTTGATTAATTTATTAAACTGTGATGTACCTCGTATATACACACACAAAATAACATATCGATGACATTACTTATTTATATGATTACGTTACAGCTTACGAGTAACTATAATTACATCTCAAACAAATGGACTATTATAATTTACTAACGAACTAATATTATGCTGAACTAAATTGCCTGTGTGTTTACTATATTTATAACAATATCGGTTATTAGGCCAACGGTGTTATTGTAAAAATGCTGAGTCTTTAAGGTTAGATTTGTAGCATAAGTATTATGAAACAAGACACATATGTGTTGGTCAATACCTGTGCTCTAGTTTCTAATTGCCCTAATAAAAATGGGTAAACAATTTACGTAATGAATAATAAGTATTTTTTTGGGATTTTTTATGAATTAAATAATTATATCAATATCCTACCACATTGCCAAGGAATACTACTACGACCAATCCAACGTTCAGAAAAGTTGTATTTAAGTATGTTATTATTGACCTAGCATTAAAACTTAAAATTGTTCATTAAACATTGTTAAAATAAACGCTTTTTCATAATAAACGACTTGATTGACCAGATTTTATTCTCAAAAAAGAAAAATTAGAAAATTCCAAAATATTCGATATTTGTTTTCATGAGTGTAGTTATGGTATAAGAAAATAATATGTAATGTATTGTTTATGTAATGTTTATTTACGGACTTGCCATTTTTTTACAAATCAACTTAAATTTAGCTTAAACTATTAAACACAATGTGATTACATAAAAAGGTATTTTCGATCTTATTCTTAATAGTACTTAGTGATAAATGAAAAAAATCATTACTATTAAATTTATTTGCATTTCTACACATTCTCTGTAAGGGTTTATTTACAGTATAAGTTCGATTATGAAATTCTAAATAAAATAAGTCTTGGGATCTGGTGTATCTACAGGGAGTACCTACGGAAGTAAACCTTTTCCAAAAGAGCACTAGCATCAATGCCTCCTCGTATTAATTTATGTAAAAATGCTATATCTAGCAATATTCGCCTTTCTTCAAAAGTTGGCAATTTAAGTAAAGATTTCAAAACAATGTATTCAATTTCATTTACAGGTATTCCCAATTTAAAAGCAATAAATCTTAAGAACTTTTTCTGTACTCTTTTTAATAGATCTTTGTAGCATTTATAATAAGGAGACCAAATATTGCTACCATATTCCAAAACCGATCTAATAAGAGAACAGTAGATACTTTTGAGACAATAAATATTATCAAATTCAGACCTAAAAGTTTCATGGATCTATTAGAAATGTAAGAAAAGTGGTACCTGAAGCTTACTTTAGGGTCAAAAATTACCTAATAAGATCCTTAAATGTTGTGATTACCTCTAAAATATTCGGTCCAATATGGTATTAAAATGAAATCGAATGTTTGTTTCTAAAAAATCGCATTACCTTACTTTGATTGATTTATGTTCAAATTCAAAGCATTTAAGTAAGACCGATCCAATAAACTACTTAAATCAGTCTGTAATAAACTACAATCATTGGAATTTTTTATGACTCTATAAATTTTTAGATCATCAGTATAGATAAGAATATTACTATGATAAAAACAATTTTTTATATCATTAAAAAGCAGAGGAGATAAATGTCCACCCAGTGGAACACCAGAGGTTACATTGTTAGTAGATGACAAAAATTGGTTAATTTTTACAACTTGAGTTCTATCTGTGAGATAGCTCATCATCCAGCCTAATAATCTTCCATGTAAACTGGTCATACCTTTCAAGAGCATCCAACAAAAATTCTTGTAAAACTAAAAGTTTGGTAGATTATATAGGATAATAAGATAAAATGATAACACATCAAACGTAAAAGAAATCAATCGGACAAAAATAACAATATTAATGTTCCCTATATTTGAATTAAAATTCTATGTAATTATTCCTATTTATTAAAAATTATTCTTTTTATTCGATTTGATATATTACCTGAAATTACTATCTATATATTACTGTCACAAACTCAATTTGTACACTTTCTGCGATGTCCATGATCTATCAAAAATGCATATCGGAATCCGCAAGAGCTTCACAAGAACAATCATAGAAATATTCACCCGTACTGGATTCTCTGTGTCTCTGACCTTGCCCAACCTAATGGCGAGTGATCTGATTCGCAAGTGGTATTAAAAAATGAAATTAAAATGTTGTAAGCCCATCCTTAATAATTTCGGAAGATGCAAAAGAAGGCATTCGATGATGATTTTCATGTTTAATGGCTTTGGTATATATAAAAGCGCACTGGTCATTTCAATCAGTGTCATTTGATCGGCTATTTAGACTTAGTGTAGTTGGTTAGGGGTCTAGTGAATTATTTTAAGTAACATGAAGGTAAATATTATTTTTGAATTTTTTTTTGAAAATTAAATTATATTTTTCTTACGTTTAAACAATATTACTTTTCATGATTGTATAAAATTTTGTCTTTTTTAGATACTTTATAATTTATATATTTCCTGCACCTATGTTAATCTAACATTGTTGCAGCATATCATGTTTGTGATCTATGTATTGTAATCTGGTTATACTATCTATCCCGTTTTTCTCGGCAGCTCGGCAATAAGTGAGTAAAAAGAAGGAACATTAAGAAAAAAAAAATGATTTCCTACTCGTCAGTTGGCTTTGTTTTCGTTTTAACTAATAGTTTTGTCATCTGTCTTTCATTTTAAATTATATTTACGTATGTTATCTCAACTTTAAATTTATTATTCTTTTTACCATTCGGTTGTTGTCTTCCTATTGCTTAAAAATTGACCGAATGTATTGATAAAAAATTTTGTTTTTATTTCACTTTGTATAAAACGTTTCACCACTTTTGAGAATACCTTATACTTTATCATCCCCTTTCTACCTTTTTGTATTTCTACTATCGTGTTGTTACTTCTAGGTGTTGTTTTACTGCTATCTGAGCTAAATTTTCTGGTTTGGAAATTTTGTTTATAAGTGCTAAACCATTTGCAAACTAGAATCGTACGTCATAGTATCTAACTTCTATATATTTAGTTTGTTTATTTGTAAAGTCAAAATAGCACTAGAATAGCTATGTCATCTGCGAGTGTAGCACTAGTGTATGTTTCTATAGTGTACAAGAGTGGACCTAATAGACTGCATTGTAGATATCTAGTTGAAATAGTCTTGTATTTGTATAGAACTTTATTTACATTTCTAAGATATATCGAAAATATGTGGTTTTATATATAGTCTATCTCTGCATGATAGATACATAGATAAATAGATTCAATAAGGTGGATTCTGGCCTATTCCACTGTGACCTTTTCAGATCTATTTTGGTCCTCTAGTCCTAGATTACATTTTTTAACCTGGCGTTTTTAAAAGGTTTAATAACTTCAAGACTGGATCTTCTATGTAGCTCTTTACCGGTGGTTTTTCTTCGCCTAATGTAAACAACGGCATATTTGCCAGGCTGTCAGACTGAGACAAAATGTCGTCTGCTGTTTCTTCTTCTAGGTAACAGAATAGGTCATCATCTGCCGATCCCATCAACTTCACCTATTTAGCTCACAGTGCCCTATAAGCAGACCTACTATGGCTTTGACTGTTTCCTGTCTTTGCTTATTAGGTCTATCATAAATTTTGCCGACTGCTTTATAATTATCTGTTTCGTCTTTCTTTGTTTTTGAAAATTCCTCCACCATTCCAGCGATTTGTGAGCTACCCACTTTCTTGTAGCCGTTATTATTACTGTCTTTGCAACTTCGCGGAAGGGTTTCGGTCCAACAAAAAACATTTATGAGACTTATGTGGCCATTTTATTTGCTTGTTCATTGCCCTTATAACCTGGTGCCCCCAGTACCCAGGCTACCGTAACCTTGCTACGGTCTCCTAGTTTATTTAGGGCACTCAGACAATCAGATACCAGCTTCGATATGACCTCTACAGAATTGAGTGATTTAAGTGCTGCCTTCTTCTTCTTTCTGTGCCTCGCTCGATTATACTGCGTTAGCTATCAAAGTGACTAAACTAATTTTGTTGTCGGCAGCTCGGGAAGTGGATGCAGAATATCTGTTAAAAAATTCTCTCAGGTTTTTAAACCATGACGTTTGTCGTCAACCTGGCCATCTTCGACCTGAAATGAAGTATATTATATCTCTCTGGGTGGGGCATAACTGCCTGTCTGTAAAGATGACAATTTAATGGCGCGTTCTTTTCTGCATTTCTATTTCTACCACGTAATGATGAATTACGATTATTTCCGCCTGAAAAATTGTCACATTCTTAAATAGATTTTCTCCGATATTTTTGAGCCATCAGTGTACCAGGTAGCTTTCGCTTGTATGGATACACCTTCCTTCCAGTCTTCCCTGCCTGTTACAATAATTTAGAATTTATTGTTAAAGCTATATCTCGTAGTTGTTGCAGTTATGAATTGGCCCATTACAATATCTGCTTTTAGCTCCTCGATTAGCTTTCTATTGTCAGCAGTATGCGCATGGATGATGTTTTACTAACTATTTATTAATCTGTGCATTACAGATCTGCTTCGCCCTGTATAAAGATATTAAGTGGTGGTAGACTCAGCAGGACTGCCAACTCCGCTGTAGGAGTTGTTTTTATGTTCCCTGTAATACATACGCATGCTAGTGTTTGTGTATTACTTAGCAGCCTTATTGCTTCCAATTGTTTTGTCTATATACACCACGTCATAAACCTATAGGTTATCATTGGTCTAATAACTCTTATATATCCCCGTAGGGTTGTTTTGGGGTTGAGCCCACAATTGTTACCTCAAACTCTTCTACATCTACCCAAAGACATAGTAGCTTAATGTGTGGTTTTCAGTATGTGAGTATTCCATGTAAGTTTATGATCAAAATATATACGTAGGAATTTTATTTCTTTGGCAAATTAAATCTCTGTTCCTCGCAGCACCAGTAGTCTCATGCCTTGTAATGCTGTCTTTTTTGTGATATTGACGATTTGTGTCTACAGCATTGACTATCAGTATCTTTTATTTACACCAATTATCAACTATATCTAGGGGTAATTGCATTCTCCCAGACATCACCTGGGCAAAGTTGCTCCTGGCGAAGATTGAAATATCGTCAGCGTATTCTAGACAGTAAAAGTCTTTTACGGACAGATTTTTCAAAAGATCATCTATCAAGGTTGCCCAAAGTAGAAGTAACAGAATTACTCCTATGGACAGTCTTCCCCTGGTTTTGTTTTGATAGTTGCTTTACCTAGAGTGGATTTTACTATACTATTTTCCATCTGCATATTACTGCAGCTGTACCTTGTCTACTCATTGCCTTTATGAAAGAGTTGTAGTAACATTATTAAATGCCCCTTTAATTTAATTTCAGATCTTTTGCCTTGTCTTCTTATGTCTGTATAAAAATTGATTTATTCTGTGGCGTTCGTGTTACTTACTCTTTTGTAATAGAATTGTGAGGCGTTGTAAAGTATCAAGGTTTTGAAACATAATTCTAATTTTTTGTATGTTTTGCTTGTGCCATTTCTATGCAGGTATTTAAAAGTTATTTAGAGATGATTTTATTTAGTAAATCTATATTTAGTTTCTATTCTCTTCTCTTCTTAATTATTGTGATGTTTATTTTTCTATCTATATTAAAATATAGAAACAACACGTACCCTAATATAATTCCTTAGTTGTATTCATAATATTATAATCATACTTTTACTATATATTATTATAATATCTTTTTTGTTGAGATTTTTTAATGATTTGCAGTGTCTTACCATGAATTATATATGTGATTATTATTATTTTTGCAGATACTCTTGGCATTAGCTTTCGTCAAACTCGTAACATGCACACAATTGCATTCGAACTATCTACCTCCTCAACGAAGCTCTTCGTTTTCATCATCCGGATCGTTTGGTAGTAGTCATGCTAGTGCTTATTCTGGAGCAAGCTCCTACTCTGGGTCTTACTCTAATTCAGGACAGCAGATTCCCATTTTGAGACTGGACAATGTTAACGAAGGAGACGGATCATATCACTTCAACTACGAAACAGGTACGAATCAGCTTTATTATTGCTGTTTTGTTTTTCAAGTTTTGATTATTGTTTATCAATTATGTTTTATAACATACAAGACCGATGTAAGATAATTTAATATGTATAGGAAACTGGGATTAATGGCACGACAAAAAAGAATATTATTAAAAATTCATGACATAAAAAATAGTATGTATGGCAGGTTTTAATGCCAAAGGTAGAGAATATACTTTAGGATTGTTATTAATTTTTAACAAAGTCATAAATTGTCTTCCTCCAAGCCACTCCTTTGCATAGCAACATCTTCTTTTTTTTCTTCTTAGCCTTCTGTCGTCCATGTTTGGACATAGGCCTCTCCCAACTCCTTCCATCGGTCTCTATCCCGAGCAACATATTTCCAATTTGTTCCGACTATTCTTTTAATATCATCAACCCATCTTATCTGTGGTTTTCCTCTTGGTCGTTTACTTTCGTAAGGTCTCCAATGTTGTGTTGTAGTGTTCCAACGTTGGTCTTTTTGTCTAGCAGTGTGGCCCGCGAAGCTCCATTTAAGTTTGGCAATTTTTGTTGCCATGTCCTCGACTTGTGCGAGACAATCGACATCACTTGTTTATATTATAATGATCTATCTGATCTCCTGATTTCCTTCTTTCTTTTGAAACATACGTTAATTTTTTCTTTGCCGATTGCTAATTGTTCATTCTTATTACATGTGTAAACTATTGTAATATGGTCTGCATTGGATTATTTGATTTACTAGTTCTCTCATATATGCATGACGTCTTATTTCCTGCAAGATTCTGACCCATAAGTTGCAACTGATTCTACTATTGCATTGCATATAAGACGCTTTGTTTGCATATTTATTCTATTTATCCAGATCCATTAGTCTATTTTCTATAAGTTTCCCAATTGCACTGACATTAATTGTAAATCTTCAAAGATATTTATATCTGAAACAGTTGTTTTCTTTGTCGTCTTTTAAGACTAAATTTTAATGTTCTTTGATACTACTTTGATAGATATTCGGTTTTTGTAATATTCATGGGGAGACCCCATTTTCATGACTGATGTCGTCTTCGTTTCTAAATATCATTTACTTTCTTAATCTCGTAATTTGTCTGCTTATAATTTGTTCTTTTCGTTCTTTTTCCATTTTCAATAAACATAATAGACTACAAGATCATGAGATATTTTTAGTGGGTCATTTGACACAAAAGGAATCACATATAAATCAATACTACAATATATAATAACAACTTTAGAAACTATGCCGCGAATCGGTACTAAAAGCATGGGGGTTTTGCCAAAATGTACGGTGTTGCAAACCATTTTTAATTTATATAACGATCCGAAACTTTGTGTTTAAATGTCCTATTGTGTCAAATTGCCGAAAGTGAGGAAAAAGTTTTCCGCAAATGAAAAAATTTCTCTGCCTCTGGTATCAGTATTTTTGTACAGCATTCGGTCGTAGGTTATTATTTTTGTATTACCTACCTAAGTTATAATCTATCTATCTATACAAGGATTTTTACAGCTATCGCCGCCTTCCTTCTTTCAGCCAACGTCTCCAGTCCTTTCTGTTCTGCCATTCTCCATCTCTAAGGTCTCATCTTTCCATGGCCTCGTCCACTTCATCCCTCCATGATCTTCGGGATCCCTCTTTTCCTCCTTCCTATTAAACGTTTTTCTTCGATGTAGCTGAGTATGTCTTGATCTACTGCCATTCTTCGTTTTATCTCCTCATTTCTGATGCGATCCATTTTTGTCACTCTGCAGCTTCTTCTAATGAACTCAGTTGCTGTGATTTTGGACCTGTTTCGTTTATTTATTACCCAATTCTCTGCTCCATAGGTCATTATACTGCGTACCAAGGTGTTATAAATTTTCTTCTTTGTATTTCTGGTAATCTGTCTATCCCACAGTACCCCGTTCATTTGTTTAATACATGTTCTTGTCTGTGCTAATCTGCTGGTTATCTCTTGCTCGGTGGTTCCATTTTTTGAGAGTATGAATCCTAAATATTTGAATTTTGTCAGTACCTAAGTTATAAATGCCGTACAAATATGTGTGTATTTGGCCAAAAGGTCTCCCCCCTTTAGGTGGTAAGTTTATCTTACCGAAGACTCACTTATACCGATAAGAATTGACGGTAAAGTTTCTAAAGTTGTTATTACATATTGTAGTATTGTTTAATTTGTGATTCATGCTGAGGCAAATGATCCATTAAAAATCTACCATTGGCTTGTATTCTATAAGTAATGTAACGTTAATTTTAAATGTAACGGAAAATACCAAAAAGCTAATACGCTTTATATTTTAGGTAATGGTATCTCAGCCCAAGAACAAGGTGAAGCTAGAGGAGACGGCACCAGAGCTAACGGCGGTTTCTCTTACACATCTCCCGAAGGCCAGCAGATCCATATCAGCTATACTGCCGACGAAAATGGTTTCCATCCTGAAGGAAATGCCATACCCACTCCCCCGCCAATTCCTGAAGCTATCTTAAAATCCATTCAACAAAATCTGGCCGATGAAGCTAGAGGCGTGTCTGATGACGGTTCGTACAGAAGTGACAACTCTGGGCAATATAACGCGGGCGGTGCTGGACAATACAACGCAGGCGGTTCTGGACAATACAACGCAGGCGGTGCTGGAGGATATAGGCAATCTGCACACTTTGGAGGAGGAGGTGCTGCATTTAACAGAGGAGGTGGATACCAATATTAATGAGTGTAAAGCAATGTATATGATTTAGGTTGTGTTCAACTACGTGATATTTAATGTGTTTATTTAATAAAGTGCAATTTTTATTTTTGTAAAAAGGTTTTTGTTTTTTAATACTGTTATAAAAAGGATTGGAGCTTAAACAATGGAAAATAATTAGGTAGATTAAAATTTTTCTTTTTACCGGACAGCTAGACAAAAATAATCATTACAAATATACAAAAGAATAGAAAATGACAAAAGCATCGTTAAACAAATGTTTCCAATTCATATGTTATATTTTGTTATATATAGGTTCCTCAAATCCAAAGTATTTGTATGAATATAAATGCTAAATACCACATTAGCACATCGCAAAAAAGTCTCAAGATAAGTAACAAGATTGAAATTAAAATACAGGGAGTGACGTTTCGGGGGTTTATAATATTGAACAAATACAAAATTATCTGACTTCAAATATCGATAAGGCTGAAAAACTTTTATAAACAATCTTGCCTAAAAAATATTTTGTGTGTTTGTGGTCATATATGCGCCCATACCTCTGTATTTTAAGAAATTAGCAACAAAAAAGACACTATATATAAAATTTTGCATGTAAGTACAATCACACATAACGCATCTTTTTCAATCATATTCTTTGTTATTGAAATAGACTAAATTTATTGAATTTAAAGCGACACTCTGTATATTTTTGTAGATTTTAAAAGAATTTGTTACTCTTAATTCATACATACCAAGTTTGATATAAAAAAATTGTTAAAACGAGAAATTTATTTATTAAGACTAATAAGAATACGAATTTAAAAAAATCACTTCAAATGTTCAAAATACTCGCCGTACAAACGGGTTTTTTATAAAATCTATTAAATTTTATAACTAAACTCAACGTTTCTAAAAATTGTGTTTCAGATATTACAGGCCTTGAAATCTTCAAGTCTCCAACATTAAACTCGTTATCTACATTATATGATTTATTTTATATATTTAATAAGAATTTAGCTAAATTGCCATTAGGCGCATTGATAGAAGAAACAAGAAACAATGGGCCTTATACTGATCTCAGATACTTTGATCTCAAATAGACTTCGTTGGATTTTCATATCCCTTTTTTTCAAGAGGTATGTAGACGACCTGTGTTTAGCTTTACCACCGGACAAAGTTCAAACCACCTTATACATTTTCAGTTCCTATGATCCTCACCTACAGTTCACATATAAACTTGAATTAAACAATAGTATTCTTTTCTTAGACATGCGTGTCCACAGGGGTAGTGATCAGGTATTAAGAACCTCCTGGTATAGAAAAGATATGGCCAGTAATCGCTTTTTAAATTACTACTCGTGCCATCTCACGATATTTAAACATAACCTACTCCAATGTCTTAGTTTTAGAGTTCATAGGCTGATACATGGATTCCCTTTTAATGTTAAAGGATATTTTGTTACAAGTAGTAGACATACACCAACTTTGGCTGATGGAGAATCAGATGCTTTATCACTTCATTCTAGTGTTTCACATGGATCTATCTCTCAGAGTTCTTCTATTACATCTAACATTTATTGCTCTTTGTCTTTTTCCCTTAATTACTTACAACATGTTGAGGCTTTTACGGATTGCTCCTGTCAAGATTGAGATAAAGAATGTCAGGTCCATAGGAAAGTTATTCGCCAACACTAAGACCCCTTTATCTAAACAAGATAAAACCAATGTAGTCTATAAAGTCCGTTGTCAGAATTATAAATTGTCCTACATCAGACAAACTGGTCGTTCCTTATAAGAACGAATTATTTCTCACAGAAGTGATATCAATTGTTCAAAACACACGTAAGCCTTATTTACACACGTTTTATCAACAAACCATCAGGCTGATTTGGAGAGTACAGAGATTTTAGCCACTAAAGATAATTATTTCAAAAGAACCTTTCTTGAGATGTGTCACATTCTCAAACAGCCTTCAACTATGAATAGGCGTAATAATATTGACCATATCAATGAAATTTTCAGGTTTTCACCAACATTTTTTTCTCCTGTTTTTCCTCTGGTTTCTGGAAAATTGCTTTGTGAGTTGGTTACCCCTTTTTTCCGTTCCACTTCCATTTTTTTTCGTAAGCTATGCTAAAAGCCAGTTTTTATCAAAACTATTAAAAGATGACAACATTGACTTAGTTGCTATACAGGAAACCCACTGCAAAACAGAGAAGCAACTACAAAAAAGGGGCAAAATACCGGGCTATGAACTATTAGGCGCAACTTACCACCGAACATACGGCACAGCCACATATGTCAAAAAAGATATTGAAAATGCTTCGCTAATCTCTACTTCCACTGATGACTGTATTTATAATGTGGTCATAAAAATCGCCAACATTACCGTGTCCAACATTTACAAGCCACCTGCTACGTCGTGGCCAGCCCAAGCAATTGAAGTACATCCTCACCGTGCTGTATACGTTGGAGATTACAATAGCCATCATGAACAGTGGAAGTACAAAAATAATGATGCGAATGGGAATGCTTTAATAAAATGGGCAGAAGACGAACGCCTGTACCTTTTGTTTGATGCCAAAGATCGATCAACCTTCAGAACCTCCCGCCTCCGGCATGGAGGCGGGAATACAACCCCGACCTATGCTTCGTCTCGACCGACAACAAAGACATACCTCTAGGGGCTTCACGAAGAGTTCTAACTGATTTCCCACACAGCCAACATCGACCAGTAATAATAGAAGTAGGGACGCAAATCCCTTTAATTAGTTCTATCCCACGTCCAAGATGGAATTTTAAAAAGGCCAACTGGACTGACTTCTCTGCGGATCTGGATAAATGCCTAGGGTGGATTACACCTAATATCAAAAACTACCACAGATTTGTTGGTGCCGTCCTAAGTGTAGCCAAAAAACGCATACCTATCGCAAAGAATATATCCCTGGCTGGTCGGAAAATAGCGAGGAATTATATCAGAGCTTTCTTGAAACTGGCGACCAAGAAATAGCGGATGAACTACTGTAGAGCCTAGACGCCGCTAGAAGAAAAAAGTGGACCGAAACAGTGGAAAGTCTAAACTTCCAGAAATCAAGCAGACAGGCATGGTCATTACTGAGAAAATTAGGGAGTGGTGTCCGTACGAAACGCCGAGAGGCAGCCGTAAAGCCAGATGCCGTAGCATCACATATAGTAAAAACATCCAGGGCACTAAAGGATAAAGCACACACCATTTTCGTAAAGAGAGAACTTAAAACTTTAAAACACGTAGCCACAGAAACGAAGCATTCCCTCCCCTTCACCAGCGAAGACATATCAAAGGCTCTTAAAGACGTTAAGCCAGCAAAGGCACCAGGATTTGATAATATTCACCCTGAATTCCTAATAAATTGTGGCAAGTATACAAAAGTTTGGCTGGCTCGATTTTTCACAGACATCATGGTAACTGGAAATATTCCACAAGAACTAAAGCGCTCTAAGATAATAGCCATACTAAAGCCAGGCAAACCCGCCGACAACCTAAAAAACTACAGACCAATTGGGCTTCTCTCTGCCATCTACAAACTATTAGAGAGGCTTAAATATAATAGAATCAGTACAGAACTGTTCCAGGCGATCCCAGTCGAACAAGCGGGTTTTCGACCAGAACGAAGCTGTGCAGACCAGGTAATGTCACTCACCACCTACATCGAAGCGGGTTTCCAAAGAAGACTTAAAACTTCAGCGGCATTTATTGATCTCTCGGCAGCTTACGATACAGTATGGAGAGAGGGCCTTATATACAAAATTCTCCGTGCAATCCCCTGTAAACCAATAGCACGCCTAATAGATAGCATGCTCAACGACCGAATGTTTCAAGTAGTGATGGGCACAGATATCAGCCTACCAAAGAAACTTAAGAATGGCCTACCACAGGGGTCAGTGCTCTCTCCACTACTATTTAGCTTATACCTAGCAGATATGCCGGAAACACAGTCAAGAAAGTTCGGATACGCCGATGACTGGGCCCTCGCTACACGATGCAGAATACTAGAAACGTCTGAAGAAGTTCTGACGGCAGACTTATATACATTGGGCAAATATTTTCGCAAGTGGCGACTTCAACCAAATGCATCCAAAACAGAAGTTAGTTGCTTTCACCTGAACAATATACTTGCTGGAAAGGAACTCAACATACGGTTTGAAAATACCACACTTACCCACAACAAAACACCGAAGTACCTGGGCGTAACACTAGGCAGAACGCTATCATTTAAAGAGCATTTAACAAAAACTACCCAAAAGTTGAGTACAAGAAATAACATTATACAGAAGCTCTGCGGTACCACCTGGGGAGCATCGGTTTCCACTCTCCGCTCTACTGCCTTAGATCTTGTTTTCTCGACCGCTGAATATTGTGCTCCAGTCTGGCTACACAGTCCACACGTTAAAAAGGTCGACAGTCAGCTGCACAGCACTATGAGGATTATAGCTGGTACAATTAAATTAGCTCCCACCCAATGGCTTCCAGTATTAAGTCACATCCCACCTCCACATTTACGACGAGTCGACGCACTTACACGTGAATACAAAAAGATCATGAACAATATAAACCTGCCGATCCACCAAGATACCGAGGATGCACGAAATACCTGTCTCCGTTCTAGAAAACCACCAATGAAAACGGCAAGAATGATACATGAGGAGTTCAACATCACGAATGCATGGTCCCAAAAATGGAACGAATGGCAAAATAACATGCCCTGCATTACCCACAAGCCACCAGGTTTTGATCTTCCACGCAAAACATGGTCCACTCTAAATAGGATCCGAACCAGACATGGCAGATGTGCATACATGCTACATAAATGGGGAAAGAACCCGTCTCCTCAATGTGACTGTGGGGAGAACCAAACCATCGACCACATTATTCAAGAGTGTCCCTCAAGATCCGACAATGGTAGCCCTGAAGACTTCCTGTTTGCAACTTCAGAGTCAATTGATTATATAAATACACTTGATGTTTGTTTGTAACTATTTAAAGTTTGTCAAATACCTATATTACTAGTGTTTGTGTATTTGTTCTAAATGTATTGTAATTGCCATACGATAAATAAATAATATTGATTGAAATCATATCACCGTGACTACAAACAAGACACCTAAATAGCATTTTACTAAAATATTAAGTAAATGTCTTTCAAAACTTTTTAATAAATTTGCTTTTCACACAATTATGATGACAAACACAACCAATAACGTCTGTATAAACAAAAAAATCTTTTGATTATGTGTCAACTTCGTAAAAATCGTGAACGTTTTGTGCAACTTCGTATCAAAACAATAAACAACAACAAATGAAATCATGTTTCTGACACTATATACACCATTCGCTGGGTCTATATCGTCGGTATACTGCGAAAACCAGGTAAATGTCGGAATACCGAAATCAAGAAAAAACGTTTTTAAAGTTTAGTTTTTTATTGTGAACTAAGCAGTCAGCTTGTTTTTGATATTAGGTATTCTAGTAACAGATGCATATATGTATCTGAAATGATATTCTATCATTAGTTTGAAAAAGTTGAGACGCCTATCTGACTAATCCTAAATTTAAGTTGGAAATGCTATCACTTACCTGGTTTTACCTGTAAATCTAAATAAATAAATTAGTCTGCAAATAACATATTTAACACAAATATAATAAACCAAGTATAATATTTTCCAGTTTTGTGATCGAAATATGAGGCTTTTACTAGGTAATAGCAATGTTTTAAGGTATTAGTAGATATTTATGACATTTAAGTGGTTTTCCCTGAAAATTTTATTTACAACTGTTTGTAGTTATCGTTATTATTGATATGAATGATAGGCAGTTTTATAGAAAAAAACAAATTTATTTCAAATATAATAATAACGATATTATTATTATGAGCCTTCCTCGTCCGATTCGTCACTGAAAGCAGGCTCTGGCAAGATGTCTTACATCACTTCCCGTTTTCAAATAACGATACCACCCGTGATACTCCTCCGGTATCACTCCCTTATCACATACATAGCTGTACCAAATCTCTCTTTTTTGCTATGCTAATTGGTAAATGTGCATCATAAAGTTCTTCAAGATTGCTTATATTAGTTGATGGCGTTCTTTTTTCTTGTTGACTGTCGTGCAGTATCAGTAAGGATATAAATGAAGCTTGTTGACCTGTCATAATTAAAATAGATTCTGTTTGTCTCTCCTTTCACGAATCTCATTCTTTTTATCTTCAACCACATTATTTTTTCGCCCTTTTGGTCTTTTGTCCGGTTTTTAATTAAAGTGTGTGACAAATTTTTTAAATTATAAAAGTCGTAGTATTTAAATTCTTTACATTTGTATGGTTCTATACATACTTTTTTATCATCTACCTTGATATTTTTAGTTTCTCTTGTATTTTGAAAAATATACAAGTAATCTGGCATCCCATAGATAGATCTGTTTTTTTTAGCGGTTTCGATACTACTATGCATAGAGTCAACTTCCATATAGGAATGTCCAAAATCTAAAAATTTGTGTTTAATAATATTTAAATGGTCTATGTTTTAAACAACCCATAATTGTAAGGCTGCAATATGCTAATTACGATTCTGTCCTCCGCTGGTATCAGAAAATAAACTTATTTCATTTACATATTCTGGAACACATTGTGATAAGTAGTGGAGTATAATGCTTCCTATTTCAGAACTTCCTCGTGTACCGTTAATTTCTGACCAGGCAAAACAGTAAGCTGCATTTGCTAATGCGGCTTCATATACACACAAATTTAAGACGCATAATTTTCGAGAATAATATAGTTGTCCAGTCAATCCACTTGGAATCTGTAGTACGGCCTGTAGATCGAAAATAATTTAAACAAAATCATGGTCTTTTCTGATGTTCTCTGTAACTGTCTTCTAAATCCGATTTGTCAGTTGGATTAGCTCTATCATATTTATTACAAACTAAACATTGATCTTTTTTATGAACAAAAAAGCTTAAATTATAGTTGTTAGAAAATATTATTCGATATGTAATTTCGCTAACACCTTCCAGTTTCTTCTGCTCACAGTCATTTATATAAAGTTGGTACATTTTTCTTATACTTAAATTTTTGTCCAAATGTCTATGCTTTGAACTTTGGCGAATATAATGTGGGCCCATGGTTGGAAAAGACTCAATATGAGCCTTCACGATTTTTCGGGTTTTACTGCTTGTTTTATTTGGCGGTGTATGCTTGCCTCTTTTATCCGTATCTGCATAACAGCCTAGAATATTATTTTTTCTTACAACATCTTGTATTAACGACGCTGATATACAAAATGTCTTACAAAAAAAATTTCTCACGTACCTGTATGTCTTGACCATTCAAAGAAAAGTAAAACTTTTTGGAAAATGCACGGGGTTTTTTAAACTTCGACGAACTGCAACGACTCTCTTTGGTGGCTCCGTTTTAATACCTGCAATAAGAAAATGTTTCTGGAGTATATATTCAATAATCACGACATAGTCTTTGTTTTTAATCTTGGCTGAAATAACTGGCACATTTTTAAAAGCACTCCGAACAATTAACTGGTTTTGGCAATTTTGCTGGTCTATTCTTTTTTTTATCTCATAAGGCAAAATCTCAATCGCCTCCTTTTTGCGACATTTATTACCCAATCATTGTAGTTAGCTTTTCTCCAACGTTTTAGTGGACGTACGTCTTTCCATACTTTATCAAAAAGTAGATTTAATATCCAACTAGCTATTTCATTTGACACTAAATTGTTCGTGGGTGCACTTATTTCAGTATCTTTTTTCTCATCATTTAGGTTATCAAGGATAGCTGTGTGTAATTCATATAGACTTCCTAGAGAGAGCGATCCCTCTTCACTTATATGCTGATATGTGGCTGATATGTGGGGTCTACATCTGAAAAATCACTATCAAAAATGGATTCCATCATTAAGATTATATTGTTCTGAGAAACATCAAGAATTGAACTGCTGTCTTCAGTTATATCTGTGTATGTGTTATAAGATCATTTACGGTTTTAGCTTAGTAATCATTTCTAAATTTTAACTCAACCGGTTTTCAGGTAGAATGAAGTAAGTGTCCTTAAAGGTTTTTACTAGTCGATATGAAAGAGAAATTTTAATAAATCATACACGTAAAATGTATTAAAGACACTTATCACCTTTTTACTGAATATGATATGCAGTAGTAGAAATATATTGTTGTCCGGCATAATAATATATGTGGGCTTTGTTTTACATGCAACCGAACTTTGATTTTATGGAAGCAAGCAGCGATATATTGTTTTATTTGAAAATAAAATGTTGGTTAGGTGTAACTTATTTGTTTATCACACAAATTATCTGCTGAATGGTAAGTCGTATCATTTATTGGGTTTTACCTGTATGTAGAGCGGAAAAAGTTGAGAATTTTGGTATACTTAACTCAATATTTTAAAATTTGTCATTTAACTGGTTTTCGCAGTATAGTCAGTGGTCAAAACCAATCATGGCCCTTTAGTGATGAAGTGTGACGGAATTACGTATGATAATTTTAAAAAACATTTTAATAAAATAGACCAAATGAAACTGGAGCTAAATATTTAATTAGTAAAATATTTGTATAACTTATAATTTTATATTTTGAAACCATAAATAATACGTCGAAAAAGATAAATATAGTATTCTCTATCATGAGTTCAACTAATCAAATCTTAATGGTATTTCAATCAATTTTGATGGAGATTCCTGTTATTTTCTTCTTAAATTATAAAATACCATAAAATAAGAAGTTTAAAGTTAGCCGTTGGCGTTTATCTTTACATTGTTTTAAATTGTACCTTAGGTTATTTCGATATGTCGCGCTTAATAATATAGTAAACCTGCTATTAGTGATTTTACGTCAAAAACAAAAGTATTGTCCAAGTAATTGGAAAATAAAATTAACAGTTATTTTCACGAATGGACAAAAACATTTTTGTATACAGTCCATCTAATTTACAAACCGTTGCACGTCATTATCTACGTCGGAGATCGAAGTTGACATAGTTGCCAAAGTATAAAAAATCCTGAATCCATTTTAAATCAAATAGGTCACATAATTATTATTATACTCTTTACAACGATTATTTAAATTCTTACGTGACATTTTTGAAATAAAACACACTAATTTTGTTCTAAAAAGAACAGATTTTATTAAATAGGTAAAAATATAAAACAAGAGGTATTCACTTTAAAATTTAAAATAATAAAGTACAAAAAGTGTCAACTCCGCAACTGTCAAATAAGTGTTACCAATTTATGCCAAAATTTTACCTTCGTTCGATTACAGTTACAGTATGTTCCGAACAAATGTTCTTCATAAAAACGCTTTATAATGCATTTATACCTATAAATTAAATGAAACATATTGTTGTCTATTTCTTTAAGTTAACATTAATAGAAATCTTTAAATATTAGTTCTATGCGTGTATAATAAAATATGTCTAGTGGCTGTAATGCCAGTGTACTCGGCAAAGTAATTCTAAAATAGAACACACCTACCGCCTAAATATTTCGTGTTGGTATCATGTGACGTCACGGGCTATGACGCCGATGACGTGCAAAGGTTTGTAAATTAGATGGACTGTATAATAGCATAACATTTATCACTGAGGATCATACAATCAATGGTGTCATAATAAATGATATCAATTTTATGTCGAGAAATGGAACTTTTTTTGTTTAACTTTAGATACTATACCTAATAATGTATTATTGACAAGTATATATGGTTACCATCAAAAAACTAATTAGGTATTTAAAAAAAAATCAGTTACATTTTTCTGGTCGTCGTTGTGAATATAATTGTCTATTTTACGACCAGTCTATCTGTAAAAAATCATTGATTTCAAAATCTTGTACAAATATTTAAAGGTTGTAAAAGGTATAAAAGGGGTAGCTGATAAAAAATCCTTGAAGACTGATTTTGTTCTATTTTTTAAACAATCTTAATAACAATAACAATCTCAAAAATATTTTCCATATAAAATGTTTTTTCATACATACATTTTAGAGAAAAATGGTTAAAGTAAACGTTGTAGATCATAAAAAAATCTTTAATTGTTAAAATACTTAAATATTTGACCGAGATAATTGCAAAAAACAATGACATGTAATATAACTATGTACTCAAAATTGTGGCAGTTTATGAGTTATTAAAGTGTGCTAAATTTCACACAGGTCGATCAAATAGTTTATAAGGTATTCAATTCGTTTATAACGGAAAGCGATTATTTAAACAACTGTACTTTCCAAAGCTGTTACTCTAAAGATATTTTGTAAATCGCAATCAATTCCCTGATGCTTTATTATTCCCTGAACGTTTATTAAAAAAACTTAAACAGTTTATTAAATTTATTATTAAAAAACAGTTTAAAAGGCTTAATTTTTAGGTTATAAACATTTATAAAAATTTCAACATTTTATTAAATTTTTTACTAAAAAACATTTTTAAAAAGGCTGACTTTTAGCTTATAAACATTTATAATAACTGACATTTTTTATGTCACACGCTTGTAAGTAGGTTCAATGAAAAGTCAGTTCTCCCCTGCCTTTTTCCTTGGCGGTATTTTACGAGTACCATCATTTTATCATTATCAATATCCCATCCTACACAAGTAAATTGGCAGCCTACCATATCACGCCACATAGATTAACAGAAATTCCCATGTTAAAAAACAACTTTACAACGAACAAACAATAAATAACATTTTAAACTAAAAACTGCATAAGAAAGCCCTGAAATTATTCTATCCATCACCAGAGAAAAAACTCAGTACCTTTTGCTCAATTACACATTATACTGGAAGTTAAATACAGTAAGTACTGACTGTGTTGGGGAGTTCGCTAGGTATTCTTGTCTTGTCTTTGTCAGCAAGCTTTCATAGTAATCTTTCCATTGTCTTGATTTTATGGTGTGTATGTGTGCTTTGTCTTGCACAATTGTATATGTATCTTGTATATGTACAACACAGTCAGTACATATACAAGGAGAGGAAGACATCGAAACAGTAAGGAAGGCTGTAATGACCCTAAAGAATGGTAAATCCGCTGGACCTGAGGGAATCTATGCTGAAATGCTTTAGAATGGAACTCATAAACTATTTGAAAAATTAACTTATGTGATCAATCAGTTTCTAAATGGACACCCAGTACCAGAACAATGGAGAACGGCATACCTGTCCTCAATACACAAAAAGGGGGACAAAAGAAATTGTAATAATTATAGAGGCATATCGGTAACCAACACCCTGAGCAGACTGTATGGACGAATTTTGAGAAATATGATCGAGGAAGAATATAAGCACAATGAAGAGGAAGAACAAAACGGGTTCCGTGCAGGAAGATCGTGCACCGATAACGTATTTTGTCTTAAACAAATAATAGATAAAAAATCGGCTAAGAATCTAGAAACTCATATTACTTTTGTAGACCTGCAAAAAGCATATGACAACATCCCCTTAACAAAACTGTGGACAACGTTGAAACATCAACCACACATTGATAAATGCTGTACAAGAACTATATAGAGACTCAAAGGCACAGATAAAAACAGGGAAATATCTAACGGAAGAAGTCCTGGTTACAAAAGGCTTGCGACAGGGATGTATCAAGAATATAACGACTGGGGAATGAATGTCAATACAACAGAAACCAAATATGTTTGTATTGGAAACGAGTCAGATAACATAGACCTCGAAAACGGACAACACATTTCCTGCTGTCAGAGCTATGACTACTTGGGTGTTGCCTTTGACAATACAGGAACTGATACACTGGAAATAGAAAAACGAATCACTCAAGTAAAGAAAGTCTTAGGATGTCTCAATGGTATACTGTGGAGTAAAGAGATAACGAAAGGAAGAAAATTTAATATATATGAGACCATGATTAAAACTACTCTTCTTTATGGCGCTGAAACATGGAGAATTAGTGAAAAGAACAAAAAGCGAATAGAAGCAGTAGAGATGGATGCAATGAGAAGATCTAAGGTATTTCCAGACGAGACCGAATCAGAAATGATGTAATAAAACAACGTATGGGAATAGAAGGAAATATAACTCAAGATATAGAGAAGAAACAATTAAGGTGGTATGGGCATGTTCAACGGATGCCAGCAACAAGACTCACCAAAAAAGTAGTAGAATGGTAACCAATAGGTCGACGGAAAAGAGGAAGACCCAGATTAGAATGGCAACACGGCATAAACAAGTCCATGAGCGAAAGAAATTTAACAACAAACGAGTGCGAAGATAGGAAGAGATGGTGTTTAGGTATCGGACAACGTCGAAAGACGTTCTAAAACGGTATATATATATATATATATATATATATATATATATATATATATATATATATATATATATATATATATATATATATATATAATACAGTAAGTCATATTAGAGTTAGTTAAATACAGTCTATAAAGGAGGTTAGAACATAGAAAATCAACAAAATCTACAAAGTCAACTACACAGTGAAGACCCAACAAGAGAAGTAGTGTCAAATGCGATCCTAAAACTCAAAGATAATAAAGCCCCAGAAATCGATGAAATCTGTTCGAAAATGTTTAAAAAAGATGGTGATCAACTTTTTGCAGCAATCCATAAACAATTAATACTTATATGGCAGAATTATTGGGTACCAGAAGAGTGGCTACAGGGAATAATATGTCCATTGCATAAAAAGAATGTTTAACTGGAGTGTAAGAACTATAGAGACATTACTCTGTTAGCATCTGCTCATAAAATTTTCGGCAATGTATTGTTTGAAAAACTTAAACATTTTACAAAGGATATTGTTGGTCAAAGCCAAAGCGGATTTACTGCTGGAAAGTCAACTACACATCAAATTCAAACACATAGGCAGATTCTGGAAAAGTCACTAAAATATAACATAGATACACACCGTCTCTTCGTTGACTTTAAAGCAGCCTATGACAGTGTGAAAAGAACTGCATTAAATAATGCAATGATAGACTTTGGAATCCCACCTAAGTTGGTTAAGTTGGCCCAACAAGTCAATTAAAGAATTATCTCAAGAAAAAAGCAAAAAACCGAAAGTGTTGAAACTCCAGAGGTTGGTGTAACCTCGTTTTACAAAAAAGAGCTAAACCTTCTCCTTTTAGACTTACCAAAGTAGATGGTTAAAAATCGAAAATAATAACAGATGCACTATAGCGGGCTATGGCGTTCATTACTGGTAGCATTACTGGTAGCATCAAATATACCAATAAAAACGAAACAAACTTGCAGCATGCTTATGCTCTACCAGTACCCATTAAGAATACCAAAATTGAATACTCAAAAAAAGCTTCTTCCTCTTTTACATGACCACAGCCTCAGAACATTTTATGAAGACTTGATAAAATGCCAGACGACGATATGAGCTGACGGTTTTGATAACGCGGTCGACAACACTGATAACAGCAGCGGCTGCGAAGACTGAGTATGGGAGTAGTAAAATGTTTAATATTTTTTAATAGTTTAATATTTTCAGAGTTTATATTTAGTTTTTAGAGTTTACATTCAGGACACTTGTTCGTTTCTCTTTAAAAACCTCACATCTGTACCTATGTGTTTTTTTATTTGCTTCATATTCTTGCGAAAAAGAATTATGAGTGATATAATACAAACTATATTATATTTTTGACATCAGCTTAACCCTACAGAAGGCGCGCCGACTACCGTTTCATAACCGGGCGCGCTGTGTAGTTTGTACACAAAACACATTTTAGTTGATTTTACCAAATTTAGTGCGTTTTAACAAAATGACAACCACGATTTACAAAAATAGTTTATTGTTACATAAAATAATAAACATAAAACATGTACCTACGGGTTACTTCACTCGATTTCTTCTGATTGCTGCCGTTCATTGTTCTTACATTTTACGCAGGTAATTGTGGTTTCTGAATGCATTTTACATACAAATATTATATTTACATAGCCCACATTTAACTGTTGTGCTGGAATTTTTTGAGCCTGGACATATTGCACAACGTCCACGTTTTCTAGAGCTTTGCACTTCTGTTCTAGTAGGTTCTTCACATGATTTATATTTCATTAGAAAACCTTAAATATCCTGAGGAAGATATCGCATTGTCGCTCTTTCTGAAAGATGTACTTTCATTAAACTCAAGCTTAAATTCTTTAGAAAAATTCGGCAACATATTTTGGGATTTGTTTTATTGGCACAAAACAACACCTGCGCGTTGATACCCGCCATATTCATTAGAGAAAAAAATATAATTAGTGGCCATTTTCTGGTTATTCTTTTTACAGAATATGATGCACACATTTGGTCAATAGTATCCACACCGCCTTTTGTGGCATTATAATCTAGAATAATTTCTGGTTTTTTAGTTTCGACGTCTATGGTGGCAGTGTCATGCATCGTGGATAAAAGTATGACCGACTTACTTTTTTTGGAACAAATGAAACCAAAGTGACATTTTTCTGGAATCCAAAGAGTGACGTTCCCACTTCTTTTTGTTTTTGGGGTAAAAATTCAATAGGTATTTCCCTTTTGTTTTTTCTCAAAGTGCCAATTGTAGTTATTTTATTTTCCAAAAGGGAAATAGCTAAAGGATAACTGGTATACCAATTATCGGTTGTCAAATTGCGATTTGAACCTTTTATATAATCAATAAGCCTATCTACAATATCACTGGGAGAGTTTGATACAGCATAAGGCCCCTCAGGTTGCCGTCCAGAATAAACCTCTAAATTTCCAACAAAGTAAGTTTGTGCATCGCCCAAAATGAACAGCTTGATACCATATTTTGCTGGTTTATTTGGTAAATACTGGATGAAACTACAACGTCCTCTGAATCCCTCTAGTTTTTCGTCTATTGTAACAAATTCACCAAGATTATAGGAATTTTTTTAGTTACTAACAAATGCGTCCAATATTTTTGGTGCAAGTTTGTCATATATTTTCCGTTCATGTCTTGTGGTTTTGTCATCAAAGCGCATTGAACGTAACAAAAATAAAAATCTTTTGTAACTCATTACAGCTCTAAGAATTTCTATACCTGTTCCATCAGATGTCCAAAGTTCAAGTGCGTTAGTATGGTTAGCCTTTTTAGTGCCTAGGAGGTAAAGCACTCCCAGTAACGCCATTATTTCACTTTTTGAAGTATGTTTCATATCTCGTTCTCTTTTATATTGAACAGATTCTTTTTTACTATCAATGTACAAATTAGTAAATTGTACGATGTTCTCTAATATATCAGAATCTATAATTTTTTCAAAAGCTGAAAGTTCTGAGGTCACTTTTGAAGCCACTGCCTTTGGTCCTTTAAGTATTTTGATAATATTTTTCTTTTTAATTTTTGATTGCGACGACAGCGGAGTCTTACGCCATGCAGTTTTTTTATCTTTACCTTGAAAATATTCGAAAGCCGTCGTACTTACTGCAGTATTATCCTCGAAGTTACTGGCTCTGTCGTGGTCATTCTGTTCTTGTTCAGATTCAGAATTGTGGTCATCATGGTGTATTATTTCTTCATCTGTCTCAGATTCATCGGAATATTCTATTTCACTAGTTTCTGTTTCTGGGTCTTCATTAAGAATTTTATATAACTCAGCCTCAGTTAAAAACTTCTTTCTAGCCCTGCAAAAATAAAAAAAAGTAACACACAAATAATATAACAATGCAACTAAATTCTTACATGATATTCTCTTAGTGTAGCCGTTATATTCCTTCTCAATTATGTTACAATATCCTGTTTAACCTAAAATAAAGTAAAACTAAAGTTAATTTGACTTTAATTTCGAATTACAACTTTTTATAAAGTAAAATAATTAATGGATAAAATACTTACACTAGAAGGCGCGCCGTGTATTAGGTACACAAAACCGTCACACTCTCGTATTTCTAAGAATTCTTACAAAACTCAGCTGCAACAAAAAATATTACTCAACTATTCGAACGACAGATCTCTACTGGACGAATAGACGCGACGATATCGCCAGATTGACGACACTTCTATTTTTAGACGACTTTTTCTATTGGACGTGTACAAAATACACGGGCGCGCCCGCTCGAGGGTTAATATATCAATAAAAGAATCTACTAAATAATGGTAATGCCGGAGAGTTTTTTTATTTTCCAAAATATGCTAATATTGAACTTATGAGGTGAACTTATGAGAAATGCCTCAATTCTGATAAAGTGCAGAAGCATAGTAAAATACATCACTTGACAAAGTCACGCTGCCAAAACGGCTGGAGTGATGATAAATTATAATAAATTTTATGTTGAAAACAAAAGTTTTCAATTTTTTATTGTTAGATATTTTATACATCTTTTGTTGCAATTAAATGATTATTATCTAAAATAGGAAACAATAACTTTTTATTTTTTTATTACAGTGTAATTAATTTAATATTTTCTTATTTAATTATAATTTAATACTTTATACATTTTTTGTATTGTAATAAAATTATTAAGTATTGTCCAAAATGGAAAACAATATTTCGGTTTTAGTTCATGGCCGCTATTTTATAAATCTAGACTTTATTATGTTTACATACAATTTTGTATTAGTTTGCAGCTTCTCTTATTTATTGGATTATTGTTCTTCGAATTTATGGTCAATTGTTAATTTCATCGTAAATTATAAAAATTCTATAACCAAGGCCATGAAATGAAGCAACTTGCAAAATAATACTTTTATACAGGAGATAATGAAATTTCTGATTTAGTTGCAAGAAGAAAATACACATAAAAAATGTCTAGGAAAAACCATTTTTATTCTTTTTTATTCAATAAAAAATTTAAACAATTTTTTATTAATCGATATACACCAGTTTCAAAATGTAACAAGTCAGAAATCATTAGTTACGAGAAAACAGGGAAAATCTTTTCTCCAACATGTTTGTGTCACATAATTTTATTATTTTTTTAATATAATAACAATCGACATATTTTATTAATGTTTCAAAAGATACAAGATAAACTATGATGTTATTAAAAAAGAAATATATACATATGTAAGTAATTTGAAGGTATTTGTCTAGTTGTTATACTTTGGAATTAAAGATTTTTCATATTTCATTGAAAATTCAAATTAGCTATGAGATTTGTTTAAATAAAACAAAAAAACGTATGGTTCTCTATTTATTAAATACACTACACAACCTTACTTTATTAATCCGATAATATGTTTTCTTCGTCTACCGTTGTGGAGGCTACAGGAAGGCCGTGATAAAAATCCCAATATGCTCTTGGGATCGACTCGGAATTGTACAAGGAAATCAGGTTGTTTTTCTTTTAAGGGGAAATACCTGGTGGATGGCTATAAGCAGGGTTTAGCTTAATGTCAGCTCGCTGTCCTCTTGTTCTCCGATCAATATTTATACTTTTGAATTCTGAAAATTGTGTAGGGAGCTGATTTTTCTACTTGAACATTATGCACATCACTCCATTTAATTTTTTCTACTTTGTTATTTTTGGTGTAGCTATCTGTGTTTTTAACCAAAGCTTTAATATCCATGAAATTTTAAAATTCGTTAGTAATATAGAGTTTTCAATTTTTCTTCGCCAAATTTATTATAGGTGTTAGTTGTGAAGGCACGTACAGTGGTTCTCTTTTCAGAGCACGTTTTTTTCACGTTCTATAACAGCAAGCATTGCATCGCCCTCATTCTGGATGTGTCCTACCACAAAAAATTTATGAGTAATGCTTTCAATTACAAGGGCATGTATCTGAGTAAATTATGACATGTTTTACCGTAACAAGATCCCTCAAATATTTTAGCAAACAACTATACATGACACTTCGTGCCATGTATAGTAATAGATAAACAGCAATATCCTTGTTAATTATTTATATCGTAAATTGTAAAGTTATAACAGGATATCCTTCTTTTATAAAAAAAAATCACTTCTTCTTCCGTTTGGAACAACTTGAACTGCTTACAAGTCAAAACAACATACTACAGTTGACGAAGACTTTATAAATCATTTTCTTTTTCTAATCGACTTTAGTTCTTTTCATTAATGTGAGTATCAAAGCTTTCCTAGTTTTTCAGCTTCTCCTTATTGGATAGATTTTTAAAATATTTACAGAAACAACATGCATTTTTTTTGGCTGAAAAAACGAAATATTATACTCAGCATTGAAAATATTTTTATATAAATGCTTTTAATATGCTGACAATTATTTTCTGTACACTGGTTCAAATAAAATCCATACATTTCAGATAAGTTCAAGTCCCTCTATAAATATGGTCTTTGTACGCGTACTCGGTAGTAATGAGATTCTATTACAGAGAAAGAATCGATGTGGCTCCTTGCAAAATTATTTCTGTCATCATCTATCCTTGGACGTTCAGCCTTTTTCATTACCACCTCTTCTGTCATTTTCTATAAAACCTGTATTTGTAATCTTCTTTAAAGCTGTATGTATAACTCTGTTGTTTATATTCAATGTGTTTTTGAAATAGGTCTTACAGACCCTATTTTATTTTTATGCAAATTGAAATAGTATCCATAATTGCATGTCCTTGTACTTTCAGGCTACTTTGTAGAATTTTCAGGCCTGATGGGTTTAAGATTTTTAACTTAATTTTTAAGAAGTCCCGTTGTCTGTTGATGTCTGATGTCTGATATAGACCAATAACTTGTGTGAATCTGCTGCCTCTCTTCGTCAGTTATTTTCGTCGGACATTTAAGTCTGCATCAAAGAACTCTGTGTCGAATATGTAAAATCATAAGCCACCTACGGAACTGTAATTGGCTATGCCAAGCTCAAAAAGTCAACCAAGTTTAAACAATGTTGCCAATTTTGAAGTGTAAAATTTAGAAATGTTACAGTTTGAAACTGAAAAACTATATCGTTTATGAAAAGAAATCAGTTACAAAATGAACTAACTCGAACTGTTACACTTTGAAATTAAAATAAGTATCAATTTATGACAAAAAATATGTGTAACATCTTCACAGAATGATATTATAGAGTTGTTACCCTTTGGAACTCGTGAATATTGATTATTGAGGTACTTCCCAATACTTTACTCGAAATGTCTAAACTTAAGACTTGTTACTGTTTGGAACTGGTGTATCAATATGAGTAACTAAGATGCAAAACTCGCTCGTTACCAAAAATTAAATATTAGAGATAGTTGTTATTCTGACACGTATGACCGCCCTTTACACTCTTCTTATCCCAAAGTGTAGCAAAACGTGCTCGTTTCTCTTGGTTTTCACTATATAAAATAAATGGTATCAAAACTAGTTGGTTCTATGGATGAGTTCAAAATTGAAATCCCAAGGTGTACGGATACCAAATAAGGTGGACCAAGATCATTTTATTTTAAAACATACGAAGCAACTAGCTCTAGTAAAGAATAGAAAACAAAAAAATTATAAAAGACTGAGTAACAATGTAGGAAGAAAAAGCTGTATATCCATAAAATATTTCGTGTCAATTCGGATCAAGGAAATAGTACAGGTTTGTTCCAAAGCTTTTCTTACAATTTTGGATCTTTCTAAATACTGCGTTCAAAATATTGGCAAGAAATATCTTTTTGACTTCTAGTCTCCCAGAGAACGAAGACGAGGTGACAAAAGAACTGAAAATTTTAAAAGTAAAAAAGAGGCTGTTTTAAATTTCTTAAAATCACTACAGTTTGTGGAGTCCCATTATATAAGGGAGAGAAGCACCATACAATATATGCCACAGCAAAAAACTCTGGAAACAATACAACCAATCAGTGATTGTCAACCTGCAGGTGAAGTATTCTTACAGTTTATTTTCAACTATTATTTTATTATAAGTTTCAAGACTCCGGCAACAGATGCTTGTTCGTAATGCATTCGTCTGGAATGCCAAATTAAAAAGATGCCTGCAGGACTCAGGAAGGTTGAAGTTATGGCTGAAAATGCGGTTTATAAAATGAAGGCAAAGACTTTTTATTCTATGCTGAAAAAAGAAGACAGGCCTTCTGTACTTAGACTTTATTTTGATTGTCAAAAAACCTTGTGTTGCCACGTGTTCCAGAATATGCTGACTATTATAGCAGGTAACTGTACCTCTACAATTTTACCATCTGTGAGGGCAATTCTATTAGTGTTCAAAATCCTAATTCGGTGTATGCTTATACATGGTGGAATACCAAAAATACAAAGGGTCCAATAAAAGCGCTCCGATTTTATACTACCATCTTAAAAATAAGGAGCTTTTAGAAATAAATTAAATAATGATTTTATTGGCTGCCCGGCCAAAATAAAAACATTACTGAGGTATTTAGTCAGGACCAGAAACTTAAGAATACTCGTCAGAAAAATCATTGCATGTAATTCGTCTTAGAAAAAGACAATCAAATGCAATGATAGTAGTAAAATTCTCTTGTTAGTGATTCCATAGTAATCCATAAGAACAAAAGGAAAAAAGCAATATCTTAATATTGTCCCCACATGGTAAGTAGCTGGTCTTACATTTAGTTTACTCTCAATAAACACCAAACTCTGATTTTATATGTATGTTATTTGAAAACATAAATAATGTATCCTTGATATGTTATTGACTTCTTACTTATATTTTATTGTTTTCGTCTTTTAATATGGGTAACCAGATGCTAGTGCATTCTACCGAGGAACTTGCGACGCAATTGATCCCATTTAGCATAATTAGAGCTGCTTCTTTGCTTTTACTCTTTTAACCATCTGTTTCTTTTAGAACTATACTTGAATCTTTCCATTGAACTCTATGTTTATTTTCCCATGCGTGTTTACATATGTAAGATCTATTAAATTCTATATTTTTATTATAAGATTGATATTCACTTATTCTGACTTTTAATGGTCTTGAAGTTTCACCTAAATAAAAAATGATCGCATTCACAGGGTATTTTATAAATACAATTCTTTGTTTTTTTTTGTTCATTGTTAGGTTTAGTTTCAGATAAACTAGATCTCATTATGTTTGTTGTTTTGAATGTTGTTGAAATGTTAAATTAATTTCTTATCGTTTTAAGTTTTTCCGATAATGCTTTTATGTATGGTATTGTTATTTTCCTCGTATTATGTCTTCTGGATGCTGCAGGATCCCATTCTAAGCTGTTCTATTCCATTCGGTCAATTCACAAGCGAATAGAAAACAAGCCAATTGTTTCACTGGTGGGCAAAGTAGTTCACTTTTTCGAGTAGGGAAAAAGTATATTCCCTTTAGGTGAAGTCTTATAACATCGACCTTGTGTCGTCACCTTAATAACTATAACCATGACTGTCATCTAATTTAAAGGTTTTTAAACCTATTTTATTAGCTAGTTTCAACTACTTTTTAAAATGTTTCACTGATGATGGGCCGACTGGACTGAAAACGTTTTGGAATAATTATAATCCTTTTGGACAAATTTTTATTATTTTTAATAATATAATTAATAATATACCATTATCTATCAGAAGTTTTTACTTTTTTGTAAGTTTCTTTTATTTTTGTTATTGGACGCTATGGCCAAATACATTACATACCAAATACATTAGATTATTTCCACGTTTCCGAACTCTTTCACGAGAAGGACAGATCTTGACAAATAGAAATATAAATATTAAGTATAATAAATAGAAAGTCTGTAGTAGAGTACTATATTACATTCTCCAAAAATAGTCTAATGTATAGTATTCGAAAAAGAGGTAATTTTAGTTGATTAATAATTATTAATCAGGGTGCATGTGTTTACTGCATGCATACGATTCATAGTCTGGTTGCATCCAGCACTGTCTAAAATATCCTTCCAGACATATTTTGAAGATTTGCACATCCGTGGAAAAATTATCAGTTTTTAGTACATTATCATCATCATAGTCATTAACATCTTGACAGATATGTTGTGGTTCATCATTGAGCTTCAGCAGCTTAAACAGTTTGAATAATGGCCCTTCTCCATTGGTCTCAGTCTGTTATATGTGCCACCTGGTATACTGTTTGTTGAGAAGCTATTATAATGTCTGAGGCCTTCTTTGGACCAACAAACGCTTTATTTTATGATAGCTTCAATGGATGTTAGCAGCTTAAACAGTTTGAATAATGGCCCTTCTCCATTGGTCTCAGTCTGTTATATGTGCCACCTGGTATACTGTTTGTTGAGAAGCTATTATAATGTCTGAGGCCTTCTTTGGACCAAAAAACGCTTTATTTTGTGATAGCTTCAATGGATGTTAGGAATGTTAAAGCAAACTGTACTAAAAAAACGTTGATTGGGTTTAACTTCATCTATAACCTAGACAATGTGTCGTCTCGTCTCCATGTCCACATTTCAAAATCGTCTATGCATAATTTATCTGACTCTTTGAATGCCCAATTCTTGCATGCATAGTAAAATATAGAAAAGATGAGATTAGAAACGAGTATTTTCTTGTTTGTCATAGTAATGTGACGATTACGCCAGACCCCGTTTAGTTGAGTCATTGCCTCTCTAGCCAGATCTTGACAGATAATATTTATATCTGTAAATGTTACCTTCAAACTTTCCGCATATACTAACAATATAAATCGACAGTTAATGCAAGAGGTTTTTTTTGGTGTAAATATAAATGATAAAATTGCTGTATAACCGAAAATCCATCAAACTAATTGCCGTTTTGAAATTATATATAATAGCATTTCTCTATATAGCCTTATGAAACAGATGTTCTCTTAACAATAACAATCTTCCATCATGTTTGCGCAAAACCATTTCAATTTTTATTTTTTGCCCAAACCTGTAAGAAATGTAATCAAGTGACCTCTTCGTTGTAGTTACTAAGATAGATATCTATTAATTATGAGAAAGTTAATATATATACATTCTAATTCAAAGCATTTAATAATTTTTAATTAATTTCTTCAATAATTAATATGGAAATGAGGCAATGTTTGAATACAAATTGAAGAGCGAATGGAAAACTTCTCAAATAGTTCATAAATTATGTGTTACATTCACTGCAGTCTCGGACGTTAGATTAAATTAAAAACGCACTATGGCTTAAACGTATTGTTACATAGATTAGATCATTCAGGCATCATATATTGGTGCGATCTTTTGTACACTGCTATAAAAAATACATATTGGCAAGTTAACTAGATTTTCAGAAGCGATATTACTTATAAACCGTACGAGTCATGTATTAAAAACAGTTTTCCAAAATTATTAAATATTATAAATATTATAATATTATAATTTATAATCTTATAAAATATTAAAAAATAATTAAATTTAATAGTAATACTGCGATAATAATATTTTTAAGATTTATACCAAACATTTTTTCACAGAAAAAGGTTACAGAGAAATCTACATATTAATGATTTTAACAATAAATTTATTTTCCATACAAATATAAGAATTCACGATTTACTTTTCGATAAAATGAGAAATTCTACTTTTGATCGAATTATTTGTATATATCTTTGTAATATAAATATATTTATCTATCTGTATAAAAATCTAGGACGACAAGTCACACTTTGTCCAGTAGGGTAACTACGCCACCTAGGCAAGAAATCTGGACTATCAACATCTGACATTTCAATCATATTTTGTTTTTGAAACGATACGGTTGATTTATTGCTAATCCATTCTACAAAATGATGATTTAATTGATATCCTTACTCGGAAATTTTACTACTTCATCAGTACCTAACTAATTTTTTCGTAAAATTGCTAAAAATATATAGGTTATTGTAATTGTAAGGTAAACTTTACATACATTTATATATATATATATATATATATATATATATATATATATGCACTTATTATAAAAATAAAATAACGTTTAACAAACGTCAACGTTTTGCCAAAATGAAATAAAATAAAATAAAATAAAATAAAGTATTTAATAAATAAAATTTAGTAAAATGAAATAAAATTAATTAAAGTTAAATAAAATTAAACCAAATTAAGTAAAATTAACGAAAATGAAATAAAATTAATTAAAATTCGATAAAATTAAATAAAATTATGTAAAATTAGATAAAACTAATTAAAATTAAATCAAATTAAGTAAAATGAAATAAAATTAATTAAAATTCAATAAAATTAAATAACATTAGGTAAAATTAAATAAAATAAAATAAAATTAAATCGAATTAAGTAAAATTAAATAAAATGTAATAAAATTAATTAAAATTCAATAAACGTAAATAAAATTAAATAAAATTAAACAAAATTAAATAAAATGAAATAAAAGTAAATAAAATTAAATAAAATTAAATAAAATTAAATAAAAGTAAACAAAATTAAATAAAATTATATAAAAATAAATAAAATTAAATCAAATTAAATAGAACTGTAAAAAATAAAAAAAATAAATAAAATTAAATGTAATGATAATCAAAATGAAGTTATTATATACAAATACAAGATATTACTGAAAATATAAATGGAAGGGCTCAGGTGTAAAAAATGGTATGTGATATTTTTTAAATGTTAAAGGAGACACTCATGTTTTACACATACCATTATTTATGCAAATTCGATGACACTTAGCTGCCATTTGCAACTTGTTTACAGCGCCATCTTTTAAACTAGTAACGAAATATCAACAGATTCCTGTTTAGAACTGCATATACCATTGTTTTCATGCAAAAACTTAATTTCGACAATTTTGTCAGATACCATTATTTACACCCGAGCCCTTATGAATAAATTCTATATAATATTTAACAAATTTTAAAAATCACTAAAATTATTAAATGAAATTTTTAAAGAGAAAATTTAGATTTTTTAAATTTTAAAGTACTTAAATGTGTGGTGTTATTTAAAAAAAAAAAATATTAACAATTCAGTAACAAGCAGACGTAAAAATTTCATTAACCCTCGTGCTAATAACGCTCTATAAAAATTATTCATTTCTGTAGGCACTCCACAAGTTTCACGCATCGTTTTTATTTTTTTTTTTAAGTTACTGAGTAACTGTAGATGGCAATTGATTGAATCTCCTATCCCATGCGACCGGAAAAATCACTAGTATTAATTAGTATTGTAATATATGCAGTAGAGTGTCGATAATCCGAACGTCGATCAACGATCCGAAAGACCGCTTATCCGAACTCCCGACAAAAGACGAGCATAAGTAATTTTATGTCCCAGCTCGATTCTTCTGACTGACCCACAAATCGTAAAACTATGAACCTTATCTCAAACATGTATTTAGATAATGTTGTATGTAAGTGGTTTACTCGAAAATGATTACAGAGAGAACCTATTTCTGTTCTGATTCTGTGTGAAAAAGCAGTTCAATTCAACAAAAAACTCGGAGAGCTATCAAATTTTCAAAAAGTCGAGACATGTCATTCATGAGCTTCAAACACAAGTATAAAAACTGTGCTAATTCATCGTCAGCAGATTAATGAAGGCAGAAAATTACGCCCTCCAAAAGATTTACAATGCAGACGAAACTAGGTTCATTTGGACAGCCATTGGATTTTCCACGAAAAACTCTTGCGTCACTTCGTGAATTAGCGGGACCTGGACCTAAAATAAGTAAGTACTGCCTTAGCTTGTGGCTAGGCAGTACTTACTGTGTGGCACTGACTGGCAGCCAGTGATTACCCATGCTTGTCATTGACAAAGACAAGAAATTACGTTATTTTAAACACATTTATCTATCTACGATGCCTATTGTTTACACTTTGCAAAACAGTGCTTGAATGGGTAGTACAATTTGCATGGAATGGTTTGTTTTTACATTCTCCGTAAAAACTCATCAATTAAAAGATCGCAAAATAAAGAAAACATTATTGCTTTACGATAATGAACCAACTCATCGATATTGAAATGAAAGAGACCTCTCCTTAAAAAATCATGTGACATATCTGCTCATAAAAAGGTAAAGTTGCTTGGACAGAACAAAAATTGAAGATTTTTTAAGCCGTACCAATTAATGCTTAAAAAATCTTTAATTTTCGTCAATATTATACTAGAATAAGTTTTGTTTATTTTATGGGAGTCTAATAACTAGAGAATAGAGATAGTGGTCTAATGACAATATTTAAAAAGCAATCAGAAAGCCATATATGGCTTTCATTCGCCCGTGGATAAATATGCATGGCTACATATAATTCATGGGAGTCTAATAACTAGAGAATGAGGATAGTGGTCTTATGACAATATTTAAAAAGCAACCAGTAACATCCTTTTGAGTGTCTGAAACAATTTAATGCCTCTTCGGGGAAAATGATGGACTGAAAATGCTCATGTCAAAGACAAAAGTGATAGATAACGATGACGAACATATATACACAGATAACGCAAAATTAAAAAAAGTATAAGAATATGTGTATTTAGGACATACTCGTACAATTAAAATAGACAAAGATGAGACAGCTGAGATAAGACAAAGATCCAACTATCTGGAACAGCATGAGGGAAAAATTAGGAAAAAAAAAATCAGTTTACAAATAACCTTTATGGCATACACGTCACGCACTGACATTTAATATTTGTGAAGTTGCTGAATTATCAATAAGCATCATTTAAATGAAAAAGTTACAATCTAATTTAATTAACAATTTTTCTCAATGGCTCGGCACTTAAAAATTAGACAGAAAAAGGTAGAATATGTTTTTTTTTTATATTTAACTAAATTATAAAAATTAATAAAAACGAATTATCTTACATTTTCTACATATACGCCACTGATTCCACGCTGAATTAATTTAATAGGATAAAGAGATTAAAATCGGATGATACTGAGCGTCATCTTGCTAAGTAACAAGTAGGTAACAGTATAATAATATTTCAAACGTGAACAAGCAAGAATGTTCATTACAACAGGTAAGTACCTGACAATCGAGTAAGTGACTTTGAGAACAGAGAATAGCACTTATTTGTAGAAGAGTATCTTCGCAATACGATCTTCTTCTTATGGTCGGTTTATCGACCCAGTATTGCTTCATATCATCTTCCAGCTAAAAGTGATTTATTGTGTTGGAAATGAATGTTGTTGTAAGCTGTTTGGTATATAAGTTCATTAAAAATAATTAAAAGTAATATAATTGAAATTAACTATCTTGTACACAATAGTTTTGATTAATGTTACGAAGATTATATAATGTTTAAGTCGTTATCAAGGAAAAAATGTAACATCCAACTTGTAGTTTCATTTGTCGTCATGCCAAGACTATAAATGAAACAAAACGTGTGAAATTTAATGTTTTTTTAATAAAGTTCAATCACTATTTAAAAAAAAACGCCATAAAGTGAACAATCTGATTATGTATTTTTAAACTCAAGATATTAGTTAGGTCTTCGAGAAAAAAAAAGAAGTTTCTAGCTGTAACATATGACAGGCTGAACAAAAACTTTAAAATATGTGTGAGGACTACACAAAAGCTCTAATAAAATATAACCCTAAACTAAGTAGGTCTAAAAGGAAAACATGGAACTAGTTCTGCGTAGGTATCTAGCCCACATAGTGCGCCTTTTAAATGTGGATTGTGGATTGCTTGATTATAACCTTTAAAGGTCGATTCAAACACATCAGTCACGTCTCGTCACAGTCCCGGCGCCGAACCGAACAATCCGTCATACAAAATATTCTTTATTAGAAATATGACGTTTCGACACTTTTATCGCCCGGCCGATTTTGTAATCTCAGCGACGAATTTTTTGGTTTTGTCGGGAACATTACGGGCGGTACAAGTCAACAAAATAAAATTATTGACGACCAATTAATAGAATGTGAGAAAATATAATGTTTTATATGATTTGTCGCATGCAAATTTCATGGACATTAATTTTAAAAATAATATTTGGCAGGAAATAATAATAATATTTGCTAATTCTTCATCCGAGAAACTTTCCATCTTTTCAACAGATTGGTCGTCGAAGACTGATGCATTTCGGATGTGTGCGAATAGACGAACGAATAGTTCTGTGACCAGACGGGACCGGTTCGGCGCCCGGACTGTGACGGGACTGATGTGTTTGAATTGACATTAAGAAGATCACTCTAACGACATTATACTGGTCAAAAAGCGAAAAGGTGAGTTTACGTTTATATTTTTTAAATTTTCACTTTCATGGTGCAACATTTGAATGGCCGCCCCGAATAAGGTTGTAACCCACAAAATCATGTTTTGCCAGGAAACGTTTTTTTCGTTTGTAATCAAATTTAAGATCAATAATGTAGTTTTTATTATTGGATAAGGAAAACAAAAAGATTTATGAGAGGATAATATAACATAAACTTTTATATATAAAAAACTTAAGGCTATATAGTGCGATAGAAAATCAGTTTAGTGGAACAAGGTTGTAACATCACTGAAATTCATCTAAATGCCTTGGTTACAACCTTTTAACATATTGTGTAGAAACGTAAGGAAATAAGACAAATATGACTGCTTGTTAAGAAGATGATATTTATATTTCAAGGAACACCTATACCTATATTTATTTATATAAACCTACATAATTAACAAAGATAATAAAAAATTATTTTTAATTTTCCGTTGAAGTAAGGTTTAAATGAAATTTTCTATATTCTGGATTAGGAATATAAAAACACATATCCATTAGGTTCTTTGTTTTCTTTCTTTACTGGCAAAGGATTCTTATACAACACAGGAAAACTTTCAATTGGAATGGCTACTGGTGGCAAAAAACGATTTTTAACTCCTCTTTTTTTTAGTCTAGGTCCAAGTCCAAGGTCGCAATACATTGTGGCTTTCTCGACATAATAGATTTGTAGGATCATCACTGGTAATTTTGTACTATACCGCTTCAGTTATTTTAGTCTTGTTTTTCAGTAAAGCTGAATCGGTCCTCTCAAGAAAACCCACAATAAATGACTGAGAGGGTCTTGCATTGCAATCCAATCTTTTGGATGTTACACTGTTGCTGTTTTTTTTACGCTCAATAAGAGCGAAATCCAATCGCAGGGCAAGAAGCTGTGTTCGCTAATTAAAAACTTTTGCTCTACAGATGTAGAATACCTCATAGTGACCAGGTACTGGTATAATACAATACTACGCCAATCATTATTTGGTCCTAAAGATTGGTCTGACCAAACAATTAATTTTCTTTCTGTTTTTTTCTATGGGCTTAAAGTTAGTGGTAATATACTTCAGTAGGCAGGATGCTGTTTCAGCTGAACCTCTTTTTGTTACAATTTCATGCAACAGACACATAAAACCCTCGTTTGTACCCATATTGTGGATTGCTTGATTATAACATGAATATTGACATTGGTAGAATATGTTAGAATGTTTTAGCGCCGGGCAAAATAGTATCTGCTGTAGATCTGTACATAGAACAATAATATTGGGATTATTTTAAGCTAATTCTATATCCTCGTTTAAGGTAGCATATACTTGTTCTGCTTTTGTGTGGTGCAGCTTGCTTTCGATTTGAAGTCTCTGCATTTCGACCTCAGATTTGGTACATACAAGCTCAACATAAAACTTATCGCATCGAGCGATGGTGTCCGATCTAGGTGTTCCAAATCTCAAGTTGAATTCGGAATTAAATATGTATCGGTAGAGATTTTCAGTGCAACGAAAATTGGGAAATTTTGCCTTAAAAGGAGATACATTTTGTTTATGAATAGGTCTGGATGCAAAATATGCTTTTGAGTGTTATTTCTGGAATAGTGGCTCACTTATTTTGGAAAAGATTTATTGTGCTCCCATACAGCTACTTTTATTTCATCGGAGATCGCATGTGGTCTATTTTTATGTTTTTCTCTTTGATCAGACA
Organism: Diabrotica undecimpunctata; assembly: GCF_040954645.1. NCBI lineage: Eukaryota > Metazoa > Arthropoda > Insecta > Coleoptera > Chrysomelidae > Diabrotica > Diabrotica undecimpunctata. The sequence goes on from NC_092805.1 coordinate 102,205,519, forward strand.
ATGTTTGATTGAACTTAATTTTTTCTTGCAATTGTTGGATACGTCTAGGCGTAACTTTTAATATGGAACATAGAGTTTTTTACACACACGTACGTTTTTTTTTAGGAAGAACAGTACCTTTTCTGGAAACATACCTATTGCTTCCAAATGTCTCGTAGGGTTTTTCTTTTATTGTCCTTCCACTCACTAAGCCTAATTTTTATTTTTCGAGACTTATTTAATTGTTTTTCTGTGGCCACACTCACATTAACATATGCTTCATCCGCCATGTCTAATATTTCTAAGGATGTTACAACCTTATTGAAATGAGGTGATTTTCTGCGACCAATTGTATACCAGTATAACAGAAATGATGAATACAACCTTATTCCGCTAATAACAGCGATTCACAAATACTGAGGGTTACAAACTTATTCGGTGAGGTACTTCGGCGGATGAGTAAACAAAAAGAATCACTCAGCATAATCAAAGAGAGGAAAATACAATATTTGGGCTATGTACTGAGAGGTGAAAGCTATAAATTACTCTAAATTATATTGAAGGTAAAGTGCAGGGCAAAAGACAGTTAAAAAACACCAGAATTCGTGGTTGAAAGACCTGAAGGGATGGTTTGACCGCTCATCCACAGAAATATTTCGTGCAGCAGTTTCCAAAGCTACAATTGCCATTTCCATTTGGATCGTCAACCTTTGAAAGGAGACGGTGCAATAAAAAAAAAAAGAAATTCAAAAAGAATCTCAGCAGGTTATTGATACCTATTAGTTTTTTTTGTTGTTGATGGCGAAAAACCTTCTAAAGACGTGTGTTGGATTCAGAGTAAAAGAGTACATCCAACTACATTTTCCCTCTTGGAAGTCGTCTCCTTGGGAGCGTCCATGATGCCCTTCCTACCAAATAAAGCAACACACGCGCGGCTAGTCCTTCTGTTCTGTTTATTTCCTTTAGCGTTTTTGTCTGCTGTCGTTCCCGTTCTAGGATCTCTGTCCTCTTTATTATTCTGTTATTGCCCCAGGATTCGTTTGTATTAATTTTTTTATTTTCATGCCACTTTGTTAACCCCGCAGTCAATGCAGTTGCCGTCTTCATGCTTGCCTATCCTTTACAGGTAAGCTCTGAAACCGCCGTGCCCCGCAAGGAACTGCTCGTCTTGCCATTTCGCGTTGATTACTCCTCTCCCGTCTGCTTTATCATGTTCACTCATACCGTACATGATTGCTCTTTCTCTCACTAGTGGGTGAATTAGTGGCACACCTGCTATCACTTGTAAGATAACTGTCGAAGTCGTCTTATATGCGCAGACGACCCTTAGCAGGGCGTTTCTCCGAGCTTTCTCCAGAATTCTCGTGTATTTTTGTTTAGACATTATCTGCTGACATACTGGTGCTGCGTATAGTATGGTAAAGTGGACCACTTTCGTGAGAATTCTCCTTCTACCTCTCCCCGTACCTCCTATGTTTGGCATAATCTTTGTTAGCGTTGCTGTTCTTTGATCGGTTTTTTTGGAGCATATATTATTTGTTCACCAAAGCTCTATTTGGTATCTAGTATTACGCCCAGATATTGGCCTTTCTTGACAGATATGATATGCCTGCCAAACTGAAGGAGATATGCTCTCTCGCTTTTGTACCCTTAAAGATTATGGCCTCTGTCTTCTGTGTGGCTAGCGGTAGTTCTCTCTCCTTTATCCACATCCTAACTAGTTCAAGGCCTGTGTTTGTCCTATCCATTATGGGCCCCTTCTCCAAGTTCTCCACTAGTAGAAATATTGCCTTACTGTTCTGCAAGTATGAGGATATTTCCATTTCTTCTAATAGTCTAATGATTTTCCCCGGCGTTATTAAATGCGTTCTTAATATCCAGAAACAGTGGCACCATTTACCTACCCCTGCATGCTACTTTTTCCCTTACTAACCTGTTTATGGCATCTATGGCAGATCTGCCTTTTCTTAACCCTTTCTGGCGGTCCGACAGGCTTTCCTTTTCTTCTATTTATTTTTCTAGTCCAGACTTTATGAAGATTTCGAATAGCTTACCTAGTGTATTTAGCAAGCACAGTGGCCTAAAAGCACCCGGTTCTTCCATTTCTTTCCTAGATTTAGGGATTAGGATAAAGTTTGATACTTTCCATTCCGTGGGGAATTTTTGACTTGGCACTACAGACGTGGGAGCTTTAACATCACTGAGGTTAGCGTGTGTAAGAGCGGATAAGTGAAACACACAAAGAGTACGCCATAATAAGCTAAGAGACATTCCTGAAAGAAAGGACATAGATAATAAAGATCTGCGAATAATTCTCAATCTATATTGGAATCAGAAAGCTAACATTAAAATAGAAAATGAGATATCATAAGCAATAGAAATACGTAGAGGAGTACGACAGGGATGCATTTTGTCACCGCTGCTATTTAATGTTATATTATATTATTATTATTATAGTGAAAGCATCTGCCAGGAAACCCTTTTGCAAGCAAACGAAGGAATCGTAATCAATGGAGAGGTTGTAAATAATATTCGGTAATCAGACGACACTGTACTAGTTGCAAGAACAGTAGAAGAATTACAACGATTACTTATGGCATAATTATCAATATCAAAAAAACCAAGTATATAACCCAGTAAGAACATGACACAACCAGCACATATTAGTATAAACAGCATTCAAATTGAAAAAGTACCAAGTTACAAATACTTGGGGACTTCAATAAACGAAACTGAAGACCAAAACAATGAAATAAAAAGACGTATCGAAATTGCCAGGGACACCTTCATAAAGATGAGGAAATTCTTTTGCAACAGAGATATAACCATCCCTCTACGATTAAGAATGCTAAGGGGCTACGTATTTAACACGCTATTATACGGGGTAGAGGCCTGGACTCTCAAACAGAACAACATAAAAAATATTGAAAGTTTCGAGATGTGGTGCTACCGTCGAATGCTGAAGATAAGTTGGGTTGAAAGAGTCACAAACTTTGAAGTAATGCGAAGGATAGGAAAAGACCCAGAAATTTTGTCAACGATCAAACGAAGAAAACTCGAATATTTGGGTCACCTGATGAGACGACATAAATAGAAAATTACTTCAAAATATAATGCAAGGAAAAATAGAAGAAAAACAGAATCCAGGCTGTAGAAGAATGTCATGGTTGCGTAATTTGAGAGAGTGGTTTGACTGTACCACTAATGAACTCTTTAGGTCAGCTGTAAACAAGGTCAGGATAGCCTTGATAATTTCCAACCTCCGATAGGAGTGGCACAAGAAGAAGAACGAAGAGAAGTAGGGGTGTTTACTCCACAAAACTCGTAACTTACACACGATACTACTTGCTTGATTCTATAGGATCCATCTCTCTTCAGGTAGAATTGAGCTGTCTACTTTTGACCTGTTACTGGGAGCGGTTGTTTTGACCCATACTAAATCTCCTTCTTTGAATGGACTGGGTTCCCTCAAACGTCGATCAGCATATTTATTCTACCTATCTTGGGCGTTGTCAAGCTTCATACTCTATTTATGCCATGTTTTAGCCATGCGTTTTAGGTACAGGTTTATCTGAGGTATTTATTTATCAGATTCTACAACTTGTCTAGACAACTTGACTAGAGTTTGCAGTTCACGTTCAAAAGTTAAGTATGCAGCAGTTTGCTTTATGGACTCGCTGCGTACTGAATTTATGATAAATATAACCATTGGTATCTTCTCAGACCAAGTGTTATGCTCAGTTCTTACAAGTTCCTACAAGTTGGATGACAAATTTTTATCTATGCCACAATTTTGAACTTAGTTTTCTCAGGGATTTTAAGGTTTATTACAAGAAATTTATAAACATGGATAAAAAGATACCTATGTGCCTTTATTGAAGGTTAAAACTCAAATCCATCTTAAAACTAACTAACTAATACTGTTTTGTTGTATTTTATCTGTATACCAGATAACAAACATATTTTGCATCACATAAACACATTAACCCACTTGACATCTGCTAGATGCACATGGCTATTTTATCCCTCAAACCCCCGTAGGCGTCATAATAGGAATTATAGTGTATTGCAATAGCTTATATTTAAGCTGTTAAGAGTACAGTAGAACCACGGTTAACCGATTTTCGGTTAACCGAGATTCACGTCCAAATAAACAAGCGATGTAAAGCGCCTTAACTTACCGCAACCGCAATAAGTGCGCTGTTGATGATTGCATTCAAGTAATTGAAGGCATTTGTCGGGATTCTTCCGCAAAGTTCGTGTTTAGCCGACTGTACTATTCGGAACCGTCCGTGAGTCGGTCTCCCACAAGACGCCAACTTGATTTACTGTGCGTAGCAGTGGCAGTGCTTTGTTTACTCTTTCAAGTGCGTGTTTGTAGATCAGTGATCTGTTTTACTACTGTTAATAGCGTGTGTGTAATGAGTGCAATAAGTGCTAAGCGCAATCGTGTCGTTGTGTCTTTAGACATAAAACTAAACGCAATTCGTCGTCTTGACAAGGGCGAATCAATTAAAAGTGTAGCTACTGATTTGGGTGTTGGTGAGGTTACCGTAGGTGACTGGAGGAGGAAAAGGGCAGAGTTAGAAAAATGGGGCGCTCAGAGCTTGAATAGTGATTGCAATCCAGATCGAAAAACTTTAAAGAAGTGTGAATATGAAAAAACTTCTGAGGCATTATTCATATGGTTTTCGGAAATGAAAAGTAAGGGCAGTCCAATGAGCGGACCTATTTTACAGGCAAAAGCGCTAGCTTTTCAAAAAGGTTTGGCGATGGTGATGAACCCTTTACCGCTAGTTCTGGATGGTTAATGCGATGGAAGAACCGATATGGAATTCAATAACTTACTATATCTGGAGAAAAACTTTCAGCAAATGTAACTGAAGTGCCTATTTTTCAATAAAAAATTTCTAAATTGATTTTGAATGAGGGCCTTATATCGGATCAAGTCTTTTACTGTGACGAAACAGGCCTGAATTTCAGAATGTTGCTCAGAATGTTGCTGAGTAAAACCTTAGCTAGTCGGCAGGAAACATTAGCTCCTGGTTATAAGAAATGTAAAGATCGACTTACAGTTCTAGCATGTGCTAATTCTGCAGGAAGTTTGAAATTAAAACCAGTCGTAATCGGTAAGCCTAAAAAGCTTTCAAAAACACTAATGTGGACACCTTGCCCAGCATATATAGGAATCAGAAAAACGCATGGATGGACTCGCATATTTTCAAAAATTGGTTTTTTGATGATTTTGTTCCGATTGTTGAAGCTTTTCTGAAGAAAAAAAATCCTCCCAAGGCCATTCTTGTTCTTGACAACGCTCGATCTCATCCAGATGATGATGAACTAGTGAGCAATGGTATTAGAGCCATATTTTTACCACCTAATGTTACTTCCCTTATCCAGCCGCTTGATCAAGGTGTACTTGAAACTTTTAAACGAAATTACAAAAAGATACTGCTAAAAATGATAGTGGAGAAATTAGAGGAAGGTCTAAGTGTCACTAGACTTCAAAGACTTCTTTGTTAAAAATGATAAATGTTAAAAATGATAATTGATTCACATGTAGTGTATTTGAGATTCAACTGTTTTAAGGTTATGTATTATTAAATGCGTTTTATACCAAAACAATGTGTGTTTGTCCCAATGTTTATGTTAACCTAACAATCGTCTTTCGTTATTGTTTTGCAACATTTCTGAACGTACTGTATATGGTATGTTATATAAATACATTTATTTGGTTTCTTACAATTTTTAAAATGTTTCTTGTATTTATAAACTGAACAAAAGTCACAAATAACTAGTTTTATATCGTCATTTAAGTATATTGAGACATATTTATAATACCAATTACAGTATTGTACTATATTTAGGTAACGTTCCGTGTTATCCGAGTTTTGCCGTATCCGAGGTACTCTCGGTCCCAATTACCTAGGTTAATCTAGGGTCTACTGTATTTGCATTATCCACTAGTTTAAAGTATCTACAAGGGATGCGTTGAATTAAAAAACACGAATACCTCGCCCATTTGAATACCGTCATATGTAGGTATAACAAATTAAATAAGACAAGGGGCTAAACAAATATGGGGCCGTTTTCTTCTGATCTAAAGAACAATCTAACTTCGGAAATAGATTAACTTTTAAAAAATCAAAATACTAGTCTTTTCAAAGACGCATAGTTAGATTATCCTAAATTTAAAATCATTGTCGTGTCCACTACTCCATATATCAATTATGCCTTCATTTAAGTAGTGGGCTCATTATTTAATATTGAAACAAACAAAAGATTCTACAAAATTTTTCTGTTATTATATACCAACTGACAATAAAGATAAAACAACAAGAAATTATGCATTAATTTAGTTTACGTCCTTACAGAGTACTGAGATTTTCGAGATTAACATTGCTTGCCTAGTTTGTAGATATTTTTTTAAACATTCAAAATCTTTCGTAACGTTTTTGGGTTCGACATATTCAACGTGCCAAGGAAGTACTTAAAGGTGAAATCACGAATCTTATTTTATGCTAAACGTATTCATGATTTGATTTTTTAGAGCAGTATCGAGACATTTGATAAGTGGCATCGATTTATATAGAGGAAGGTTTCCGACACCAACTTTTACATAGGGATAGTTTACATGATGTAAACTTTGACAAATATAACAAATAGTACATGGAAATTATTTTTTCCACATCTATAATAATAAATGCGCCTTTACATTAACTAATGCATAAAAAGTGACCAAAACTAAAATGTAATATTTTTTTACGTTAAACTTATGGAAATTTTTCATTTTGCCAACTTTTATTCGTGGTAGTTGTAAGGAAGTTTTTTGACTATTTAGTGTTGGTTACATTTAGTAGTAGAGTTGTTAAATTTGTAGCATTTGCAAATTCTTTGAAATATATATTGAAATATATTGAAATCCCCTCGTACGTATTAAGAGACGAAGTAATTTCTTTAATTCCTCTTAGCGTCGCCGAGTAAAATAAACCATTTTTAGAGTTGTTTAATTTCCTCGGTATTATTTGATCATAAAACCGCTCGAAATATGCGTTTCAAATAAACATCCATTTAGATCGCTGAGAAGTTTTTGCCGGAAAGATAATTGTTCACTCTCGCGGAGGCGTTGTCATAGACAACTGCTTCTAGCGTTTGTCCAAATTTCTGTTTTTGCCCCTTTTTATGGGAAATAAGTAGCAGTAGAGTTAATAAAAGCAGTTTAATCAGTGCAATTATAGATACAGTTAGAATGAAATTTGAAATGTTGCCATCGTGTCCAGTTGTACCTATTCCTGTTTTTTTTTGAGAAGCCGAGTTTCCAAAGTTTGTGTTCCAGTGCCCCAACTTCCTTTTGTTCGTATTCAGAGATTTCCCATCCAGTTCTACCCCCAGAAATTTTAATAGATCCAGTTCTCGACCCCAGACATTATGCAGGGTGAAATTTAGTAAAAATCGAGGTAACTTTTTGTTTTAAATTTCAAAGTAAAGACAGACATTTTTTTAATAATAATAATTGCTTTCATTATTTAAAAAGATAATTTTCTATTTGCAATAATTTTTTATTTGCCACAGTTTATAGCCCAGTAACATTTGTAAGTTTTGTAGCAACAGAGTTTGTAAATGAATAGGACATATGTAAGTTTTTTCTTCTTTATTATTTTGGTATAAATCTCTGTAACTACTACTATAGTATTTTTTGTGCCATCTGAATTTTTGTAACTGTTTGTGGTGATACAACAATAAATGTTTGATTTATTTCTCTAAACCATTTTTTTTATTTATTAAAAAAAAGTTTATAACCCCTTTTTTAAGTTTCCTTTAAGAAGATATATTTTTGCATTTCTAATAATTATTTCAATAGTTACAACTAGTTGTTGTAATTGTTATAATTTGGCACATCGAAGCTGCGTCCATTTTAAATTGCTAGAGGTCCTTTCTGTTTTTTTTTGTTAGTTAAATTGTCCCAGGAGATTCATATAAGTACACCCTTGTTTCATTTTTGTGGTTGTCCCAATCCAATCCCCTTGCCATTCAACTTATCCACGACCCAGCTCTCCAAACAAACCCTGAGTGCCGTTAGCACAAGTATCATTTATTTTGCTTACCCTATCTCCACCCCAGTAACTTCTGTCCCAATTTTCAAACCCCTATAATTATACCCTATGTGGTAGGCAAAATATTTCGTTACAAATTCAATGCATAAAACATTTTGACATGTTTAAAATTATAAAATAATTTTTCCCATTGCAATCTAGCTTGCTAAAATTATTACATAACAACAGTTATAAATAAAATCTAGGTTTTCATATGCTCCATATTCATATTAAATAGGACTAGGGCTCCATCTCATAAAACGGACTATACTAAGCAATGAGATCACTATGAATACCAGAGAAACTGATACGATTAGTTAAAATGACGAAAACTAATACAGTCAATAAAGTCATGACAGACTGAAGTCTTTCAAATCTGTTTAACGACAGTAAAGGATTCCAACAGGGAGACCCTATGTCAATAGACTTATTCCTCCCCTAGTAGTAGAAAAAATAATTAGAGGACCCAAGATCCAGACAAATCGCATGATCCTAAACAAAAGACAACAGTGCATAGGTTTCGCAGATGACTTGGTATTTCTAGAGTGTTCTATTTTCTAGTATGTTCAAGAATGGAAAAATTTTCACAAAATTTGAAGAAGCTAGAATATATAGCCTGATTATAAATCAAGAAAAAAAAAACAAATATAAAGTATAAATTTGTAAAGGTAGCGAAGAAATAGAAATAAATAAACGGTTGTTGAACTTACGAAACAATAGTGAGACTAGCGGTGTTATATGCATGTGAAACGTGGACAATAAATCAAGAAGAAGGAAAAGAGTTAGAGATTTGGGGGAGAAAATTCTTGAGAAAAGCTGTTGGTGGTAGAAGGGAGGCTAACAGGGAATGGAGCAGAAGAGCAAACCAGGAGCTAATGGAGATGTATAAGAGACCCAAAATAAACACAAAACATTTTAAAACTTCACATATCACATATCACCACAAAACATTTTAAAACATTTTATTGCCTTCTTAACAAATTCCAAAATTTTCAAAAATAAGAATTTTAAAAGTTGGACACTAGACAACAATTTATTAACGCCTCAGCTCTTCTAACCAACAGCTGAGGTTATCTAGAGTTTCTTGGTTCAGGTAGCTTGAACGCATGGGTTATGTTCCAAAATAAAATTAAATGAAAGTGCCATCATACTTACAATGTATTGAGACAATTTTAATTCAGAACATCATATTGAAGCTAGTCTGTGTGAAACACACTTTTTTTTAATTTTTATTTATCCGCATCAACCGCTAGGGTTATTAGCGGTAAGTTTATGATACAAATAGAGAAAATAAGATACATTTTAAAAGTCATGACTAACAACAATATGGTATTATGTACATGTATGTAAATGTAACAAAAATTAAATCACAATTTATTATAGAGTTTACAGTAATTTAAAAAAGACATTCATTGAATTTTGTAACCAGTGCTTCTTTCAGGCTGTTGGGTATCTTGAATATCGCCTTGGCTGAGGTATACTCTGGACATTCTATTATTATATGGTTAACTGTGAAAGGTGTTTGGCATCTTTGGCACATTGGTAGCGGTTCTTTGGAGATTAAGTAGCCGTGCGTAAGTCGTGTATGCCCAAGTCGGAGTCTGCTGATAATTACCTGGTCTTTTCGTTTTGGTGGTATAGGAAGATTTTTTGAAAATACATCTGGTTTGATGCTTTTAAGATTTATGTTAGTTTGATCCCATATTTCTTGCCAGATTTTATTTACATGAGTCTTGAATAAAGTCTTAGTATCTGATATTGGTATACCTGTTGTAGTCGGAATTTTCACATTGTTTATTGCTTCAAACGCTGTTTTGTCTGCTAGCTCATTACCAGTTATTCCGACATGGGATGGGACCCACATAAATGATATGGTTTTCCCAGAAAATTGGAGCTGTTGCAATGCGTCTTTAATTAGGCATAGATTGATATGTGTAGGATAAACATGTTTAATGGCCTGTAAAGAACTTAATGAATCTGATAATATTAGTATTTGTTTTTCATTTGTGGTTTTACAATGATTTCGTGCATCAAGTATTGCTTGGAGCTCTGCGGTATAAATACTACAGCCGTCAGTTAATCTAGTGGCAGAAATTACGTTTTCTGATACAGTAGCAGCTGCTACTCCGTTGCAATCTTTGGAGGCATCAGTGAAGAACAATTTATAATTGGAATATTTGAGTAAATTTGCATGATACTGAAGCCTCACCTCAGCAGATATGTGTGAATGCTTATCATGATTAAGTAAGGAGAGGTCTACTATTGGTAAAGAAACTGTCCTCCAGGGAGGTGTCTGGTATATTGTTATGGGTGCCAAGGTGATTTGATTGATATAATACAGTAATCTTTTAACTCGTTCGTAAAATGGTACTGTCTTCGTGGTGTAATTTGTGTATTGTTCTAGTGATTCTTCCGATACTAAACTTGCGGGAAAGGTATGATCCTTTGCGCTTAGAATTTTTGAAGCGTAGCATAGTGATATATATATATATATATATATATATATATATATATATATATATATATATATATATATATAACAGATGCATCCGTAGTCGAGTTTGCTTCTTATTAATGTCTGATATAAATAAAGAAGAATTTTAGTATCTGAACCCCATTTATGATTGGATAAAACTCTTAGTAAGTTTATTCTTTGTTGGCAGGATTTGATCAAATTGTTGATATGTGAAGTCCATGTGAGTTGTAAGTCAAATATTACACCCAAAAATTTGATTCCGCGGACTTGTTTCAGAGTATGACCATTTAGATACAAGTTTAAGTTGTATTCTGCTCTTCTTTTGTCAAACATTATTACTTTAGTCTTCTCAGTTGAAAAAGTTAAACCAGTCTCTAAAGACCACATTTCTAAGCTGTTTATTGTTCTCTGTAAAATTTGCTTAGCTAGTTAAAAATAGATCTTCTGTTGTTTAGTTTTCAATAAAATCCTTTAAATGCTTTTATCTGGATCAAATAAAAATTGTACTTACAATTTTTCTCTTCTGTAATTAGAAAACACTTTAATTTCACTCTTAGTACAAACTTGTATTTAAATTTTTGGTATAAACCAACAAAAAACACGTTTTATTCGAAGCTGAAATTTATTGACACCTTACTAATGAGTCTCGAACTGGATTCATGACATGAAACACACTTTGTTTTATATAACTGACTAGTTTTATAAAACTGAATACTTTTATATCTTTTGTATTAATTTTATATTTACTACTATTTTATATCACTAAATGATTTTGACGATGACTGATTTTTTATATAACTGACTACTAACTACTAAGTCCTTTGAGTACCACTCTAAATTCTTTTCTTGTATATACATTTGCTTGTATGTCCCATCTATTTCAACCTTTAGTTTCTTGAGGGAATCAAAATGCTGTAAAACTTGTAAAGAGCGAAACCGTTCGCCCAATATTTGTTTTAATAAAAACCTAAATACGGATTATGAGTATAAGACCTTTTACCCTAACATTCATAAATATATCTGCATTTGCTGTATAACGAATTGCCAACATTATTAGAAGCAGTACCATTGAAAATACGCCAGAGAATGTGGGTATTACAAATGACGGTGCTCCAGTGCATCAATACACACATTTTTTTAGTAAATGAACATTGAACATAACAATGAACATGACAATTTTCCTGAAAGATGGATTGGAAGGAGATTAGCCAGAAGGTGGCCTCAACGATATTCAGAGTTAGAAAGGCTAGAATTTTTATTCTGGGGCTATATAAAATATAAAGTGTATAAAACACCAACTTCAACTAAGGAAATATGAAGGAAAGAATTAGAAATGAATATATAAGTTTAAACAGAAATATATCGACTAAGTCGCTATTTTGAAGATCGCTTGCAATCATATATTTACGTCGACGGAGGCCACTTTGACCATTCTTCAACATTTTGACATTTAATTCTTTGATTTTTTGCTTGACATTTAATTTTATTTGTATACTAGGTGACCGGGCAAACTTCGTACCGCCTTCGAATTAAATAATGTGTCTAAAAGTAACAGAAATAAAACCAAAAAAAATACTCAAACAAATTGTGTATGAAAAAAGTTTAATCAATTGAATGCTTTCTATTTTTTTTGTGTTGCATAAATATACAACGATGACGGTTTTCCGACCCGCGAATAACTGTCCATGCGCGAAACACGAAAACTCTAAGTTAATCTCGCGAAATTCCAGCGGTTGGCTTTGTTATTTGTTTATTGCAATTGAAAAAGCCAAACGCACGGTAAATTGTAAACTTTTAAAATTAAATGCTACGTTCGTTCGTATATTATTCATTAGTCTTTTCACAGTCACTCTCATTCCATTGCAACGTCCAGGTTGAATAATGTTACTTTACATAATGACAACTAATTCTACTTTTAATTGTAAATTGTTAGGTGGAAGTCCAGGCAATTCCAATGAATACAGAAACTCTATAGGATAGTTGATTACGTCATCCGGATTTATAACTGTGTCAACTGATTTGAACGAAAATAACTTTCCTGGAAGAATATTCAGAATAGTCGCATTCAGATCATCCACATCTGCATTTTTTGCCGCCAATATTTCTCATCCAATTATGGTTTTTGAACTGGTTAGTTATGTCTTGAAAAAAAAAACAAGTCGAAGAAGCTATGTCGAGCAAATTAATAAATTTATTTGAGAAGTACCCTGATAAGGTAAAATGATAATTGTAAACGTCACTACTACGCTCGATGCATAAACAATAATAATAGCCTAAAACTGTGTAGAGAGATTCTCAGACCTACCGTAAATAAATACTTATAAAATTTTATAAAAATCGGTCAAGTCGCTTTGGAGGAGTATGGCAAGTAACTCTTTGACACTAATATGGCCATTAAAAAGAGGTTTTAGAGGGTATTAGAAGTTGGTGATAGAAGAGTGAAAATTAAGATTTGTATGTATTTTTTAAAGGCACATCATAAAAATATAAAAATATAAAATTTTATCACAAAATTTAAAAACATGTTTGGAGTGAACTACCCTTATCACTTACGGGTATGAAAAATATATTGCAAACTACTCTAAGACCTACCCAATACACATAATGCAATTTCATAAAAATCGGCCTAGCCGTTTCGGAGCAGTATGACAACTAACTCTGTGATACTTACATGGTTATTAAACAATAGGGGTTGGCGATAGAAGGGTGTAAATTAAGGGCTGTATGTATTTTTAATGCCGCATAATAAAAAAATAAAAATAAAAAATTTTGCTCAAAAAAAAATGTTTGGGACGGACCATCTTTATCACTTAGTGGTATGACTTACCACTTAAATAGATTACGACCTATTCTCAGACCTACCAAATACACATTATATAAAATTTCGTAAAACCCTGTAACTCGGTAACTAAAACTGACTTGATTTATAAATAAGTGTTCTAACCCACCGTAATTGTGTATATATGTGTTATTTGTAACAGTCAGTTTGGGCCAGTCTTTGGACTGACCTCTCTAATGGCAATTTAAATTTTGAACCTCAAAAACACTTATTATTAAAATGTTTAAAACTGATATATATCTGAAATAAAATATGATATATGAGACTGATATATACGTTAAAAAAAAAATAAAATATTTGTTCATTACAATACTAAAATAAAGGGTGTTCTATTTAAGAAATGCAAGTGTATACCAGCATTAAATATTTCTTTACATTTCTTTAAAATGTACATTTCACATTTTACGGCAACATTTCTTTAAATTTATTTGCAATTTCAAGTCTTTTTGAACGTTATTCTTTCGATAAGAATGTGGCGCATTTAAGATGCAACCCAGAACCCGCTTCTTATAAGACCCTGATACAATAATACAATGAATATTAGTTCATACATAATCTTCTAACTGCATATTTTTGTGTTCCCTTTATAAAGCTCCTCAATATTTACTATATATTCTTCTAAACAAATATTTTAATTTATTTCCACTTTATTATAATGAAATATAATTGCAATTGAATATTAAAACAATAATAAATAATTCAAATTTGTGTCACGAAAGCGAATATCAATTACTTTTTCTGCTAATGACTTAAATAAAATCCGTGACAGTGAACTTTTCATTGATGTTTACAATATAATCATAATGTCTTCACATAATGAGCCAATTCCTCAAGTGCCACTCGATGCATTGTCGATTGACAACACTTAACAAGCATTTGCTGCTACATTACGCACTCTTTCAAATAAATGTATAATCATTATAATTAGGTGGCGTCTTGTGGAATTGACACGGGTATTAAGTTGTAGAAATTGACAGCGCTTGAAGTAAGATTTATAGTAGATAAATATTAACAATGAAAATTATGACCACTAGTAAAAAGATAATTTAAGTTAATTACTGTTAGTATCTTAATTATTGATAGCGATATGATATAGCACAGAATATTTTAAAATTAAATAAAATCATAAATAACATTAGTTGCTAAGGTGGCGACGTAACAAGTAATAGACAATAATGATAAAATAATAATAATAATAATGTGAATGTGCGTTATATTCTAAAATTTATAATAAAATTCTAACATTTACACATCATAGGCGGCGTTACTCGGAATGCTAAAGAGTTCATTTATCTACAACTCTGAAAGGGTGCGTGAATTTTATTTCAGTTATTTGTTTAGTCTTAAATTAGTTTCTTACCAGTGGCCGGTTTTTCAATTTAAATAACATACAAATAAACGAAAAATTGGTAGATGTATTTTGACTTTATATTACAATATTGTTTTAACACTCTTAAAACCTGAGACGCAACCGAAATGGATTTCTGGAGACGTGCTGCTGCTAAATCAAGGCTAGATAGGGTTAGTCAGACAAACAATAACCGAATACATTAAAAAAATTTAACTAAGAAGGTATTCTCATATGGACGTTTAGGTTTAGGCATATGTTTAGGTCACGTTTACGTAAAAGAAATATATGTCAACTTGTAGTACGACCGAGTCGAAACAGATACTGAAATCGAATCTTTTTGTACTCTGTCGAGAAAGCCTTCCACGGAGTCTATATTGGTGAAACAAGTCAGTACCTACAATCTAGATTAAGTTCACATAAATATGATAAAAAAGTACGACAGCCCTTACCAAACATGAAAAACAACAAGATTACACTTTCAATTTAATATAATATTCAAATAATTCAAATATATGCTCCTGTAGTTATCCTTTCCCAAGTAAACATGCTTCTTTTCTAGCTTGGCTGCACCGTACTAAAGACGACCAATAGTCAGAGAAAGTTGCCTTCCATCTTAGACACATATTTTATTATATTTTTTTTCCTTTGTTGCCAGCTACCTTCTACATTTATTTTACTATTAACTCGTATTAACCTTTTTCTTGTTTTTTGAACCGTTCTAAACGTTTGGCTTTTCTTTCATCTATATACGGTTGCCTTCCATATTATACACATATTTTATTACATATTTTTTTGGGTTCTATGCCGATACCTCCCGTCTTTATTTTACTATTAACTCGCATTAACCTATATTTATAATATTTTCTATATATATATATATATATATATATATATATATATATATATATATATATATATATATATATATATATATATATATATATATATATATATATATATATATTAAATGTGGAAATAAAGCCTACAATCCATTTAAGACGACAAAAGGACTTCTACAAACATGACACTCAAACCATGGAGGAGAAAGTGCGAAGGAATGGGCATACCAGTAAGAGACGAATATCTATACACCTTAAGTTTTGCCGACGATCAAGTAGTCATCGCACAAGATGAAGAAGATCTCAGCTTTATGCTCAGAAAACTAGAAGAAGAATATAAAAACAACGGAATGGAAATAAACTTAGAGAAAACCGAATACCTAACAACAGAAAACAAGGATATGAGAAACCTAGAGATAGACGAGGGAAGACAAATAAATGGAACAGATAAATTCAAGTATTTAGGAACCATAATATCGAACCAGGGAACAACAGAAGAAGATATAAACAACAGACTGAGACAAACAAGAAACTGTATAAGACAACTAAACTCAGTGTTGTGGGATAAGAACATTACGATAAAGACAAAAAAGAGAATATATAACACCCTGACAAGAAGTATCCTGACATATGGGTCCGAAAACTGGACAATAAACAAGAGAAATAGAGGCAGAATAAGAGCAGTAGAAATGGAGTTCCTGAGAAGAAGCTGTAGACTTACAAAAAGAGACAGAATTGAAAACGCAGAGATTAAACGGAGAATGGGAGTGCAATCAGACATAATCGACTATATAGAGGAGAAGAGACTATCCTGGTACGGCCACGTCAGAAGAGCGGACAGAGGACGCTGGATAAACAAAATCACAGAATGGAGCCCGATTGGAAGAAGAAAGAGAGGAAGACCCCGAAGGTCATTCAGAGATGAAATCGACGAGGCTATGGAGAAAAGAACCCTGCGAGATGGAGACTGGAATGACAGGGAAAATTGGAGAAAACGGTTGAGTGAAGGAAGACAGTGAAAACTGTGGAAATCCTTAGTAGTAGTAGTAGTAGTAGTAGTAGTATATATATATATGTATATATATATATATATATATATATATATATATATATATATATATATATATATATATATATATGCCTTTTTTATTTTCCTTTTTAATTATTCGATCGAGGTCATTATATTATTATTTATTTTTGTTTTAAATGATTTTCTTTTATTCATTAATAGTAGTACCTCTTCAGTCATCCAGTCTGTATGTTTTCTTTTGTTTAGTTGTAAATGTTTATTTACTGTTTTAATTATTACTTGTTTTATATTTGTTTTACTGTTGTCAAAATTGGATGTTGCTAAGGGCATAGTAAAAATGGTAACCTGAAATATCTCAAAACCTTCTCATAGTAGATATTGGTGCATTTTAAAGTCATTAGAGAAATCAAGAATAGATTATATCTACTCCAACTTCAAATGTACAACTATGTACATCAAATGAACTTTTCAGAGCAGCCGTCTCAAAAGTCCGAATAGCTATGATGATTGCCGACCTCCGCCGCGGAGATGGCACTTGAAGAAGAAGAAGACTCCAACTTCATGAGAACTATTATATGAAAAAGTAACACCTACTATAAATTTCCACGAAATCATCAATAAGATAGACATGAGGAGAGGAGTGCGACAAGGCGACACTTTCCCAAAATTGTTCTCAAAAATATTTGCATATGCTTCCAAATACTGAACTGGAAGTACAAAGAAATCATCATTAAAGGAGAATACTTCGCTTTGCGCATATTTTTCATTTTCGATGACTTAAAAGAAGCTAAAGACATGCTGGAAGAACTTATTGCAGCAACAGGAAACGTGGAATTGAAAATTAATGAAAGCAAAACCAAAACGATGACCAACCTATTACCCAGCGATAACATTTCAAACAAAAAGAAATTGAAATCACTCACAAATTTGCACATTTGGGACATGAAGTGAAAATTACAAGAGATAATCAGATATGTGAGTTACAAACAAGAATATCTTTAAGCTGGGCTACCCATGGCAAATTAAAATAAATTTTTAAATCGGAAGAGCCCATCTGCTTTAAAAGAAGGGCGTTCAACCAGTGTGTTTTTGACATTCGTTACATACAAATTTATTTATTTATTTATTTTACAATAAATTTAAGCAGGGGTCGCAAAACCCATATGCCCATGTGAATGCAAGGTTATATAGTATGCAATTAAATGGTTACATTACAACAGTTACGTATTAAGCACTAACTAACTAAATAAATATACAAAAAGATAGGTAATAGCAAGTGTTTAGTACAAATTAAATGTTCAACTATGGAACAGATGGTCATCCAGTTTATTTTTGAAAATATTGACAGATGAAGCATCTATGATCCCAGAAGGCTATTTCATATCGAGAACACTCGATTACAGAGAAAAAAATTGTCTAGTTGTTGTTAAAAAAGTTTCCTTTTTAAACTTAAGTTTGTGGCCACGAAGACGATTGTCATTGTCTAGTATAAACATATCCCTCACCCCTCATTTCCAAAGTTGTATTTTACTATCCGAAACGTAATAATTAAATCTCCTCGACGTCGACGTTGTTCAAATGTAGTGAGATTGGCCATATTCAGTCTTTCTGTATACGTAAGTCTTGAGCGACCAAAAGACATCCTACTGCACTGCCGCTGTACGTTTTCGAGAATATTACGATCGCGCACTAATACCGGACACCAAACAGTTCCGCAATATTCCAGAACTGGACGAATGTACGGTTTATACAGATGAACTGAGCTCAATCCGAAACTTTTATACTTATAAAAAAAAACAGCCACATAGTTAGAAATAATCCAGAGAAAAATGGAACGCTCAACGCTTGGAGAGGGTAAGATACAAGGAGATGAAAGATAGAAATTCAAAGATAGACAGTGTTAAGCAGGAAGGGAGATAGATAAGGAATATTGTGGAATAATACACGCAGCTTAGGCAGACCCTCTTATTCACTGGTCGAATGATATCGAGAGAATCTCAACGAATTGGGTTGCCATAGCATAAGATCAAAATAAGTAGATATACCTTAAGGATACTATGTTCTACTGTGGATGCAAACAGAGGATGTACGATAATAATGAATAATAATAATTGTTGTCAATACGTCACACTTTTTGTTCAGTCTCTAATAGTTCAGTTATATTTTTAAAATACGGCGGTAGCACCATATCTCAAAGGGTTTATGTTCGTACTTTTTGAGATCCATGTGCCAACAACATATAAAAGGGTGGAAAATACATAAGAGCGAAACATACGGATTGGTGGACCAAGATGTAAGTCCTGGTGGCAAAATAAGTTTCTCATTCTGTTAAAAACCAAAATTAAATCAATTCAAACCATAATATTTAAATACCAAAATTTTCATTTATTGGCGCATAATAAATCTATGCTTAATCTATGCTTAATCTATGCTTAATCTATGCTTAAACTATGCTTAATTTATGCTTAATCTATGCTTAATCTATGCTTAATCTATGCTTAATCTATGCTTAATAATAAGATCCTGACAGAATCGTCTAAAAAAATAGGTGATGGCAGCTTCTGGTTATTTTATTTTTGAACTGACCAAAAAAACTATACCTTTTAATCCCAAATTTGACACTGTATGTGTTATATCCTAAAGGAATCATATACCATGTTTCAAGACCATCCGGAGTCATCTGGTGACCTTTGACCTCTTCTCAAGTTCTTCATGAGTTTTCTTTGCAACAAGAGGAACCTATGTAGCAAGTTTCAGCACTCTACGATTTTTTCTAGGACACACAGATAGATGGACAGTTAGATAGACAACGACACATTTCAAAAAAGGTCTTCTGTATTCGTAATAACTCAGTATTACGTGTATATTTTCTAATTTTTATTGACTATTTCTGTTTTTTGTTTTTTTTTCATTGCAATTCTAGAAATTAAACTATTCATATTCTTATGCTTGGTCCAACGAAATTTATTTTTCGATTTTACTAATCATACTTCAAACTAATATTTCTATGAGAGGGTAACACGTTTTATTATATTATAAAAGTAGACTCCGATTACCTAATTTTCTCTGTAATATCATTTCAATTATATGAATGGATTATGTAAATGCATTCGTGATAAAAATTCTATACATTCAGATTATTTTGTAATAGGCCATGATTCAAAATTAAAAGAATTGCATCAAAATTAATGCGAACGATTGTATTAACGTCTACAAAAATATTTAATATCGCTGGAGGGTATAAAAATTATTATTTTATTTTATTAACAGATTTTTAAACTCTAATATTATAACATTCCTAAAAAGGAAAACAAATATAAATAATAGCTTATTTAAATTTATTTGGATTCAACAATGCGCAATCAGATTCAACCACAAATGTGGTTTTTCATATAGACGGCTAAACATCTTAAAACAAAATAGCCGAAGTAAATTGGAAGTATCTTGCCCAAGATAAAGATCGATGGAAGTAGTTGGGAGAGGGCTATGTCGAAAAATGAACGATGGAAGGCTAAGAAGATAAAACAAATCCTAAGATTAGATTAAGATTTTTCTGAAAAATTTAATAATTTTTCTTTCATAGTCTCAGATCCCACTGCAAGATCACTACGTTTATAACGTAGTTAATCAAACTCATATTTTTGATTACATTTAAGAATAGGAGAACTCATTGATAGCAGATTGCCAGTCAAAAAGAGACCGCAAATAGTTTTAATTCAATGTGTTAGTTAATTTTTGAACAAAAATTTTATTTCGTTCATTTAGTTTTTAAATAAAACACGCTATTCCTAACGTATATGCATAAGCTAATTTTATTAATACGATGATAATAAGGTTGTCTTGGAAAAAATGGAAAAGTAAAAAATGAAAAAATTGATAGGAAACTTAAAGAAGTCACAGGGGACTAAGACGAAGGAAGAAAGGAAATAGTTATAACTGATTCTGAAGGAAACATCATCTTGGACAAACAGTGTAAAATAAGAACGTGGAAAGAATATCTAGAAAAACTATTTGAAGATCAAAGAGATAACACCTTTAAGCTAGAAGAAGAGGTAAATTATGGACCAAGAATATTAGAGCAGGAAGTTTATTCCGCAATAACACAGTTAAAGGATGACAAAGCGGCAGGGCCTGATAATATACAAGCAGAACTACTCAAACTAATGGACAAGGAATCAATAGCAATAATCGCAAAGATATTCAACAACATATCCAACTCTGGAGAAATACCAACAGAATGGCTGAAATCTGAGTTTATTGCATTTCCAAAAAAAAATAGGAGCCAAAAAATGCGAAGATTACCGTACTATAAGTCTCATGAGTCATCTCCTAAAATTGTTCCTAAAGATAATTCATAAGGGAATCTACAAGCTGTGTGAAAGTCAAATTTCCCCCAACCAGTTCGGGTTCACAAATGCTGTTGGTACTAGAGAGGCTTTGTTCTCAGTACAAGTCTTATTCCAGAGATGCAGAGTCGTCAACTGCGACGTATACGCATGTCTGGTTGATTACGAGAAAGCGTTTAATTGAGTACAGCACGCCAAGATGATGCAAATACTAAAAGAAGCAGGAATTAATAACCAAGATCTGAAAATTATTAGAAATCTTTACTGGAATCAGATAGCAAATCTCAGAGTTGAAGGTGAATACATTGACTATGTGAAAATCATGCATGGAGTGCGGCAAGGCTGTATTTTGTCTTCTCTAATCTTTAATCTGTACTCTGAAAGAATATTATAAGATAATCAATGTCATTGTTCTGTCTGTGGAAAATAAAATTTCTTCTGGCAATGTTTTCTTTTTATGTACTGACACAGTAGACTTCAGTTGTCACCGTATTAAGCTGATTAAAATGGTTAGACATGAATAGGATTAGGGTTACACTCTAAGCACTGGAAAAACAGAGGGCATTCCCCGTAAGTGAGCTAGGGCTACCCCTTAGAGAACAGAAGGGGCTAAAGAAGCTAGTGCTGAGAGTTGCAACTCTCAAAGTCGGAAGCATGACAGGTAAAAGAAGACAGCTCGAAGAAGGAGAAGGATTTATGTACTTTGTATGCATAAAACTCGTTTTAAAGGTAATAAATCAAGAGATCTTAGAGATGGATGCAAGTTAATATAATAGTAGTTCGAACAGCCACTACAGAAATGGAGTAGGTATTATTTTGAAGAACGAATGGAAGGAACATCTTGTAAGGGTAACCAGAAGAAGTGAAAGAATAAATAAAAAAAGTCAACACTCACGGCTGCATGCAGCTTATTTGAGCGTATTTATAATGAATTAGATAGTAGAAACCACGTATCAGGACTATTTTTTGATCTATCACGAGATTTTGACTGCTTAGACATGACATTTATTCGCAATAAATTATATAACGTTGGTTTTAGAGGGATATTTCTAAAATGGATAATAAATTTCTTAAGTGACAGGAAGAGTGTTGTTAAGATAAAAGAATCAAGCTTATAACCATACACAACAAATAAAGGAGTACCACAGGGATCCGTGCTGGGACCATTATTATTCCTAAATTTTATTAATGACCTAACAGATCACATAAGGGCACTTATAATATCAATGTTTGCTGATGATACCTCGTTAACAGTCTCTGCACGTACACTCGAGGAATTAAAAATGATAATGAAGACTGTTGTTGACTGCTTTATACGCTGGTGTAATACCAACAGACTAATATTAAACATTGACAAGACGGAAATTATTTATTTTCATTCATACAACTCATCTACCTATGACTATATCTTAACCATCCATGAGAGAAAAAATATGTTATCTTCCACTCACTCTACAAAGTTTTTGGGCGTGTTCATTGATTGTAATCTCAAATGGTCAGAGCAAGTGAATTCAGTGAACATGAAATTGAATAAATCTTTTTATGCTATATCTAGAATTAAAAACACACTACCCATCTCGGCATTAATGAACGTTTATTAAAGCCTTGCTTACAGCCACATGTGCTATAATGTAATTTTGTGGGAGAACTCAGTAGATAGTAACAAAGTGTTCATAACCAAAAAAAAATTATCCGTAAAATTTTTAATTTGGATTATCAACAATCTTGTAAACTAATTTTTATTAAACATAAAATTTTAACTTTCTACTGCCTATATATCTATAAATGTTTACTTTATGTAAAAGAGGAAATCAATACATTTCCAGTAAATTCAGACAATCACTATTACAATACAAGAAGTGCTGAATCTTTACGAGTTCCTAAACACAGAACATCCAAATTTCAAAATTGCTTCAGATATATGGGACTGACCTTATACAATCATTTGCCAAAAACTGTGAAAGAAATACCACTTTCCTCTAAATTTAAGAAAAATGTTAAAGATTTACTCTTAAAAAAAGCATATGATTCTATAAATGAATATCTTGAGGACAAACTGCAGTAGCTTCATATTTTACTTGTAAAAATGTTATTTTATATATTTTATGTTTTGTCAATTTTGTTACACTGTGAATATTGTATTATACACATTAATGTTTTTTACGCTTTATTCTATAGTGACCTATCTTATACATTTATTTTGAATGTCTTAAAGGATCAATAAAGTATGACTATGACTATAATCATTCATCCCATAGGCAGCCAGTCTCTTGATTTTTTTTGCAGCATATTATCTACAGTGTTCATTTTTTTGTTCCAGCTTTTATCATCACAGATTGCGATATGTCCAGTCTCTACACGTTTTAGTTTAAGGTGTGTTCGTTGTTTTCATTTTGGTTGGTACATCTTTAACTTCAAAACTATTTTTTGATTTAAGTATATATAAAATTATATTAAACCAATCTTATTATTATTCTTCTATTCACTTCTGATTGGTTACTTTTATCTGCTATAATAGCAATAGCTTGTCATACGTAAATATATATAACATACTTAATCTAGACCATAATTTATTAGAACCTCGTCAAACTCTATACTATTTTGTGCTATTTTGTAGTCAATGAGCGCCACAGAAGTTCTATTTTTGCCTATTTTTTTATTGATGTAAGTATAAAAGTAAGTGGTGCTCTATTCGTTCTTAAATCCCGCACGCTCTGCTGGTTGGTACAGATCAAATTTGCTATTTTCCTATTGGTGACCTTTATGAAAGTTTTCTAAATTTGTGATAGACGAGATATGGGTCTATAGTTGGCTAACTAAGTTTTGTAATTGTAGAATTTTAATCGGAATATTATCCTTCCCCATCTTTGTTTTTTTCAATAATATCTCTGATTATTTTCTCTATTTTTTTCCGGAGGTAATATTTCAGGTTTACATTTGATTTTCTTTTGTTTTATAAGACATTTTTAGAACTATAAAAATAGTATAATTTTCTTTTTATTTTCGTAAGATGGGTATTTATTTTATATGCTAGTTTGGGACGGTAGATCTTTTTGTAGATGTTTTTGTTTTCTTTTGTAATTGGTCATTTTCAACGTATTGCTGTGGTGTTCTTTTTTTAATTTTGTTTTCTTTTTCTTCTTATTTATGTATTAAAAGTTTTGTAATCTGCCGTGTTTCTTTTTTTTGTTATATATAATATTATGGTGTTGTAACATATCTAAAGATTTGACACTAAACTTTGTTTTACTTTGTTAATAATATTTTTCGTTCATCTATATTTAGGTCTATTAGTTTTAATTTCCCTTTTAGATTGAATTTGTTTTAATCTTGTCCTTTATTCTCCTTTAAATCTCTCTTTTATGATTAATACTTATTTCTAGGTGTTATATATACATAATTATAAATGTGTGTCTCTGACCTTCTATTTATCCATTAATGTTGGTTTGTTTTTATTGTTGACTTCTTCTTTTAGTATTACTGACCAGAGCCTGCTACTTTCTGTTGATGGGTTTGATACACATTTTTCTTATATATGATATTAAGTAAGATGAGTGCTGCCTCTTCGATTTTTCTTTTTTTAATGTCTGTTTTTAATATATGTTTCGTGCTCGTTTATCCTAACACTTAGTAGTCTTGCTGTTTCGCCTACATAAACATTGTTGCATTCACAAGGTATTTTATATCTCTCCTGTGTGTTGTTTGGTTTGATTTTGAACAGAATAGATCTCAGTGTATTGATTGTATTAAATTCTGTTATGATATTGTGTTTATTTTCTATCCTTTTCAAATTTTCTGATAAGCCCTTTACATATGATATTGTTTTCTTCTTCGTTCTTCTTATGAGCATTTCTGGATTGCTTGTGAGATTGCCTTGTTTCCTTTCTCCAATTTTAGGAAATCCCTCATTTATAAATGACAATGGATAATTACCTTTTGTTAAAACCTTTGTTAGCAGGTTTTTCTTCCTGCAATGTGTTTTGTTATGATCTTTAATATATATTAATTTAAGAGTTCCTTTTTTGATTTTTATATTGTGGTTTGAGTGATTATTAAACCATATTTTGGTGTGGCTTGGTTTTCTGAAGACTTGGGTTACATATCCAGTATCTTCTTTTGTGATTAACATATCCATAAAAGGTAGTTGGTTGTTATTTTCTTTTTTCACAGCGTATTTAATTGATTTTTCTTTACTGTTTATGTCCGTCAAAAATATATTCAGTGCTTTTGGTCTATGAGCCAAATGGAGAACACATTATCTACATACCTCTATAATAATGTGTGTTTTTGGTCATGTTTTTCACAACGTTATATTCAATATCTTCCATGACAATATTTGCTAATAATGAAGATAATAGAGTCCATGGCTAATACAAAATCTCTTTTATATCTGGTGGTTTTGATCCCATATAAATACAATATTTAACTTAAACACGCCAAAATAATAAAGTTTCAGAACCTCTCCAATGAAATTAACATTATCTTCAACATCTATAACAGTTGTGATATTACCTTGATGAAAGAGTTAGTTGTATACTGTATATTTTTGTCTAAATAGTGAACAGTCGTGAACGCGTTTAACATAATACACAAATAAGAATAATTTCAAGAATATTTTGGTTAACCCGTAATTGGTGATGCTGGATCATACGAGCCCTCACAGATTTTTAAAGGGACATACGTCCTAGCTTATTTTGCGCGACTATTTGACCGCCTCAGTACCTTTCCGTCAGTGTGTTGTGTGATATCGAGTGGGATAGTCGTGAGCAAAAAGGTAAATGTTTACAAATTATAAGGAAATAACTGCGCCGTAGGGACACTGTGACCCCACCTCACCGGTTACTTTTTTTTTAATAATTAGTTTTTTTATTTTCTGTTGAAAATGGACCTGTCACGATATAATAAAATGGATTCCGATGATCCTGTGTTTGAACAATGGGCTCAAACTGATTCAGAAATTGAATGGGAGCCGGAAACCGTGGAACCTCTGTTGGATGTTGAAGATAATATCCCGCAAAATGCAGCACCTTCGGAGGTTAATTCCGACTCGGATCCACATGAGCAGTAACAAACTCCAGGCCCTTCGAGAACGTACTATGGCAAAAATTGATAAAAGTGGACTGCAGAAGCTCCACCTTCAAATGTAAGAACAAGAAGTTTCAACATTATCTCTTATCTTCCTGGGGTTATTGGGCCAGCTAAGTCTCTTGGGAAATTGTGTCTCCAGAAAAGTGCTTGGGAGTGTATAATAGCAAACGATATTTTAGAAGAGATTGTTCTTAGAACAAATAAAAAACTTGCCAGGATTAGAACGAAATATACCGATAGTATTAGAACGGATCTAAAAGATTTAGACATTATTGAATTGAGAGCATTTATCGGTTTGTTATTTTACTCAGCCATATTTACATCCAATACCGAAGACTTGAGTTCGATATTCGCCACCGATGGTACTGGTAGAAAATTTTTTACATGCACCATGTCAGTAAAACGATTTTAGTGCTTTTGACAGCACTTAGGTTTGATGACAAGACTACGAGGAAAGACTGTAAAAAAACAAAAACTTTCCCCCATTTCATTAATTTTCAATAAGTTTGTAGAAAACAGCAAAAAAAATTATTGCATAGGGCAGTATGCTTGTATTAATGAAATGCTCATTGGTTTTCGGGGAAGATTTTGGATGGGTATGTATATACAGGTGCTGGAAGTGATGCCCAAAAATTGTCAGAAGAGAAAAGAAAATTTAACAAACCAACGCAATCAGTTCTTCGTCTAGTAAAATGTATTGAGGGTTCTAACCGTAACGTAACAACAGACAACTGGTTTAAATCCTAAGAAGTGATAACTGAGTAAAGGAACCAAGGCCTAACTTACGTAGGTACTGTTAACAAAATAAAAGGGAGATACCTATTTCTTTTTTGCCAATTAAACCGAGGCTCATGGCATCATCTCTATTTGGATTTGGCGATAGAGTTTCATTAGTTTCATATATACCTAAACCACGAAAAACGGTACTTTTGATGTCTTTAATGCAATACAGTAATGCAGTAAACGATGAAACAAACAAACCCGAAATTATCGAGTTTTATAATCAAACAAAAGTAGGCGACGATGCAGTAGATGAAAAATGTACAGCGTATTCTACACATCGTAGAAGTCAAAGATGGCCTCTTACTTGTTTTTATACAATTTTGGATATTTCTTCCGTCAATGCGTTTACAATATACTTATCCCTACCTGAAAACCCCCAAAAGTCGAGGTATGAATTCATCAAATCTCTGGCTCGGCAACTTGTGCAGGATTATATGGAAAGAAGACTAACTATTTCTCAAATTCCAAGGCAACTGAAACATAATATCGCACATTCCTGAACAGAAAAATGCTATTTTAGAAATGCTCAAAATATCCACGATCATTGGATAGAAAAACGAAGATAGTTTGCGTTAGTTGCAAAGCGCCAATATGCCACATGTGTGAAACACACATTAGCAAATATTGCCTATAAGAATGGTTTGTAGTTTTTATGATGTTTTTTGTTTTTCGTTATTTTTTTTATGTTGGTAGGTTAGATTGAATGTTTAAGTTTATGTTTTAAGAAAAAAAAATTTTTTTGTACCTCATTTTTTTGTTACAGGATAATGTTGTCTAATTACAAAATAACTCAGTTTTTGAGGCTGTTTCTTAGTTTAATTTTTTATGCATGATAAGTATTTCAAATATTTGTTAAATTTATGTTATAACAAAATAAACGTCTTTAAGTTATTGAAGTCATTTTTTTTTTAAATATAAACAAATATCAGTGTCTAATTCTGCAAAACAAATTGGGCTCAATGTGACCCCAACTCAACATACACGTAACATAAAATGGACCGCACCAGTTACGGGATAATTTTCATTAAACTTTACTCAATTATGTTTTCATGTATTCCATATAAAATACATATTTTTTGGTTTTATGCCATCATAATGCCTTCCGATAAAAACAACAACAAGCCATTTTAATCTCTTCCGGCGCTGCTTATACATCGACCGACCCAATCCACTGACGTATTCTAGTTTAAGAAGCATATCCATTTTGGATTTTAAACTACTACGCTATTTTTTATTTTTCTTTGCTGGCTTTGAAATTCGATCCATGCAACCTCTAGACTTCTCACATCTAAGTCAGTTCGTTGAGAGGTCATTAAGTCCGTTGTTTACAATCTATTACATTCATCAATAAAATTAGAAAATTTTGACACTGATTTTGAGAATTTCTTGGATGAACCATTTCAATGATGAATTTACATTAATGTACCGGAATATTATTTATAATTCAAATTATAACAACAGTACTAAAACTAAAATATCTTGACTGTGTAATAAAAACTAATGAACTGATTTAATTAATTCTTTATGATAGAAGATATTTGCAAGAAGGATAATCTCTTGTCCGTAAAATTTAAGTACCTATTTTATGACTTTTTAACTACCTTGTATACGTGACAACTATTTATCTATTTAGAGCAGCATCTAATATAATTAAAGAATTAATTTTAATGTGTAACATTGAAAATAAAACTCCGAAAAAAACACCAGAAATCTTAACGGATTAATTTGTTAAAATTATTTGTTCTGATTGGTCGAAGGAACTCTATTTATTGTTAGATTTATTACAACCAATTGGCACTGCGCTTATTTTATATAATAATGGGATTTTTAAATGATTCGAAACACTTTACAAGTAGTAACTACCCCTTCAGTGACAAAACGCAATAATTCGTTTATAAAGGGTTTTAAGGGATTTCACAAATTAAACATAAAAAAAACTTGTTTTTCTGCTAAATTTTGAAGAGTTACTATAGTTTTCGTCGAAGCATTTAAGAAAAAAAAAACACTTACTAGATTTAGTAACAGATTTATTGAAAGAAAACAATACTGTTTAATAAATGTTAATAAAAACATTCATAGAAGTAATCGGAATAACCAAAATCAGAATCTTGTTCATATTCTTCATTGTTGTCACTTTCTGCTTCCATATTTTCACTAGTTTTAATATCCTGTCCCTTTTGTATTTTCGTCCCATTCTCGGCTTTAATGGAAAAATAAATCTCATGGTAAACCTCAGGAATACTAGGAAGACTGTTTCCTCTGAGTTTACATAATTCAAATAAACCATTCAATTGTTTCTCATTTATTGGAAGCAAGCTTGTATACAGTCGAGGTAATTCTTTAGAATTATCGTTTTTTATTGTATTTCTTTTAGTGTTTTTTAAAGTTATTATTTTCAGCTCATCGGCCTAGTCATATTTGAACTTCATTTTATGAGGCATATCTGATAAAAAGTGCACTTCTTTAATCTTGCTTATCTTTAGCTTTTCTCCATCATTATCTTTATCCCAATTTTCTAATTTCACCTTTTGTTTTAAACTAAAAAAGTCGCTTTATGCCATTTCTTTTACAATGTATGGTTTTCCAGACACTTTTGCCATGCGAATCAACATGATCCATTGATCAGGGGTGTATATTGCTGATTGTCGCTTCTTGGCATTTTCTATGCTGTTTTATGTTGTCTCCTTCGTTTTGTGTATGCCCTGCTTCTAGGAATCGATGAACTATTTGAATATTGAGATTGATAGAAGCATAAGAAAACGGTTGCGGTTTTGTCCGCTACAGTTATCAGAGTAAAGAATAACCTTTTTTACTCCGGTTTCTTTTTGATGATTTAAAAAATGCAAAATGCAACTGCTCATTTCGTTATTATATATATATATATATATATATATATATATATATATATATATATATATATATATATAGAATATTATCTCGAAAATTCTACCTGGAGTTTTATTAATACTTTACTCGCGATATTTTACCGGAATTTCGTATTGAAAGCGCTGACTTGGCGTTCATTCCAAGTTTTTTTTTGTGGTAAATGAGTTAAATATACCTATATATATATATATATATATATATATATATATATATATATATATATATATATATATATATATATTGTTAAGTTGTGTTTTTTTTTGTTTGAATGATGAGCAATGAGTATTTTTAATAATATAATATATAGGGTTTTTATCGCAGTTCTCAAAGAATTAGCTTGTAAGTACTTTTTTAAATTATCTTTATTATAACTATTATGAAACACACATATATATCTAACCTAGCCAATGTAAATTTAAAATAAACTATCTTTAAACTGATATTCTTATAAAACTAATTAAATTCTATAGACAATCTAAAATTTAAACAAACTATCTTCAAAATTGAAATTGTTATGACACTAACTAAATTATATTAACAAAATGTTGTACCTTTCTTTCACTGAATGCCTAAATGAACTGTTTTCCACTATATAGATTCTAATCACCACTGAGTGTCTTCGTACTTCGGTTATCCTTGTTTTTGTGAAATTACTTTTTCCAATTATCAGCTTCTACCAATTTAAGATATAGTTTTCTTCACCAGCATTTATACACCACCAGCAAACCAGCAAACAGCATTTATATTTATTCTTCTTTTCAATATACCAATATCCAATTATTATAAGTTGATTTATACTAATCTCCAACCATAATATAATTTAATTTCTTCCAATATACTTTTTTTAATCTTCAATAATTATTTGTGTATAATTATAAATGTGCATTAAATTATATGCATAATTTTTAATCTTCATTTAACTCACTATATTAGACAATTTGACTATTTGTACCTGATTCACTGACTCCAACTAACTTTCATATTTCTTACTAAACTTTTCTGACTGACTTCTTGAAAATTCTGAACAATTTACTTCACTATTCACTAACTAAATGTGTCTCCTAACTTTCATAATGAACTGGCCTGACTTCTGACTAAAAACTGCCATCTTGAATCCAAATCACGGGTATTTATATCCTTTTTGATATTCCAGAACCATCTGGTAAGAGATCATGTTCCATTCGTTCTATTAACTTCTATATAGATGTTCTCGAAAAAAATATCTGTTCGATCCACCGACATAATCATTATTCCAGAATGTTCGACGGTAAACAATGGTCACACTCTGCACTCTGGAGTATTCGTTAATGTTCCATTGATAATTTTGTTGACATTTAGGCTTTTCAGATCAGAATAAACATTCAAATTAGTAACTAACACTCTAATTTAATAAAATACACAATAAAAATGTAAAAATACAATTCAAACAATATATTATTATAACCCCACTTTATATTCCCAATTATGATTAATTTCTATCTGTCAATCACTTCGAGAGTATTTTTGGTTGCCTATGCACATGGCTCACTTAAATCTATTTACAACATTAAAATTACTAAAATACAACTTTTTACAATTATTATATGCTAATTTCTTAAAATGCCCTCACATAAATATATTTTTGTAAATTTCTCTGGTATATAACTTATTTAAAATAATCAAATACTTTTTTATATCTAATATTATGTAGTATATAACTTATAAATTATTTTCTATAAACCCCAATCGTCGCAATACCCCAAAAATAATATTTAAAATAAATAATTTACTTACTATTTTTTTAAATATTAATTTTCTCATACCTTATTAAATTTAATAAATTAATAATTCACTTTTTTTTTTTTTTTTTTTTTTTTTTAAATGTGTTAAATACATCCCTGTTCGCTGTCTATATCAAAACAGAGAACAACGGATCACAGTTCGGCTATTCTATGGTCAAACTGTCATGTCAAATGGAGCAATGAATGCGATATCAGAGAATAAAATATAACCTTAATTAAAAATATAATCGATATGGTGTTCTGTTTGTTTATAGACAAAATCTAGGAATTATTTCCATTCAAAATAACTTTCATCAATATAAATTGGTAAGTTTTTTTTTTACTTTATTATATTAGAAAGACATTTTTATAGCAATTATAGTATCAATTTTGTGTCTAACCCCAAATTATGATTTTTAGGGTACAAATTAATTTCCATATATACAAAATTCAACAAGTATGATGTCAAATTGATTCAAAATAATGAAATCTACCATCTACCATTTAACAAATCAAGTCTATTGAATAAAATGGATATATCAGTAAGTTATTAGTGTTATTATATTTGTGTTAAAGGTATAGAAATCATTATTCAATCTCTTCATGATATTGAAAAATGTCGTTGATATGAAATATGCCTCTTAGTCTGTTCTCTGCATCTATTAACACATAACTATTTAGTCCATTCTGATTTTCAATTGTATATGGACCTTCAAACATTGGTTGTAATTTCTTACAACGGTTTTCTTTAACATTACTTTTTCTAAGTGAACGAATTAACACTAGGTCTCCTTTTTGAAATGTGATTGGTTTTTTTATATTTCGATTTTGTCTTCTGATATATTTTTCAGCTTTCCTCCTAATTCGGTTATTCACTTTCTGCATTACTTGTTCTAACATATCCTGATTATATTCACTAATCCACTTTCTGTTTCCTATATGGCCAAACATTAAATATTCTGGTACTTCCTCTGTATTCAAATTATGTGTATTATTTAAAAATACTCTACTTGTGGTATATGTTGCTGCCAAGTTTCGTGTTGATTTTGGCACAGTATCCTTAAATATTTTATAACTTCTTTAATATATCTTTCTGCAGGATTTGCCTGAGGATGTCTGATACTTGTAAAATGAATGTTGATTCCCTTTTTCTCACAAAATGTCCGAAATTTTTGGTTGTTAAAATATGTAGCATTATCTATTATGCAATTTCTAAATGGTCCTATTTCTTCGAAAAATTGATTAATATATAATTTTAATGTTTTAACATTTGTTCTGGAGCAGGGATATAGTTTAATAAATTTTGTATATAAATCAACTATCACTAGTATATGCTTTTTTCCTGTTGGACTGAGAACTAAATTTGAAATAAAATCCATGGAAACTGTATTTAGTTTTTCATATACAACATTAGATTTATATGTGTTCTGGTTTTTTCATGTCTTCTTTGACTTCTTTTGAATTCTCTTCCAATTTTTTTATGTCTTCTTTGATTTCTTTTGAATTCTCTTCCATTTTTTTTGTATTCTCTTCCATTTTCTGTTCCATTTTTTTCATGTCTTCTTTGATTTCTTTTGAATTCTCTTCCATTGTCTTGTTCATCTGCATCATTAATGACATCAAAGCTGCCATATTGACATTTTCCTCTCTTTCTGGATTCATTTCTGCAGTATCTTGTGGAACTTGAACTAAACTCTCCTCTTGTATAGGTTGTGTTTCTACTTCCACATCTTCTTCATTCTTTTTGCTTCTTGTACCTTTCTTTCCTTGAGACATTTTGAGACTTTACTTGTTCAAATATAATTAAAAATAAAATCTATACTTTTTTCTTTCTACTGATAATTAATTTAATTATATGAGAGCACTTATCTTCCCAAACTAATTCTTTTAAATAGAGAGCCACCGCGTTGGGTGCCAAATTGTTATGATGTGTTTTTTTTGTTTGAATGATGAGCAATGAGTATTTTTAATAATATAATATATAGGGTTTTTATCGCGGTTCTCAAAGAATTAGCTTGTAAGTACTTTTTTAAATTATCTTTATTATAACTATTATGAAACACACATATATATCTAGCCTAGCCAATGTAAATTTAAAATAAACTATCTTTAAACTGATATTCTTATAAAACTAATTAAATTCTATAGACAATCTAAAATTTAAACAAACTATCTTCAAAATTGAAATTGTTATGACACTAACTAAATTATATTAACAAAATTTTGTACCTTTCTTTCACTGAATGCCTAAATGAACTGTTTTCCACTATATAGATTCTAATCACCACTGAGTGTCTTCGTACTTCGGTTATCCTTGTTTTTGTGAAATTACTTTTTCCAATTATCAGCTTCTACCAATTTAAGATATAGTTTTCTTCACCAGCATTTATACACCACCAGCAAACCAGCAAACAGCATTTATATTTATTCTTCTTTTCAATATACCAATATCCAATTATTATAAGTTGATTTATACTAATCTCCAACCATAATATAATTTAATTTCTTCCAATATACTTTTTTTAATCTTCAATAATTATTTGTGTATAATTATAAATGTGCATTAAATTATATGCATAATTTTTAATCTTCATTTAACTCACTATATTAGACAATTTGACTATTTGTACCTGATTCACTGACTCCAACTAACTTTCATATTTCTTACTAAACTTTTCTGACTGACTTCTTGAAAATTCTGAACAATTTACTTCACTATTCACTAACTAAATGTGTCTCCTAACTTTCATAATGAACTGGCCTGACTTCTGACTAAAAACTGCCATCTTGAACCAAATCACGGGTATTTATATCCTTTTTGATATTCCAGAACCATCTGGTAAGAGATCATGTTCCATTCGTTCTATTAACTTTTATATAGATGTTCTCGAAAAAAATATCTGTTCGATCCACCGACATAATCATTATTCCAGAATGTTCGACGGTAAACAATGGTCACACTCTGCACTCTGGAGTATTCGTTAATGTTCCATTGATAATTTTGTTGACATTTAGGCTTTTCAGATCAGAATAAACATTCAAATTAGTAACTAACACTCTAATTTAATAAAATACACAATTCAAACAATATATTATTATAACCCCACTTTATATTCCCAATTATGATTAATTTCTATCTGTCAATCACTTCGAGAGTATTTTTGGTTGCCTATGCACATGGCTCACTTAAATCTATTTACAACATTAAAATTACTAAAATACAACTTTTTACAATTATTATATGCTAATTTCTTAAAATGCCCTCACATAAATATATTTTTGTAAATTTCTCTAGTATATAACTTATTTAAAATAATCAAATACTTTTTTATATCTAATATTATGTAGTATATAACTTATAAATTATTTTCTATAAACCCCAATCGTCGCAATATATATATATATATATATATATATATATATATATATATATATATATATATATATATATATGTATTGATATGATATAGGAGAAAGAAAAATAGTGATTAAAAATAATTTACAAGTTATATATTAGATAATATTAGATATTAAAAGTAGTTGGTTATTTTAATAAGTTATATACTAGAGAATTTTATAAAAATTATTTATGTGAGGGCATTTTTAAGAAATTAGCATATAATAATTGTAAAAACTTGTATTTTAGTAATTATGATTTTGTAGATATATTTAAGTGAGCCATGTGACTAGGCAACCAAAAATACTCTTTAAATTGACAGACAGGAATTAATAATTTGCGAATTATAAAGTGGGGTTATAATAATATGATGTTTAAAATGTGTATTTAAAATTTATTAAATTAAAATGTTTAATTTATATAAGTTACTGATTTAAATGTATACTCTGATCTGAAAAGCCCAAATGCCAACAAAATTCTCGATAGATAAGTAAGGAATTCTCTAGATCACCGGAGATGGCTTTGTTTGCGAAATGTATTGTTCCAGAAAATTCTTTAGATATGGATGGAACAAATCGAACATGATTTATTGCCAGATGATTCTAGAACATGAAAAAAGATATAAATTCCCGGTGATTTGGATTCAGTTAGTCAATCAGTGATGAGTTATCAGTTACAGTTCAGTCAGATGTCCAGTTTTTAGTATGAAAGTTAGTTAGAGTCAGTCAATCAGTTCAAATTGTTCAATATAGTGAGTTAAATGAAGATTAAGAAACAGTATAAAGAAAATATTATTGAAGATTAAAAATTATGCATATATGTGTTAATGCACATTTATAATTATACACAAATAATTATTGAAGATTAAAAAAGTATATTAGAAGAATATTGGTTGGATATTGGTATATTGAAAAGAAGAATAAATATAAATGCTGTTTGCTGTTTTGCTTGGTGGTTTATAAATGCTGGTGAAGAAAAATATCTTAAATTGGTAGAAGCTGATAATTGGAAAAAGTAATTTCACAAAAACAAGGATAACCGAAGAAGACATTGAGTGGTGATTAGAATCTATATAGTGGAAAACAGTTCATTTAGGCATTCAGTGACAGAAAGGTACAAAATTTTGTTAATATAATTTAGTTAGTGTCATAACAATTTCAATTTTGACGATAGTTTGTTTAAATTTTACATTGTTTATAGAATTTAATTAGTTTCATAAGAATTTCAATTTAAAGATAGTTTATTTTAAATTTACATTGGCTAGGTTAAATATATATGTTTGTTTCATAATAGATATAATAAAGATAATTCAAAAAGTATTTACAAACTAATTCTTTGAGAACCGCGATAAAAACCCTATATTATTAAAAACACTCATTGCTTATCATTCACAAACAACACATCATAACAGTATATATATATATATATATATATATATATATATATATATATATATATATATATATATCTATATATATATATATATATATATCTATATATATATCTATATATATATCTATATAATCGACAATAGGTAGATTATCTTCAGGATCATATTTTTCCGTTTCTTGTGATACGAAATTCATTGTACTGGATTATTGGACGTGCCTGTTTATTGAAGTGCTAGATGACCTGCCTGTTTTTGTTTACTTGTTTACACTACGATAAAATATTTCATCTTTATTAACATAAAGCAGGTGAAGTATTTGTAAGCAAATTTCCCCCCAAAAAGGAACACAAAAAAGAAGGGAACATGCCTATTTAAACCGTCAAAGATCACATGTGATGATAATATATCCAATAAAAAAAAGAAACAATATATGCGAAATTTTATCAAAACTCATCAAAAATTCATATATCTTACGTAAAACTAATACATAGCAATGAAGATGACGATGAACCATTGGTAGAACATACAAACAAATGAATAAAGATCACCAGTAATCTGACCTTTCTAAATAATTGTAAATACTAAAACATTTTATGAGCAGTTTATAGTTATCAAAAAACTTCTTACATTGTATTAGTAATAATACTGGGTGCACTCAACTATAAAGAGGCCATAAATTCCGAGGATAAATAGTGTAAAAAGTAATTATAACTATTTTTAATTATTTTGATTTAGAGGCAATCAGGTAACAAATCAAAATGGCACTAAAACTAAAATATCTTTGGATTTAATAATTAAGTTTTAGTTTATTTAGGTAACATCGTAAATTTACTGCATTGTTACGAGATTTGGATAAAAAATGAAATTTTGTTAGAGAAAGCTTGTCATATATTCGACAGATCGAAATTAACACTCAGGGTAACGTTATAGTCTAACAGGGGAGAAAAAGAAAGTTTGAAAACATTTACGACACAAGAATTATTTATCTTTTATATCAAAATTGGTCTTTATCAATGGAGTCTTAAATTATGAGAGACTTTATTGCCGAAATGTATAAAAGCTATCATACCTCATAACGATGTTACACGTTAAGGTAGGTATCAGACTGCCCGACCGACCACGACCAACCGTCCGATGGCGAAGAACCAACTTTTGTACTTTTATTTTTAAACTCACATTACTCGTTCGCGTTCCATCGACCGACCGTCAAAACGTTAGGAGGATGTAGCAACATAACCACATTTTTGTACTTTCATTTTACCGGGCTCTTTGTAGAAAATTGAATTATGGATAGAATTAGCAGCGATAATTTTACTGATAAATTGTTTTTCACTTTTTTTATGTGGAGACGTCTTCTTAGGTGTAGAACACTTTGGGTGCGTGACATTTTTTTAAAAGACACCAACAAGGAAAATTCTTTGTGTTATGCCCCATTCTATTAAATGATTCTTTGTTTACTTTTGGAGTATACACTTTTTGTCTCGCTTAATGGTAATTTGGTAATGCTAATAATGCAAAGAAACAAAAGCAAATCAAATTTTATAGATTAATTACAAATTTTGAAATGGCAATGGCCAATTTTACTGCTCAGAACAGTACAAATTAATGCGAAATGTTTCATATTCATCGACCAAATGACCAAATGAGTGCGCCTATATTTTCATAGACTTGTAATCTTGATCGATCGTGGATGGTCTGTCTGGTCGAGCAGTCTGATTCCGGCCTAACCCTAACATATTATAAAATTCCGGAGGTTGTAGAGAAACGAAACTGTTTGAGGATAACTATTATCGATGATGTAATGACAGATAATAGATGGACAAAGCGGATACTGGAATGGAGACCAAGAGATGATGCCTACCGAAGCAGAGGTCGTCCACCAACACGTTGGACTGACGATCTAAAACGTTGTCATAGGAATTGGATGCAAGAGGCACAAGATCGAAATAGATGGAAAATTATGAGGGAGATCTATGTCCAGCAGTGGATAAGCGAAGATTGAATGATGATGATGATTATCGATGTTGATAATTTGACTATGTCATGGATTTTCAGAAGAATTATCGCTGGTAAAAAAATCAGTTTAAATTTGACCTAAAATCCTCTTTGCATTTTGCGATTTGTAGGGAATAAATTCCTAAACACAATACGCCATAATCGTTTAGTTTTCATCCCACGTGATGTTTTAAATTTTGCTTATAATCAACTGCGTTGGCAAAGAGAGTAGCTAATATTTGAAGGAAGAAATGTTCCACATAAAGTGATGATTCTGGTAAATACAGATTGATAATTGACAAGTTTGCTTGGTACACTTTCAAAAGCGTGGATTCCAACTGATTGGAGCCTAGTGTTAGTTTTTGCACATATGATAACATACACATATATAACATGAGGCCATCAAAAAGAAAGGAGAATTTCTATATTAATATGGAACCCGCTGAACATAGCAACAGCTACCGAAAACGATGTCTTCTTTGGCATACAGCAACCACAAAAGTATCAGCGATGGCGTAGTGGACTGCTATTTTTTAACTAAGACACGACTGTATGGTCTGGTAGATGAAACTCGTCCTACTGACAAAGGTGGTTGGTTAACGAATCATATTTTACAAGTTTACGCTACGTGTGGGCGATAATTATCCAAGCGATCTGCAATTTTAACGGAAGACACTTATTTCTCTATGGTTCTTTGTTCACAACATTGTATAAATCAACACTCCATTGTTTGCAACATTGTATTAACAACTGTTTAATCGGTCGATAGTGTCTGAGTTTTAATAAGCAAAATCTTGGCTAACTACATAAGAGTAATCAAAACAAAAAAAAAGTCTGTCATTATTTTAACAATGTTCATATACAGTTACGAAACTGCAACACCTATATAACGCCAAATATTACTTTTCATCATCAAAAGTTATTATCTGATCTGTAGTAGTATCAGATCTTTGAATGAACAATTTAGATACTGTGTTTTGGACTTACTACTAAGCTACTCAAATTAACCTTTTTCTTTAGAAGCTCGTCTCCACTCTTCTAAGGTTTGCTCTTAATCTCTTTTTGTATCTCCCAATAATACTACATTAACCTGTTATCTGATTCATTAAAAAAATAATTAAGATCTAAGTATTAAGTACTGATGAAAACCTACTGTCACACGAAATTTATCAGTCTCTGCCACATTTATTCTAACACGAGATAGTTATTACTTCACGACTTATAACTCTAGTTTGTTTCTTAATTTCTATATTTTTCTTTATTTTAAATCTAAGGAAAATGTAGGAACAATGAAATAAACTAACTTATGGTATTCATTGATCTTGACAAAACGTGTGATAGAGTGGAGTGGGAGATTTTGTGATTGGCACAAAATTGTAAGAGACATGTATGGTGGAGTGCCAACTACTGTTAGGCCATGTCTGGGGGAGACTTATACATATCATGTGAAAGTAGGATTACATCAGGGCTCAGTGATTAGTTCTTATTTATTTTTATTAATATTGAATCAGATAACAGTCAAACTAAAGTGTAACACTGCCTGGTGGTAAGATAAGATCTTGAAGAAAAAGATTTAAACTTAGAACGAAAACAAAATATCTAGTATGTTCATCGAAAGATGAATCTTCTATAACAAACAAGATGATAACTGTGGAAGGTGAAATAATTGTGAAAAGTAATGATTTGAAATATGTGGTATTAAAGGGTAATGGGGAAATAAACAAATATGATTGCAGTAGTGTTGAAAGAGCATTGAAAGATTTCAATGACACTGAAAAAAAATTGCTATAAGATCAGTTATTATGTACAAATAAAGAAGATTAAAAGAAAGAAGAACAATGAATGCATGTGCTAAAAATGAAAATGCTTAAATGGATTAGTGGTGTGACAAAAAAAGATAAAATTAAGAATAGAAATATTAGGCAAAGTCCAATGGTGGACCAATTATTGCTTAAATGGCAAGCATATTTCCTACAAAGCATAACAAACTTCCTACAAAGAGAAATACCCCACGAGCATACTAGATTTACCAAAGAAATATGTACTCGAGAACACCTTTTGAATATGAGACAAATAATAGAAAAATTCAGGGAAATCAATATCCCACTATATCTACATTTGTTTTATATAATATCGCAAAACGTTCGAAAGAAGAAGT
This sequence comes from Diabrotica undecimpunctata, assembly GCF_040954645.1. Lineage (NCBI taxonomy): Eukaryota > Metazoa > Arthropoda > Insecta > Coleoptera > Chrysomelidae > Diabrotica > Diabrotica undecimpunctata. Next base: position 102,245,929 of record NC_092805.1, read on the forward strand.
GAGCGTACCACAATACTTAATTTCGCTTATAACTGAACTAAACGAACACACTACTGGAACCGTTAAAGAGCTTGAAACACATTTTATTTAAAACAATATCATTGATTATAAACCACACCTGTGTGGTTGTGCCACCCACACACAATTGTGTGGTTTATAATCAATGACAATATGTCAGGCACCGACCGGATTTCCTACTCATCGAGCAACAGCAGGGCCCGGGTAAGAAAACACCATTGTTTTAATGGAGTGTAATCCAAATGAACAAAAAGCTCCTGCAATAATTGTTTTCCGCGGAAAGCATGTTAGGGATTCATGGATAGCTTCTAGCGATCAAGAATTTTTAGGAATAACCCACGCTGCTACAAAAAATGGCCGAGTCGAGTTAGAGACATTTAGAAATTATTTTGAAAAAAGCTTTTTAAAATCTATTGAAGATAATCGACATACGTTATTGATTTGTGATGGACAGTTCACATATCGATCTTAAACTTGTTCAAAAAGCAGGTAAACCTAATGTTAGTATCCTAAAAGTTTTGCCACATTTAAGTCACGTTTTGCAACCTCTGGATCTTTACGTATTTAGATTGTTACAAAAAAAACGCATCAACAGCTGGTGAAGTGGCAAAGGCAAAATTATGGCTAAAAAAACTTCCGAAACGTGTGTTCTGCTATGATATATGAATGGACTGAAACCGTTTCCACTATCATAAGAAATAAATTTAAAAAAGCTGTTATAATCCCGTTCAATCACCAAATTATTATAAAAATTTATGGTGAACATTCCTGTTCAAACTACCAGTACCTCAACTACAATTGACGATATAAAGTGAAGCTTAGCAGAGCCCACATACGCAATACCATGTTCACATTAGACAAACACAAGAAATAATTGACTCATCAGTATCAGCTAACAGCACACACAATGATGTTGAACCAGAAACCACACAAGAAAGTCTGTTTGGCTTGAGAAGTTTTAAAGATACGTATATTATTAGAAACTAAAAAACAAAAACCTTTTGAAAAGAAAGCGTGGCTGTTTTAGAGCAGAGGTAATTATTTCAGTTGAGATAATAAACAGATTAAAACAAAATGTAAAGCCTAAGAAAAAGAAAAAACAAACCTCACAACCAGTTAATGTATCAAAGATAATGTACCAAAGATAGAAAAAAGCCAAAGTCATGCAAGTCAATAATTGACGAATCAGAAGAAGAGTCAGATAAAATATTTGATTCCGGTGAGAGTGATCTTGAAATCAAACTTGAGTTACAAGAACAAGAGAATGATTTCAGGGAATCCGTAAATAAAAAAATTCAGTAATTAAGTCTGGACACTAGGTGCTTTTTATAATTGGCAGTAAAAAACTACCATATACTGTGTTGGTCAGGTTATATATGGGAGTTCGAAGAAAGATGTATCATACAGCATAAAATTAGTAACGAGAGCTTCCAAAACTATTTCGATCTTTAGATTGCTAATAGTAGTTAATATTATTCAGAACGTTTCCAGTAGGTTTTAATACCTATGAACTGTTAAAATAATTTCTCGTTTAATTTTTTTTTGTCCTCATTTTTTTTAATTAAAGTTATCTGTTCATGTTAGTAATATTTATTTAGTAATTAGTCGCTTTTAATTCAATAAAAGGTTTCGATAATCGTATTTACCATTTCGATTTATCTAGCGAAATTTTAAGGACCGCCTCAAATAACTTGATCACAGCCAAAGGTTTCGCGTTAAAATTGTGTTGTGATTTTTTATACGTTAGAAGACGCTTACGGTTTATTTACACTTACCCTGACTATTATATTACATCCTGTAATCTAGAAAACGTTAGTAGTTTACATTTGCCCCTGAAGTGTAAATCAATGGACTTATATTCGATTTTTTTTGTTTACAAAAATAATAAGACTTATATTTTTTTCGTAATTTATATGTGTATTGTGATTTAACCACAGATTCTGTTTGTAAAAAATAGAATCGACTCGTTTAAAATTTTAACATACAGTTTTATATTTACCATATGTAGAGAAATTATATATCACATTTGCCCCGGTTCGGCTTATAAATAATTAATGAAATTTTCTTTCCTATAAATATGTTTTATCTAAAATAATTACAACGATTCCGATTTAAAATTCGAAACGTTATTGAAGGATTTTATCTTGCCCATTTGTTTGATATTGTTTTCATATACTTATAAAATTGAAATAGCTCAGGTAAAGAGTTTGTAAATGATATAAAAGAATAAGTAAATAAGTACCGAGTGGACAAAAATATACAAAAAGATTATAAATAAAATAAACAAAGACTTTTTAACTAAAAAACCAGTAAATTAAACACTAAAATATACAAGCTTTCACAGTTAAAACTAAAACCCTTGTAATATATCACCTATCTGATTACAGAATCGTGCAGGAGTGTCTGTAATCGTCTTGTCTTTTGTGTTTATCAAAGAGGCGGCCTATAATATCGACCGATTTATGTCAATCTTTTCGACAATATGTAGAGTAATTAAGCGTTCGAAATACGCCGACAATAAACAAAATCGCTCGAGGGCGATCGGCGAAGATTTCTGCAATGCATCTGAGTGCATCTTCTAAGTCAAATTCAGTGGGAGTCATATTATAAAAGCTTTCGGCCAAATCTTCTCATTACACTGTACAAGAGTGCAATATACTCCAGCATGAGACAAGTAAGAACACACATATCTCATTTTTTAATTTAGTCAGCTATTTATTTATTATTGTATTGTTTTTGTTCTTAGTGAAGTGCTTGAGAGTGAACTGTGCGCGGGAGCAAAAACCGACATCACATTCTAATTTTATTTCCGACAGACAAGTGCTTATTATATTAACTAAAAAATATATGCTGTAATATGTGTGGTAAGTAGGTAAAACTTTTCCGTAAAGATGTACTCAAATGTTGGCTTACACGAATGCGGAAAAGAGACCCTTGCCATACGTTACATATTATATTTTTCGAGTAGTATTTACATAATTTCCATATTTGTAAACCTTATTTTGATTGTGTCTTTGGTTCACTGTTCAGATCATATGCTTTTACTGGAATACAATATACGACTTGATAACTTTGAGAGAATTTTCGCGTTTAAATTTTTCTGAACATAATCACCAATAAATGCACTATATTAGCATATTTTTTACTGTATGTTACTGGAAAATTTTTTAGTTGTCGTCCCTTAAGTTTTCATAAGTTGAAGTTTTAGTTTTGAACATGCACATGCACATATATGTATGAAACATATATGTGGATATTTTGCTTAATTTTAATAATTTCTGGATGTTACAACTTTTTCTTGTGTTATTTTGTAAAAAAAATGTCCCATTTCTTGTAAATAAAAAAATGCAAATGAGAGACTAAATAAAAGTTATCATTTTCTATGCTTTCCGTATCAAGTATCGTTTGATTAAATGTATAATTTTTATTTTTTAGACCTGTATTACATATAATTGTTTCAATGTCTTCTTAGTAAAAGTTTTACTCTATGTTGTTCTGTTCTACAGACACTAAGGTTCTTCTTTTTTTTTTTTTTCGTAAAATGCAGTTTCCGTCTTTTCGTTTATATTCAGATTTATTACACTCTTGCTAAAAATCTTTCGCTAAGGATTATAAAATAATATTTACCTAAATATATCTGTGTTTAAATATATGGTTTAGGAAATTGCTATATTATCTGCTACAAATCGATGAGCTCATGTACATCTTGGTCTTATTTTCTTACTTTGTTGGAACAAGTTTTTTACTTGTTTATCCTCAATGTGTATTTCGCTATCATCATCAATGATCTAGCTATTCTCTGTCCACAAAATTTTAATATATTAACACTATTTTATGGTTTGTATATTTTTTCTTCTCCTTGTAGTACCATATACTTAGTATATGTTAACGATAATTCTAATCCAAAATTTGTTAACAGCGGCATTAGTTTTTAACTGTTAAACGATTTTGCCAGTTCACCCTTCAATATCTTTCAACTAAAATTCGTCGTCTACTCGACACGCTGCGTATTTTTTAGTTCATCTTGCATAAAATCTGAAGAATACGGTACTTATCATTTCTCATCAAAGAATTTTTTGTCGTTAGCCTATTCTCTGTTATCCTGCGATAAAATTACATTTCGCTTGCTGATATTTTATTAGTGCCTGTTCTGGTAGGGTTCCCACCTCGATGACATAGCAGAGTGAAAAATACATAGTATATTTCTTCTTCTCCTTGTAGTACCATATACTCAGTATATGTTAACGATAATTCTAGTAGAAAATTTGTTAACAGCGGCATTAAACAGTTTTAAACACTTAAACGGTTTTGCCAGTTCAATCTTCAATATTTTTCAACTAAAGATCGTCGTCTACTCGACACGCTGCGTATTTTTTAGTTCGTATTGCATAAAACCTGAAGAATACGGTACTTATCATCTCTCATCAAAGAATTTTTTGTCTTTAGCCTAGGCTTTGTCATCCTGCGATAAAAATACACATCGCTTGCTGATATTTTATTAGTGCCTGTTTTGGTAGGATTCTCACCTCGATAACTTAGAAGAGTGGAAAATACATAACATTTAAGTATAGATATAGTTTTTTGCTTTTTTCTGTTTTTAAAATAGTATGCTATCGTTCAATTTCATATTTGACTGCTATTGATAATTGTAATAATTCTAATTTAAAATATATTACAGTTATTGGTTTACTCTACCTATTGTGATTATTGTGTATTTGTTTTGTCTTTTTGGTGATTATTTTTCATAAATCCTAAATATTAGCATTCCTTAATTTTCTTATTTGTTTGTTATTTGTTACCCATTTCCTTGTAGATACATTATTCTTACCTGTACTAGCTGTGTTTTATACTGTTTTATGAAAAATATTTATATTACGAGGAAGTGAAAATATTGAGTAACATTTACATAAAAGCTTCACAACAGGCCATTTGAAAGATCACTTATTTCTCATCAATCGATCCGTTTTAAATCAGAACAAAAAACTTATCTGCCAATCTTTGGTTTAATGATCCTCAAACAATACCAATCATGAAGTGATTAAGCTTGAAACGTTATACCAATATGATGAACCGAACAGCCCTCGGCGAAGGATGATTTGTGCAATGGGTGTAAATGCATCTTTGAATGATTCGAGTGGGAGTTGGATAATATAATAAGAGCTTTCGGCCAAAACGGTATCATTACGAAGTGAGAGTGATATACTGTGACATGCAACAAGTAAGAACAATTTAGTGTTATAGGTTGAACCGATTAGTTATTAGAAAACATTGGGGAAGACAGTTTATACCATACAGACTGTCCTAAAGATGTTTGCTAGTTATTTACAACAACTTTTAATTTTTTTATATTATTTCTTTAAGGATAGTAATATTACTTATTATATAAGAAGCTATAATGGAAACTATTCTTTTCTGATTTTATATGGGCATAATAATTGAGCATACACGTTGTCCAATATACCAGTAGAATATTTTCATTCTCTCCTTTTATGATTGTTCTATTGGTAGTCGCTCTCAGTAGTAATATCTTGGCGTTATTAAAATAGGTCATAAGATTGGTAAGAATCTCTCGTTATTATTCTCCTTTGTATTATATTACAGTATTTATGTCACCTTTTTATTTAAATGTTCCTTTGACACATTTTCTAGGTGTCAATAACATAGTGTGTGAATATACTTTTTTTATTCACTTAATATTTTAAATTTGTTGAATTTATATTTCCATTAAAGTCATTACTAAGCATTTAAAAGGTTATTTGCTTATTCCATTATTTGGTTTTCTCTATTTTCAACTTTATTATTTCATTTTTAAAACAAAAGAAGTACTATCTTCTTCTTAGGGCGCCATGTTTCTAGGGAACGTGGGTGACTACCATGTTTGTTTGTTTACGTGACGTTACAACCCGTCGTGGGTTTTAACCGACTTAACAACATGCCTCCATTCCTCTCTGTTTTGAGCAATCCCATTCCCAATGCCAATAGCTTTAATGTTTCCTGCTATAATATCTCGCCACTGCAGTCGATGTCGTCCACGTGATCTTCTTGCCTCTTAATATATGTATGTGCATTACACCATTTATACCACCAATTATTTCTTTATAAAATGATTCAAGACGGCTGTATATAATTTCTGATAATATCTTGTAGGCGACATTTAGCACTGTTATACCTATATAATTTTCGCAGAGTCGTTTGTCTCCCCCTTGTATGTAGGAAATATGATTCCTACTTTCCAATCCTCTGGGATGACTCTAGTGTCCATATCCGGCAGATTAGTTGATGGACATGCTCACCTTTCTTTGACAATTATGCAGTTATTCCATCTGTGCCAGGCGCTTTGTTATTTTTCAGAGATTTATGACGTATGTATATAGTTCCTTTCAATGTTGGTTCCTCAACTAGTTGTTTTACTGTCTGATAAATTATTACTTCTTTTTGGTTTTGTTCGTTTTCTGGGTATAAAAGCTCTTAAAATTGATGCTTTTACCTTTTCATTAGTTTCTCTTTCTCGCTGTTATTTGCCCCGTTTTTGATATTGAACACTGCTTTTCTTGTCATGTGTCCTTAAGTGCACCGCTTGGTTTCCTTGCTTACTTTTGAGTATTTTTTTGTTGTTCGTACAGATGGTTTTCCAACCTGGTATTTTTGAACTCAAAGTCTTGTATTCCGTAGATTTTTCGAATGTTTCTTTTCATATAGATGGTTTTCCAACCTGGTAGTTTTGAACTTAAAGTCTTGTATTCCGTACATTTTTCGAATGTTTTTTTTATATTAGAGTAAATATTTCTTTGCTTATAATATTCTTCTATATGTAATACTGTGTTTGATATTTTAGGCAGTCCTGGTTCTTGCCTTAATCGGCATTTCAGCATGTGCCCGCCTCGACTACCTACCTCCAGGACGCGGTAACGCAGGTGGTGGTGGACCAGGTGGTTACCCAGGAGCCGTAGCGCCAGGCCCTAGCGGTGGCGGAGGCGGCGGTTATCAAGGTGGTACCGGAGGTGGATATCAAGGAGGCCAAGGAGGCGCAGGCGGTGGTTATCAAGGCGGTGCAGGAGGTGGTTATCAAGGAGGTGCTGGTCAAGGAGGCTATCAAGGTGGTACTGGAGGAGGGTATCAAGGAGGTAGTGGAGGAGGATATCAAGGAGGTAGTGGAGGCGGGTACCAAGGGGGTGCAGGCGGATACCAAGGAGGCGGCGGCGGTGCTGGAGGTCGCGGTGGATATGGAGGTGCTGGTGGAGCATACAGTAAGTGTATAAATTTAAAAATTTAATTTTAAATATATTTATAAGTAACATTTAATAAGCGTATACACATTTTTCGAATCAAAAATTTATTTTTGTATTCTATATCTATATCTTTTTAATGATTTGAAATCAAATTATTCTTTTTGCTTAGTAAACATTGCTCAATAGATAAGAATAATAAATGCCATAATGTCAGATGCTTAAGTTTTATACATCGAAAGTTTGTTTTTACTATTATCTTATATACCTTAAGATCCACAAGCCACTTTTTTTGCTGTTCTTCGAGTTTCCTTTTATTATATTTTTGAATGCGTAAATAGGGAATTAACCCTTTTCCTAAGTATCTAACGCCAATCTTAACTGGGTAAATTAACAATGACATAACCCAAAAAAAGAAGAAGAAGAATCATTTTCTCACCTGTTGGCTTCATTTTTATCATGATATTTTAATTTCTTTTTCCTTAAGATTTTTCTATGAACGAAGAAAATATAAGCCATGGGCCTCCAGGCCCGAGGAGCTGTTATATATATATATATATATATATATATATATATATATATATATATATATATATATATATATATATATATATATATATATATATATATAGGCTCTATAAAAGAGATGATTTAAGCTCGGTTATTGTGAACGTTTTAATGGAAAAAATCGAACAGCAATTTAGATTCTCTAAATTTTGGGATTTAGTTTACAAAGAATATCTTCTTCTTCTTGTGCCACTCCTATCGGAGATTGGAAATCATCAAGGCTATCCTGACCTTGTTTACAGCTGACCTAAAGAGTTCATTAGTGGTACAGCCAAACCACTCTCTCAAATTACGCAGCCATGACATTCTTCTACGGCCTGGATTTCGTTTTTCTTCTATTTTTCCTTGCATTATATTTTGAAGTAATGCGTATTTATGTCCTCTCATCAGGTGACCCAGATATTCGAGTTTTCTTCTCTCTCGACAAAGGATATAGAGAACAACAAATCGATTGCAGTGTTAGGTTAAAGATTATAAATGAACATCAAATGTAAAGCTTGGGTGCAGTGTATACCGAAAACTGAGACACATGAATCGTTATTAAAACAACTCAAATTACCATCCAACATAAAAAAAGAATCATAGCAAACATTACGAATCATACTACGCGAATGTCTAAACATACCTAGTTGAGAAGAAAAGAGCTAAAACATGTTGAAAAAGCGTTGTGAAAGATGGCTCCAAGAGGAATCAAGTGATCTATATCGACCCAAATAGTCAACATCGATCAACAATAAGAATCAAAAGGTAAAGCTTTGTTATCGTATATTAAAATGTTACAGTTTTTGTTCGAAACTGCTAGAGAACTATTGTCCCTTCCAGGCATTGACTGCATCCCATGTAGTTGTGATTCCACCGAATTTCATTTTAAAGAAATACAGATGCTTAATGTCATATCACACATATATATCATACACATAGAAATACTAGAGAAATATTAGTGACTCACAGGACTCTATGAAGAAACGTCTACATTCTTTTATGCACCGCCTTTGATAATGTCAGCAGACAAAACGTCTTTAATAATAAAGACGTTTTGTCTGGTGACAAAATATGGCATATAAACCTTGATAAAAATTTACCTTAACAAACACCAGCCATATAAGCCTACACTCATCGAGTAAAGGATACATATTTATTAATTTATTCTTAAATAGGATGAAAAGGTAACTTTAACAGTTAAGCTATTTAAGTTGCGCAAGAAAACCCAATAAACGCAGAAATGATTACTATCACAGAACAGCTAAGCCGGATAAGCGAAGAATTCGGACTTCAGATCAACACCGGAAAAACAAAAATAATGATCGTAGACAGAGTAAATAATAATCTACCGCACATACACTAAATGGCGAATTTCTAAGTGGTAGACAGGGCCGAATAATAACAAGGAATAGTAAGCTCAGGTGGACCAATGCCCTTATTTTTCCCATTGCTACATATGCAGCTGAAACATGGACTCTCAAAAAATTATTAGGAGTAAGATCGAAGCCTTCGAAATGTGGGTCTATAAAAGGGAAGAGTTTGATATAGACAGGCAGTTAAAAAAAGTAAACCGAGCATACCTAACTTACTTAGGTCACACAGCTAAAAGAACGGGGACCATGGTACTATTGGGAGTAGAAAGAAAGGTAGGTCGGTAGGAAGGTCGAAGACTAAGAGGAAGATCTTCAACACGATGGACAGACTAGCAAAAAGGTTGCTCTTGATTGCTCCATTCTTGATCGAATTTTTGATTTCAGATTTAGATCTTCAGTTACCCAGATTCTAAAGTATTTCATTTTGTCTTTCTTGTCCTGTCTTTGTCTGCAGGTCTTTTTCCCTTTCAGTGATAATGACTGTATCGTCGGCATTACGAATGTTTTTTATATGCTCACCATTTATTTTGATCCCTTCTGTTTAGTTTTCAAGTGCTTCAAGTGTAAATAACTCTTCGGAGTATACAATAAACAGTAATGGGTACACAGCCTTGTCTCACACCTCTATTTATGTGTTGCGCATCCGTGCTATTTCCATTTAATGTTACCACAGTCTGTTGGTTCTAATAGAGATTTCTCAATATGTTAATATCATTTTTCTCGAGTCCTTTTCGCTTTAGACATTCCATGAGAATGTTATGTTTAACTTTGTCGAAAGCTTTCTCGTAGTCTATAAATGCGACGAAAAGATTTTTTTGTTGGACTCGACATTTTTGAGCAATAGTTGTGAAACTATACAGAGCTTCCACTGTTCCAAATCCATTACGAAAGCCACACTGTCTATTACTCACATCTGCTTCGTACTTTCTGAATATTCTTGCATGTATAACCTTTAAAAATGTTTTCAATAATTGTGACATTAAGCTGATCAATATATATCTAAACAAAATAAAATAGAAGTTATAATTATGCTCAGAGCTATTTTAAATCAAATAGCTATCTTACATTGAATATGACCACGAACTATATTATAGAGAGATGAAAAACCCAAAAAGAATGTTAGAACACTAAAATTAAAAATACTTTGGGGAGACATATATCTAGGAACTGAGTACTTAGAAACTGAGAGATGATGATGTTGATAACGATATAAATTCTGATAAACTCAAATATGAAGGTTATTAAAGTTATAATACAATATTTATTGTAGTTTATTACCGATACTTATTTTCTATTTAGTATAAATAAAACTTTGGATTTTGTATTGAAACATCTTTCTCAGTTAATAAAAATAGCAATTTTATTGAAGTATAAAAATATTTTAATAGACTTTCTAATATTAATAGATCCGATTACAAAAGATCGATTAATAAATCTATATAAAAGGGAAACATAAACTCCAAAAACCTGTAATAAATGACGCAATAAATCACTTAAAATTGCTTCTTCCTTCTATAGTCACTTTTAGTATTGCATCGTCAAACCTTGGATCGACCTTAAACTACAAATCAGATCTTAGAATTGAAAGACATGATGAATACCCATCAAGAATTCGTTGAGAAAATTAGTTGATTTAATCATTCGAAGACGTTAAACGAAAATAAAAAAAGTAACTTTTATTTATCAGTGACAAGGTTATTATTTATTTGTACCATTTGCTATAGTTTTACATGGAAGTTTTTGTTGGGTTTGTTTATGGCGCTTACATTCGCTCGTAAAAATGCAGATTTCGACTTAACTTAAAAGTTACTGTATTGCATATGCTAGAAGATGGATGTCACACATATACAGAGATATTAAAAAAAATTGGATGAACTTTAGAATTCCATCGTGCGGAAATTAATTAGTATTTATAGCATTGGCATTTAAATAGCAGTTTTTTTTAAAGATGATGTTACTTATTATTATTTCTTTGTGTTTTGACACATTATTCCATTGATTACGCATCAATTTAATTTTTTAAGCATCAATTTCAGATCTCTATGTCCGCTGTTTTATTAGCTTCTGAAGACATCATTCATCGACTGATTTAATCATTTGGAAGATCTATCTTTGAGGATCTATTCTTTTCTGTGTCCTTCATATATTTTTATTCTACTTCGAAATATGTAATGTTTATGTACGTTCTCAATCTTGTTTGTCTATGCGTAGCATTACTTTTATGTTACATTGGACATGAGACCTTTGTACCCAACTCTACGCTTTTATTAAATTCTACCTAAACGTCTCTTATTCTAAATGAAAGCTAGAAACTTTATTATAGGAAGTTTAAGGATTTCTCTTGTCTACATAGGTCAGATCTCAAAAAGGTTTCACTTTTAGTAGGTTATGGCATGCCTTTATTGAGCTGCCACCCCCTAATATTATTAATATTCAGTTTATTACTCCTGTCTCGTTTCTTCCGTCTGCATCTATTCTCCTTTGGTATCCTGTGTGGAAGGATATCTGCAGTATTTGGTTCATAAATGTCCACAGCTTCCTCATAGTTCGGTGCAACTTATTAAATGTTACTTCGAACTTCTTGTCACTCGTTCTTAATTGCAATTTATGACCAAGTTACTTATACTGTCTATATTCTACGATTAACAACAATTTCCTCTTCTTTTTTAATTCGTACAAACAATTTTTTTTATTTTTTGATATTACATTTTTCTTCTACATATAAAATAAGTATCAAAATAACACATATTATCTGTTTTTGATTGCATCATACACAGGCATTTGTCACTAATTTTATGTCTATAATTGATGTTTCAGTATTCTGGAATCCTGTACTGGCGTGTACAGTTGTAGTAGATGGGTATCATATATTTGTGGAGTCACATGGTAGTCTCAAAAAAGTATTTTCGCTCCCGATTTAGTACCTACGTCGCAATAGTGCAAACAACATGACTATAGCCTGTTTCAGGTTCTATGCTCATGGTCAGTAAGAAAGCACGTAATGATCCTCGACTGATTTATGTGTATGTTTATGTTAGCATATATTTGTCAAATATATATTTTCACATATCATACTTGACTGTATTGTTTCCCTGTTTTGGCCTGTATGTTCCCAGTGGGAAAATACATGGCAAATGTTGTGTTCGGATCTAGGCTCTCTTCCGATTACAAACAGTGCTTTTTGGTACTCCCAAAAGACCGGCTTTGGACTAAAGTATTTTGTAGCTGATCCCCTTCTAGCAAGTGTGTCACCTCTTTCATTGGTGTGTATTCCCAGATGACATGGCAGTCATACCAGTGTGACACAGTTATGCTCTGCTAGTCTGTGGAGTTTTCATCGTCATTCCCATACTAGTCTGTACTACGTTGGGGCTAATAAGGGATTTCTTACACATTTAACCATATGTACATATATTGGTCCTCTTAAGTTCAAAAGCCCTTCTGTTGGTTTCAAAAGTTGCTTTTTGGTACTCCCAAAAGACCGGCTTTGGACTAAAGTATTTTGTAGCTGATCCCCTTCTAGCAAGTGTGTCACCTCTTTCATTGGTGTGTATTCCCAGATGACATGGCAGTCATACCAGTGTGACACAGTTATGCTCTGCTAGTCTGTGGAGTTTTCATCGTCATTCCCATACTAGTCTGTACTACGTTGGGGCTAATAAGGGATTTCTTACACATTTAACCATATGTACATATATTGGTCCTCTTAAGTTCAAAAGCCCTTCTGTTGGTTTCAAAAGTTGATTTTTCTTTTACAACGCGAGATTGCATAAAAAATCCGCCTGGACTATAGAGATATAGTTTTTGAGTAGGATATAAAAACTTATATTTCCCCCACTACTGAATATTCCTGCACCTTACTCTTAAGACTTTAAGACCTATCTATTATCAAGTATCTCAAGTTCCCAATCAATATTGTTTTTGTATAAATATATATATATATATATATATATATATATATATATATATATACATAGATATAAATTTGTATAAATTAAATAAGAAATATTTATAGAGGTATTATGAAGATTTATGTAATATACATAAGCCTAAGTGCATTAATAGCACATTAATGATTTAATGATCTCTGACAAATGCGCCTTAATCCAAATAATTTACAGCTAATCATCAATTGCTTTTTCATTGGATATATTCCAGAAAACTTACGTACATAATAATTTATCGATGAGAATATTTACAGCATATTTTGCAATACCGTTAATATCTTTATTAATTAGTTTGTCAATTAGTTAAGTTACTAATTAGTTTTTTAATACTTTTAATACTGATGTCAGCGTCGCATAATTTTTTGTTCATCTTTCATAATTTTGTAGATACATATTGCTATCCATTAACAAGTTAACAAGTTTCTTAACTAACTAAAAAATGGTATACATTATTAATTATAATATCAGAATAGATAATCCTCAGAATAATAATAGCAAATAATGAAATACCTTCGAACCACTGCCTAATAATAAACTAAAAGATAGTTAATATCTTCTTCTTCTTTGAGGGCCTCTCCTATCGGAGATTGGATATCATTAGGGCGATTCTAATTGTATTTACTGCTGTTTTGAATAATTCGTTAGTGGTACAGCCAAACCACTTTCTCTTAAATTTCTCATCCAGGACATTCTTCTACGGCCTGGCTTTCTGCGTCCTTGGATTTTTACTTGGATTATATTTTGTAGGAATGTGTACTTTTGTCCTCTCATCAGGTGGCCAAAGTATTCAAGTTTTCTCTTTTTTATATTCACTATAACTTTTGGATCGTTATTTATTCTGCGTATTACCTCTTCATTTGTAATTTTATTCACCCAACTTATTTTTAGTATACGGCGATAGCACCACATCTCAAAGCTTTCAAGATTTTTAACATTCTTCTGTTTAATAGTCCATGCCTCAACACAGTAAAGCAAAGTACTGAATACATAGCATTTTAACATTCTAGTTCGTAGCTGAATACTAATATCACGATTACAAAATAATTTTTTCATTTTTATAAAGGTAGACCTGGCAATTTCAATACGCCTTTTTATCTCGTGATTTTGGTCACCTGTTTCATTGATGAGAGTTCCCAAGTAATATGTATAGTTAATATACAGAATCTTAATACATCGAGCCCTAATGTATGTATCTAAGATATTGTTGTTTTTTAACACCTATGAAAACTAGATTTTTAATATATAGAGGTCCTCATAAAATACCTATTGGCTCAATAAACTAGATTGAAATCTGATATCACTGATACAACTTCCAGCTATACAATAACTACAAAAAATCGCTGAAACCAAAGTAACAATTACTAAAATTAATATAAGACGCCTGCAGTGGGCAAACGAAGAGACAGGCCAAGGTTAAGTCGAAGAGATGAGAGAAGACCTGATTTTTAAAATTACAAGCCTTCAATAAGTTACGATACTTGTAAATGTAATATATTTTTATCGTATTTCTTAGTTTAGTTAAGTATTTCTTATAGATTCATTTTATTGATAATTGTTATACCCTTTTTCTTTTACTTATCGGAACTTAAATTTCTTTATAATCAAAATATTTCACTTTTTTGTACTACATATGGAGACATAGATTTGTTAATATTCTATGCTCTATGGATTCTTTCTTCTTTATTCCTGTCATGTAGTTTCCAATCGAAGTCCACTTAAACTATAATGTATACGCTAGTGGTTCTAGTTTTGTTTCATTTAGTAAGTTTATTCTGGTACAATGTAAAAGGAATTACACTTGGACGTTGTTAATAACACAGTGTACAATTGGATCAACTGTTCAGCGCATAAAAACTTGAAAATAAGCAATGATAAGACTATTTGTATTTTTGTGAGTAATGAGTAATTTCCTGTTTGTTTAGAATACTTGTGTGTGGAGAGGACATTGTCTTCGGGCTTGATCTATTAGCAATAAATCCTAATTCCAACACTTATCTTCTCTATGATTCTATTGATCCATTATAATTTAGTACTGCTCAATATAAAAGTTTAAAACTCTCAATTCTGCCAAAGTTTGCTTTTTAACATTTAGCTCCTCCTTCCAATCTATACATCTTAGTAGTTACGTAGTGATAATGAATGTATCGTTTCCTCCTTCTTTTAAAGGTGTACACCTTCTAGTAATGTTGGCGACCACATTGACCCATCTTATTCTATTCACAACAGCTCGAAATAGATCAGTTAACGTTAGACCTGTCCATTGACCAACCAGGATATACGTCCTATTTCAGGGCCTCTCTTGTCCTTAATCTTGCCTTGTAGAATCAATTATAGTAGTAGGTATTTACTATTTCGCATAATGTAACCGAAGTGTCAATTTTCTGTTTCTTCCTGGGATGTCTTTCCATCTATCCCTATTTTGGGTGGCACGAACCGCATTAACGAAGTTCGTGTTCAATTACTTCTCGACTTCAATTACTTGGAGTACTAGTCTCTCCTTCTTATCGGCAAGTGTTATATGTTTAAAGAAAGTTATTAGTTTTGAATATATGAAACTTGAGAGACGCTGTGGAGTGTTAACCTACGCAAGAACAGATGCATTTGTTGTACTATCCAAAGAATTCAAAACATTCTTCTCTTCCCCAACACCACATCTTAATTGCATCCATTCGTTTTCTATCTGCTGTTTGGATGGTCTAGGTTTCATAGCGAAATATTTACGTGCTGATTTCCTTTAAGTTCTGTCGGTCATCAAGTTTTGGGTCTCCGCTACCACTTCATTCTCCCATCTTTTCGTGATATGTGTTTACAATTTCTGTTTTGCACTTTATTATCTATGACTTTTCTTAGCAATCTGTATCACTCATACTTACTACAAGATCATCGAAGTATCTGCAGTCTAGCGAATTCTGAAGTAAGTGTGTCTTTGAACAAATACATAGTTGCATCCGGATCTTCAATTGCTACTTTCTCGGATCGGTACAAGATTTATCTTTATGTTTTTCTTTAATAAATAATAAGAAATATTAGAAATAAATCAGTCAGCTAGAAGTAGGTTTTGTGGCTTTTCAAAGCTCGTTTTTTTTATTTTGGCTTTTTCTATCCGCTTCGTATTTAATTCGACTCCTGAATGTTTAAAGCTTGTTAGTGCTTTATCTTTTACTTCAATTTAGTTTTTATTTACACTTTTTCTTTTCTGCGTTAGTGCTTTTGTCATTTAGTGTTTATTTTTACTCGAAAATGTTCTTGCACTCTTTCTCTATGTTTTTATTTGGTAGACCTTGATTAGTATTTCCTTCTTTTTGTTTATATCATATATGTTGTATGTATAAAATTAATGTCATTTCTCATCCTAATTCTGTTTTTAAACAGTCCGTTAGATGTTCTAAATCATCTTACAGTAGAATGCAGTAAAACTTCATTGTCATCATCACGGTACCTACTACAGCCCTTAAAGAGTCACAACCTTCTCAATCTTACTGCGCCATTCTACTCTGTTCCTTGCTTTGATTTTCCAGTTGGCAATACCGATACAGTTACGGTTAGCTAATACTTATAAAGTGTGTAAAATTAAATATAAGACATAGCTCGCATTAACTCTTGTACATTTTAAATGATAAATCGTCAATGTGCGCTTCTAATTCTAATAAATAAACAGTTTAAATGTAACATTATTTTCTTTTTAGGTGGAGCAGGCGGCGCTGGTGGGGCTGGCGGCAGACCAGGTGCTGGTTCTGAAATTCCCATAATTCGTTATGAAAATAACAATAACGGTGATGGTACCTACAACTATCTATACGAAACTGGAAATGGTATCAATGCTGATGAAAGTGGTGATGCTAGAGGAGACGGTACTCAGGCTCAAGGTAAAATATTATTTTTTCTAATAGAGAATTTCAACTGGATAAGATAAATTCGTGTCTTCGATAGATACTTTACAGTGAACGAATGCAGATGATGATTTACTAGTTATACTTTTAACTGATAAAAAATTGCATTTTCTTTTAACCGTTAATATTTACAAAAAGTTAAAATAAATGTAAAATAAATTTTAAACTAAAATTTTGACTAACTCCCATTAAAAATAATAAATTATATTAAAATGCCACAAGAAAATTTCTTTACAACAATGTTATTGTTTATTGCTTCACACATGTACGGAGTCATACTTACATGAAATAAATTCTTCTGCAGATTTGTAAAAAAATATGTTTATCTTTAAGGTTCATTCAGTTACACATCTCCCGATGGTCAACAAATCCAAGTATCATACACTGCTGATCAAAATGGTTTCCAACCCCAAGGCGCTCATCTTCCAACACCTCCCCCAATCCCACCAGAAATCCAAAGAGCTATTGATCAAAACCTCGCTGATGAAGCCAGAGGAATCGTTGATGATGGACAATACAAACCTGGTGCAGATGAAGGTCAAGGTGGATATTCAGGAGGTCAAGGTGGATATTCAGGTGGGCAAGGTGGATACTCAGGTGGTGGACAAGGAGGATATTCGGGAGGTGGACAAGGAGGTTATTCTGGTGGCCAAGCAGGACAAGGAGGACAAGGAGGATATTCAGGAGGACAAGGAGGACAAGGAGGATATTCAGGAGGACAAGGAGGACAAGGTGGATATACTGGAGGTGGTGGCCAGGGAGGACGAGGTGGTTATTCTGGAGGTGCTGGTCAAGGTGGAAGAGGTAAATCAATGAATTATTAAATGAGGTTAAACCATGCTGTAAAACTTAATCATATAAACACAAATTTTTTTAATTCATTTTAGGTGGATACAGTGGCGGAGCAGGTGGAAGTAGAGGTGGAGCAGGAGGTGCCCCATCAGGACTTTACGGTACTCCAGGAACAGGTTCGGGACAGCGAGGACCGGACGGATATAGATATTAAGAGAGAGGATGCTAGCTTGCCATACTGATTAGTATTTTATTTTATAATGTGTGAATTTTGTACTATACATTTTGTAAATAGAAACTTTTATTTTAGGTAAATAAATATATACATTTTTATAACCTCGTTTTAATAAAACTTTTTGCCATCGTATATATATATATATATATATATATATATATATATATATATATATATATAAAGGGTGATAAACTTTTGAGACAAAGTCCGTTATACAGCTGTAAGCTTCACATTTTAAAATTAGTTCCAATAACACCTTTCAACAAAATTAGTAATAAGTTTAACCCTCTGTATAATTGCTACAAATGATTTTGCAGTCAAATTTCATAAAAATAATTGATTATAAGTCGTAAGTCAAACACAAACTTATTATTTGCTAAATATTTTTAAATACATCACCCTATATTTTATATCACCATCATAAACTTAAGTCAATGTAGTTTAATTTGTCCTAAGGATTATCTTATTGCTACACTTAAAAGTTTTGGAGATATTTTTAATTTTATTGGAAAAAGGGAAATTTCATGCATTAAATTTATTATTTTTATTTATTTTACTATTTACAAACATCTTAACCCTTTCAGTCATGACTTTTTGTTTTTATAGATAAACATTTTTTAATGTGCACTATGAAATAATTGATTTTTTTAAAGATTTTTTGTAGCAAAAAAAATAAAATATCTCAGTTGACAGCTGACATATAAAATGTGCTACCCGTAGTACACTGTGAGCCAAAGGTAAAAAAAAATAATTTAAGCATGTTTTATTTGAATGTATTAAAATTTCTTTTACATTACTTTGAGAGGTACAATAAAAAACAATTTTGTGTTTTTTGGATACATAGATGTACTTTACATTTAATGCAAAAAATGTGTGTTTTTCCAGCACATTTTGGCAATTTACACCTGGTTTGGGAATTTATAGGTTTATCGTCAAAGTCAGGAAAGTGTCCTATATCATCTAATCGAACTTCTCTGATAGGTCCATATTCTTGACTCCATTTTTGCTAGGTGGAGGAGATCAACTGGGTCAATTATCAGTTGAAGATAATCTTCCAACCTTCTTACCCATTTGTCCACAATATATGAGCGCTTCTGCAATATACAAACGAAAATGAAATAGGTCAAAAGTATCTTTTTGGGCTATATTGAGGAACTTTGCTTCTTTTCGATATTCCAGCCATGTGTTACAGCATGCCAAATCAAAAGCATGTGTAAACATTCTTAGGGTCTACTTTTTAGACCTTATGAAAGTTCTTTATATAGAAATCAAAAAATCTAATTTGTGAACGCCTCCCATACTGGCATTGTAATGTTTTATAGCTTCTGGTCGAGGCACCATAAAATACTGTTTTTCTGTTTTGCTCCATCTCTTGCAAGTATCTTCTCCTTTTGACTGAAAATTTGAGGCCATGTTTACACATTTGTTATCTAACCATCTAGTCATTATGACTTGTCTATCATTACTAATGATTTTTTTGTGAAAATCCTCGTTCTTTTTTAGCTATTAGCTTATCTGGTAAAAGTTAAGGTTTTGCCAAACGTTCTGCTCTGGCAGTACAGGAGGCATAAATATGCCTGCAATAGTTGGAAATTAGAAAAATAATTATCGAAATAAAGCTGATGGTTTGGATTGGTTATTCTTTCAGTAAGTTTTATTACGACAGCTGCACTTTGACCAAAAACTTGTTGATGAAGGGAATTTAGTTCTTTAGTAGGACCTTGGTATAAAACGAAGTGGTAAAGAAAACCGGAACTTCCACAAAAGGCATACAATACAACTGTCCCTTGAACGGAATAATTTGTTCGTCAATACATAATTTTGTTTCAAGTGATATTTGCATACACCTTTGTCGTATTTTGTCGTAAAGAATTGTAACTTTCCAAAATTTATCAGTGTCATTTAGTTCATTGGTATCAGTAAAATGTAGATGGGTTCGTAATTTTGAAAATCTGTTGTACCCTATATTATTTTTAACAACATTTACACAAAGTTTGCTATCCCAATAAAGTCTTATACGAGGATAACTTAGGTTTCCCATAATAATATGAATGCCCACAAATCTTTTTATTTCATTGATATTTGTATTCTCAAAGCGTGTATTATTTTGCTGGTGATAAAGATTTGTGTATATAACCATAGTATTAAACAAGGTGTCATCAAAATATTTATAAAAATCTATTGGTTATTTTAGATTTATAAGATTTGCCTCTGTTTTTTGTGCCCATTGTATAGTAGTGGGCGTTATGTATTTTACATCTTCTCGCCACGTTATTTTGTTTTTTTTTTTTCGTTAAATCATGTGTCTTCAAAAACTCCTCCATTAACTGTTTACGTCCTAGTTTGCTTGTTAGTAGATCTTGAGAAGTAGTATCATCGTTGTTGTGCTGTGCTTTGCGAAGTGACACTTTCAGAAATTTCTGCCTCCAAATCATTTACTTTACTGTTAGTATCATTATCATTACCTAAAATTAATTTATCAGATAAGCAAAAATAACTAGTTGATGATCTTACTGATAATTCCGTCGTCTCTCTGGAGATCTTCGAACGTCAATATCTCATCAGTCTCTTCATCACAGAACTCTTCCACATCAGAAAGTTCAACCTCTATCAACTCATACTCTTATTCTTCTTTTTTACTCAATGGCTTATTTTTGTTATATTTACTCATTTTTAAAAGTATATATCTGCAAAAAAATTAAAAAAAGTAAGTAGCTGAGGTTTTTCTTTGAATCAAATTGTACTAGTAATAGTACAACTTAAATATCCCTTGTGCCACCGTATACTATTTGTAGTACATTGAAAAATACGTTGTGTTTACGATAAAAAAAGATGTATTGGTTAATAATTAATATTTAAGTCAATAAAACAAAGTATAAACTTGTAACAAAAAATTAATCGCTTACGTTTCAATCGTTTTTACTGCAAAAATTAGGAAACCGAAAATTAGGAAATAAAGAAAGCAACCGTTTCTCAGGACACGAGGTTGTCAACTGGTACTAAAACTATTAGAACTACAGACATCGTTATTGGCTACCATTTTGGTGCCTAACTGGGTAAATCTGCTATTAAGCTATAGATAGCACCACGCAGCAGAAATCGTTCATTTAGCATTACAAAAGTGCACTTCTAGTCGGTGTACTATATGTAGTACACCATGAGCGAAAGGGTTAAAGCAGCACACAAAAGAATAAAAATGTTAAATAAAGAAATTGTTATTTTTATTATAGAAGGTGTGCGAAATGAGCTCCTATAATGTCAACAGGTTCTCAAACCTATTTACTGAGGTTTCTCAATATTGTTCTGAAGCTATTTTCTTGTGGCATTTTAAAGTAGATACTATTTTATTGGAAATAAGCCACAATTAAAGGTTTAAATAAGATTATAAACGTTTCAGTTTCCAATTCGGAAATCGTTCTCAAAATACATTTGAGATTTCTCAAACTTGTTCAAGTATTATAATAGTATATTTAATATTTCAATATCTCTAACAATACTAGCTATATTTTTTCAAGTTGTATGTGTATGTGTACGTATGTTCACATACATACACAATAGAGCTTCTTTCTTATCTTTTAATATCCACTATATTTTTTTTGTGGACCTTTCCAATATTTTGGTTTTCTTTTCGCTTTTTACTGCGATGTTCAGCATAAGTAACTTATGTTGTTGGTGCACTACCATAACCATACTTAAATTGGGACATGCATGGTACCCTCAATATCTGTTTTGAATAAATATTGTACCAATTAATCAATGTATATTGTGGTGAAAATGGAGATAAAAACGTCTAACATCTTAGGTATTCAATATCTTATTCAATAGATATTAGTCAATCTAATATCTTCAAGGCATATCTAATTTCAATAATCTTCAGGGCATTCAGAAGTAACTTAACAGAATTGTATGGTTTGTCTTTCACGGCAATACTCACAATCTAGAATCTTAACCCACTTTGCTACCACGTCAGCACAGCGGTACGAATTATATTTAATTTCACCCATGTCTTAGGATTCAAATCAAATCCTAGAACCAGTTGAGTAAGATTGTGATTATAAATGTAAAAATGAAAACAGTGTTAAGTAAAGCCTATGTGCCTTTTCCTATAATCTTTACAGGCTATAGGAAGATGACACATAAATAGAAGAAGAATAAATTGTCACATAGAAAACTAAATTGACAATTGTTTCATATATTTTACTAAAACCTAATTTAATACTTTCTAATTTAATATTTTTTGTTCTTGCCATTGTTATTGTTTATCAAAATTTGTTTATAAAAGAAAATAATTCGATCTATCGATTTTTATTTTAAAGTATGTAAATATAACTAATTATTTTTATTATATAAGAAAATTACTTAATAAATTTGTTCTTTTAAGGAAAAAAAGATTTTGTTCAATCCAGATTTTCAACTATATAAATATATTATACTATATACTTTTGTGGTTCTGTCGTGAGTACCTTGGTGCAAGACAGGGTAAATAGTAATATTTTTATGTTCTTTTACTAGTGCACTTTTTTGGCCGATATAAGGTGAAGTTACTCGTGATAGGACTGAAAGCCATTGATGTTCATCCATATCCATACAGGTGTACAATATTAGACTACAGATTACACTAGGCCATCGCTGAACATCGCAGACTAGTAGCAGAACCACAAGTTGCCCCACGATGATTTTGAATAATATTGTTTCTTGTTTAACATTTGGCAGAGACTTTTTTGATGTATTTCTTAACGTATATACTTATTATGGTCTAGTGTAATTCGTAGGTATTTAGGATATTGATTATTGAGGTATTTCTGTTTTATATTGGAGCGTGGTGCTTAATTTTCTGTGTACCATTTTTTTATTGGGATGAAAACAGCATACTTCCGTTTTGCTAGCACCAGAACACAGTCTTCAATATTTAAATGTTCTTCCGCAGTTTCTTAACCTGACGTTAAAGCTACTTTAAAGTACAGTAAAAATTCACATCTTTCTTAAGCCTGACTGCAGGCCTCTTTAAATCTCAAACCAGCAAGAATCTTCACTGCCTTTCTCTGTAGACCAAATACTCTGTGAGTTTCAGCTGCATGATCCCAGTCAAGGATAGAGTATGAAAAATGGAAGTGGAATATGGAGTGATATTTAGTTAATAAAGTCTATAGTGAAACACATTTTAAAAAGTTTTTCAAAATAAAGAGATTTTTATTTAGGTTTTTGCACAAGTTATTTATATGTGAACCCCACTGTAATTTTGGGCCCAAAGAAACTCCTAAAACCTTAATCTCTCTGACTCCATCATTCATATCACCAACATTTGTCATTGTAAAAATCAATTGTTTAGTTTTATTGTTGTTCAGAACCAATCTATTTGTACTGCAGTACAAATAGGTTGGTACTACATAACTGTAGTATTAAACCATGGAGTACTTCAATAGTTAACGCATTCTCTGTTGACAACACCCCACCAACCCTCAAAACCTGCACCCTATCTTTCAGATATGATGAGCTCAATACTCTCGAAAATTTTATTTTTTTAATTTCTCCATTTTCTCCAGTCAAAAGCCTTGCTCAAGTCTCATAAAATGACTGAGTTTAATTGAAGCTTATAAAATGACTCTGTAATATATAAGGTTTAAAATATCTAAAATTGTATTTTTATTTTTGCGAAAACCAAATTGACATTCAGAAAACCATTGACTTTAAAAAAATCTACTATTTGTAATGCACTTTTCCACAATTTTCGAAATAATTGACAGCAGTGTGATTGGCCGATAATTTTCTGGAGGTGTAAACCCCCTTTTTTGAAGATTGTTCAAATTATTGCTTTTTTAAGAATAGATGGAAAAACCTGTTCTTTCATGCAGATATTAATTTGTCTAGTATTTTTAACACCACGATGTTCGTTTATGATTTTCCACATAAACTTTAGTGGATTACTAGAATTTCTGATGATGTAGTTATTTGCCATGATTTTTGCATTTTGTATCGCAATTTTGTATTGCATTTTAAAGTCTTTAGTTTGATTAGTACTTATCTAATACCTCTTCCCTGGGAAAGATTCCAAATAAGCTTCTTTCAGAACATTCATAACTCTGTTAAACTTCTTATTCACATCCATTTCTCTTACATTCACAAAGTCCCAACTTATTTCAGATATCCTATTATAAAACATAAATATACCTCTCTCTGTAATTGGCCCAACAGTAATTTTTTCTTCCTTATATTTATCTACTTGGTGCAATGAAAAACCAACCTGTTGTCCTTTGTAGTCTGAGAAACCCAGTTGTATACCTTATACCTTATACCTTAGTTGTATTTATATTGTTCGTACAAAATTTTACTTTGAAGACACTTGCCAAGACAATAGGTCTCTCTATACCAACACTTTCCAGAAGTACATCTAAAGATGTTAAAAAGGTGTTAAGAGGGTCAGATGGGCTTATATATAAACATATAATACTTACACTTACCTTCTTTAAAACAATCATACAGTATTCTCCTCCTCGATTAAGTAGTCCTATATCGATGGCATAAGAGAAACAATGCTTAAAAAAATCAATTTTCGAGAACAGTTCCACAGGAAACCACACAGCTTTCACATATTTTATTCTCCTTGATTTCATCTCTCAGTACTCTCAAAAGCATAAGGGATAACATCGTGGACTAACTTTGTCGGAAATTCGACGGTCTATACAGGCGTGAGAGTCTCACTGATGTTTTGATGCAATTCTGAAAGCTGGCTTCTCTAATATAAGGCCAGCGATTCTGTTATAAATATAAAGTTATGGTTAAGTTTCTTCAAAAGTTTATAGGAACATCTCAGTAATAATATAGGTCTTTATCTGAAAAAAACTGTTTTTTGGCCTTATAAATACTTATTTACCTATTTACTTATTTAGAACCTACTTAGCCTATCTGGCTAAATAGGTTCAACACCTATTTATCCAGACAATTGGTTGGATGAGTAAAAACAATTAGCTTTTATACTTTTTTAAATGCATATCAGACAATTTCCTATTTCGTTCATTCACTCAATTTCCTAACATTCCCATTGAAAACACTATTGGTGACTGTAAAAAAAGGAATACATGAGGACACATGCTTCACGCTAAGGTGCCGTTCATAGCGACTTTTTTTTAAACAAACAGTACAAGCAACGGTTAAAGGTAAATGACATAAAAGAAAAGACAGTCGGAAATATTACAACTAAAGTCCTACCGTATTTGACTACTTAAATAGAGAAGAGAAACAACGTGCTGTGGCAGTATGATTTTTTGTTGGGAGATGGATTGAAATAAAAATTGTATGACTTCTTGGTTATACCGATATTAACATCCAGTGGTTAAGGTCATCAAAACTGCGATCACATTCACATGTATCTGTTTACGAAAGTTTTATTTTGTAGAGGTATGTGTTCACTGTAGCATGTCCAAAAGGCATATGATATAAATTTTCCGAGAGATGGAAATCAGCTTCTCTCATTTGGGGAAGCAGATGAAAGAGTTCGATATATACTGCAGTATGTATTTTGCTACTGTTAGTAAAGGATTGCCACTTAATTTCCCAATTAAGTCTAACATGTTTCTGCGTCGCTGTATCCCATTTGGGAAACTCGTAGCATTCTATACCTACTAAAGTAACGTCTTTATTTAGACGATTTACTTTTTCATTGCCTGGAATATTAAAGTGACCTTTTACCCACACAAAGCTAACAACTCTTCTAGAGAACTAAAGGATCCTTAGCTGTTCAAGCGCTTCTAGAATTAGTTTGTTGATATATATGTGTTTAGAGAAGTATCTCAATGCGAGGAGGTCGTCCTCCTGTGAGTCGAATAAAATTATATACTGTTTGAAATATAATTTGCTGTTAATTATCCAATTCAATGCCCTGACAATTGCTACCAATTCAGCTGTGAATATAAAGCAATCTGATTATAATTTTAACTAAAAATAATCCTGAATATTGTCTATGTAAACGGCAATGGCCAACACCAGCAGACGATTTTGAGCCATCGGTATAAATTTTACAAGAGTGGTTAGTCTTCCAGCTTATCCTGTACTATGATCTTCGTGAATAATTAAACTATGTGAAGGAATTACTACAATAGGTTTATATTCATATAGTATGTCATAATTAGAGTCAAAAAATGAAATCCGTTCTTCATTGAATGGACATTGTGATAGATTGGAGAAGCAATAGCTAGAGTTTTTGTTTGCCCACTATTTATTTGTTAGATTTTCAACAGAGAGACAAGATATTTTTGTAACAAGCTGTTTCGATTATTAAACTGCATTTAAGAATAAAGTTTTGTGTTAAAAATAAACGCCTTAGATGTAAAGGTAGCTCGTTTCATTCTGCTAAAAGGGCTGGTGTAGGAATAGATTTGAGGGTTCCTAGGACTAATCTTAAGGCTTTGTATTGTATTCGATCCAATTTAATCAGACGAGATTTTGTCGCTGATCCGAAAGAAAGCTTCCATAGTCCAAAATTGATCTGGAATATGCTCTGTAAAATAACCAGTTTATTTTCGGGTCTGCTCCCCGATTGTATCGATTAACGGCCTTAAGAATATTGAAACTTTTTTCACAGTTGTTATTGCAATTAATAATATGCTCATTCCAGGTTAATTTGGGAAATTAACTTAATTAATTAATTAGTTAATTCAAGAAGTGACATTACACCAGAATGGAAAATGGGGGGAGCACGTGCGGGAGGTGGTCCGGAAAGCTGCGAATAGTGCTGCTGCGTTGGAGAGGGTGATGCCGAACATTGGAGGACCCAAATCCGAAAGGAAGAGGGTCTTACACGGTATTGTACAGTCGATCGTCCTCTACGCGGCACCAGTCTGGAGCGAGGCGGTAGAAATAACGGCCTATAGGAGTCTTATGACACGAGTGGACAGAACAAGTCTGTTGCGAGTGGCATGCGATTACAGGACTCTGTCTGCGGCAGCTTTATGGACTGTCACTGGATGTGTTCGGTTGCATGTTTTGGCGGTGGAAAGAAAATGGCTTTATGAGAGAAGAGGCCCAAACCTTACTGTGGCCGAGAGAAGACAGGAAAGGGAAAGGTCAGTTGAAAGATGGCAAGAAGAATGGAATAACACGGAAAATATGGGGCACAATGGACGAAAATGCTGATCCCGAACATAAGAGATTGGGTGGACTGTGGCCACAGGCGACTGAATTATTTCTGACGCAGGTGCTCACAGGACACGGGTGTTTTAGGACCTACGTCTATAGGATCGGAAAGGCTGATACAGATGAATGTCTATACTGTGGGTACTAGGACACTGTGGCACATACGATGTTAGATTGCAGCAGATGGATAGTGGAAAGTAACAGAATGGAGAGAGATACAGGTGTGAATTTTGTTACAGTGAGAGAAATGATTGAGAGAATCATTGAAAATAAAATAGGTTGGACTAACATACACAGCTATATCCGTGCAGTGATCAAGAAAAAGGAAGAGAAAGAAAGACAGCTGGACCAACGCTAAAGGTAAGAGTGAATGATGCTGAAAGGTGAAGCTAGAAAAGTGGGTCACACTGTATGAGTTATAATGCGTGAGTCAAACTGTGGGGAAGGAGGAAATGCCCATCTGGGAATGATGTGGATGTGTATGAATAGAGAATGAATGAATAAAGGTAGTGTTTCGGAAGTGATGCCGGCCTTACAGCGGCCATTCCGCTTCCGGATCGCTGGATGACAGAGGAGGGTCTGGTTTAGCAGGTAGGCGTTCGGCGTAAACCCGGCGACGAGTGGAGCATATTTTAAAGTACCTCGGGAATTATCGCCGGGAGTACGAAGAACGGATCATGCACTTAAGTTAGTCAGGCGGCGTCCTAAACTGAGATGTCTTTTGAAGATTCCAGACCCCCCTCTATAAAGACGAAAAAAAAGAGAGAATTTAAAGTACTAACTTTTGGTGACCTGTGTCGAAAAAAATACTACATCTGTTTTCTTAGGTGAGATATCAAGCCCATTACCATCAATATACTTTTTGCAATAAAACATATTTACTTTAAGGGCATTATTACATAAGAAAACTTATGTGGACCGATTTTTATGTACACAGTTAATCGCAAAGTTTAACAAGTAAAGAATCTCTTATCTAACGTTCTCTAATGGATTATATGAAAGTGAAACTAGGATTAACTAAGCACCAATAAGAAAAATTAATAAAAGAATGGAAATTTTTATTTAAGGACGATGATAAAGTCCATTATTTAGATAAATAAAATGTCCATTAATTTTTTAAACAAAAACACAGGAACTTAATTATCTAGTCTGGTTCTCGAAATATCACTTGCTCTGGTTTTTAATTATCATATAATTTATTAGTTTCATCAATCATCGCATCAACATTATACCACGCGAAGGCCATGTAAAAACTGTAACAAACTAGTGGATCGTAAAGTTTTTTCACATTTCTATGCCATCAAGTGCAATTATCGTGGGCAGATTTGTAGATTTATGTATATTAATGAACAAATAAGCAATCATTTAAACGTTAATTAAAGGATTTGATTTAAAATAGATATATGAAGAATGTATTTGCAATTAATGGATCTTCCTGCCTGATGCAAGGCCGTCTATATACGCGTTAGAAATTTTTATTGAGTAAAACACGTTTTGATACCACAAAAGAAATTTTTTAATTGAGATAATTTAACTTTACGGTTTGAAAGATTTTTGACTGAGGTATCGTTTTCTACATCTTTTGGGAATATAGATTTTGAAACAAACTAGTGTTGTACCTTCGAAATTGATTTTATTTCCTTAATATTATTAATTTAGAAAATATATGGTGTCTATCTACACCAATTTGAATTTAAACCTGACCAAATGTTCGGTTTTCTAAGTTTTGCCATTCATCAACATGTTGGATGCTTAAAGAAGATGATAAAATAATATTAGATGTTATTATTTGTTTGAATAATGCGATAGAATATCATTCATGTCTATATTAGTCCTAGGAAAAATTTGAAAATACTGCAAAAGTTAAAAATGGAGAACTTTTGTTAAGAACACACTTACCAAAACAAACAACACTTTATTTCTACTTTTTTTCGTTTAATACTCTAAAAGGGTCACGTACAAAGAAGTTAGTGTCTAATTTGCTAGATTTCATCCTGAATTTGTAAGGATCATAATCAGAGTGGACAATACTATCAGTAGAGGAATAAAATTTAAGGACTAAACTTCAATCTGTCATATTTTAATGCTTATGTCAGATTAACGACTAAATAGTAGACTTGGTAGAATCTGTATTAGTTTTGTAATTTGAATTCTTACTAGCAAAACTATAATTTATTTTTTGGTTTGCTGATAAAACCCCTCATGTTTTTGTTAAAGTGCTTTTAATATTCTGTATATTTTGCTTTACTATTTCTCTTTTTTTTTCTTCAGACCGACTTGACTCGAAAATGATTCGCCCATCGATCAATCAATCGAACCAAGAAACCGACAAAGACTAAAATATATGTTTAGCACCATCTGCAAGACTATTCCGTTGCATAAATATTCAAAAAATAGATAAAAAGTGGCTAATTTTTCTAAATATCTACGAAATAAATTTTTAAAGCGCATGTCCTAATTACTTTCATGATAGTAATTAGGAATATTTAAGAACTTTCGTGATCCGCCATCTAGATTCCGAGATATTAACAATGAAAATTGATCGGTCACAAAAATGAGGTTCGAGGTGGGAGCAGAAGAAGCCACCCATAATAAGTAACTAGGTGAGTTTTGCTAAAGGTTGCCATACACGCTACGATAAATCGATAACGATTTAACTCTACCGTTAAAACTGTACTGTTTGTCGATCATTCCACAACCATACACATTAAGATAAATCTTTACGATTTAAGGGTACCGTTGAAACTGTGCAGTTCTTTTTTGATTAATAATCAACAATTTTCATGTTTAATTTTACTGTTCGCGATGGCTTTGACTGACGACATGTTAGGGGTCGTGGGATATTCGCCTTGAAAAAGATAAAACAGCGAAAAAGTCGAAGTATCTGATGTAAAGACAGGCTAATGAAAGGAGAAGTTTATTCTCATGTGAATTTTTTAAAGGAATTAAAAATGTTTCCAAAATATTAGCATAATTTTCCAAGAATGGATATTGATACTTACTTATATAACTTATTATATAACGATACATCTGCTACCTATGGTAGCGCCAATTATCCAAAAGAAAGATACTGTTATGAGAAATTCTATTCTACGAACATACACGTATTGATAAAACTGCGCAGTTCCTCAGATTCGGATTCGGATAAATGTATTGAAATTTTTGCACTGTTCCGTTCGACTGTATTTTTTTTTAAATCTTAGAAAATTGTGCAGTTTTAAATCATACACGTAACGATTATCGGTGTAATTTGAAGGGTACAGTTAAATCGTAACGATATATCGTAGCCTGGTTAGGTTTAGTTAGGTTAGGTAAGTTTAAGATATGTGGGAGTGCTAATACTGCTCATTCTGGGGTGGTCGGCAGACTCAGGGAGATATACTCTGAACCTCCGAGCGTCCGGGGTCTAATGAAGTCCGGGGCATAGGGATTCTTTTCATTAACCTAGTAGTGAATAGTAAGGAGATGTGTGTAAGCACCAAAAAGTGTGCAAAAAGAATTATAGTTGGAAAGGGTAAGGAAACTGTTGCAGCCATGTTCTTGAGGGTATGCAAAAACTGACTAAATGTATGAATTATGGAGGAAGAGCATAGGACTGTCAGTGTTTGGTTTGACTAGAGAGATAACAAAAGGCACCAAGCCCATATAAAGAAAAGATGTGGTTATAGTGACGAAGGGAAGGACACGTCCTATGCCGATCTTTAGAGGGTGTAGTTCTCGAGCGAGGGAGTGGAAGGGATATGGCAGAAACGATGAAGGGATTTTTCTTTTTGGGGTACCTGTGCAATTGAAGTGGTAGCAAAAAATTGGGATATGAAAGAACGGGATCCTGATCGGAGATGAACGATGAACGAGATGAACGATATTTACGTTGGAGGATAGAGTAAAGGCAGCGTGAGTACGCAGGCAGCAATGCTGGCTTTAAAAGTAAAAGGAATTATACCTTACACAGTGGCTTAAATGCGACTCTGGAGTTTAAGGTTGTGGCTGAGAAGATGATAATGTGGGAACTACTCCGAGTAGTTTGGCAAACTGCCTGGTAGAAAAAAGGGTTAAGTTAGATTAGCGTGCAGTGTTATAGCTGCCAGACATTTGGACGCCGCAGAATCAACTGTAATATTGGGAAGGAGACGAATATTTGTAGAAGGTGTGACAAGGAGGGCCATAGTACTCGGAAATGCAAAAACATAATGAAGTTTTACAGTAACAGCAATGTGTAGGGCTACTTAAGTTAAGGTCGAGTGTGTCATAACGAGTCTAGGCGTAGATAGCAATCAGGGATCGGTCAGATGTGGGTCTTTAATTCGTAATGACGACGCATCCCAGTCTTGAATTAAAGATTCTCCAAACTAATGTGGGCTGTAAATTTGGTTGTTTCTAACAGAAATCCGAAGCCAAAGTTTGTTAAAGGCGATTCCTGATTGTACATCAACATCATCTACGCGATACAGGTAACACCTCGAAACTTAAAAAACTGGATCGTACTTGATGGCACTAATCACAGTTTACCTTAAACGGGAGTACCAGATAGACAGGGGTGTGCTTGATAAGCGTGTAAGATTTGAAATAGAACACGTGAGACAACGTTTGCCATCTGTGACCAGATAATGAACTGTGATAATAAGATCAGTACCCGTAAACTGGCCCTGAAACTGATTGAGTGTGTGCATATGGGCGTGCGTGGTGATAAGCGAGGTGTACCTTTCCCACAGTGAACTAGCCTTAAAGTCACGCAAGCCACAGACGAGTTACCATCTGAGGCGATTATGTGCCTAATGGAGCCTGTGTGGCTTTTAAACCATATGAACGCTCTGCTTATCACAGAGGTGTTTTCTAAAAACTCCAATTCTAATTTTACTTCCCCCAATGAACAGAAAATTTCTTTAACTTGACATTAACAGAAACAACTTTTTTAGTTATTCCGGGCATTCCATCAACAAATCAAAAAAACTATAATAGTCTTGAGCTTCTCCCTAATTATTTTTAAAATTCATTACATCAGTATCGTTTATTAGGTTAAATAGTAGGTGTTACTAAATTTGCCATTCTTCAAATTGAATATTAACATTAATCATAATTAATCAAACCCGAAATTAATTTGACACGTACCTATCATGTAACATAATAAAACAAATTGATTTTAAAAAATACTAAGAGATGAAAGTATACAGATGGAGACGATCTTAAATGCATTTTGTTATGCTGTTACATAAAACTACAAAAGGTTAGAACTTTTATCCGAGATAAACTTTTTGCGATTTTATTAATATATGCATGATAGTATTTATTTCAAAATATATTTCAAGTACTTATGTAAGATGCTCGATACCGTTAACATTTTAACAAAAAATTAAAGAAAGGGTGAGAACAAAAGAAGTACGCATCTAAAGTCAACTCTCTCTACATTTTTTTTTATTCATAAAACTTGAATTAGTACTTTTTATGTTACTGAACATTGTTTTGTACTGGTTTAAACGACGTAATCATTTAAAAGAGTGGACAGGCTTTATTTTATAAAGTTATTTTACATAGGATTATATGGCATTTATTATTTCATTTCAAATATATTGTGGTAGTCAGCATATTCCTTGATTGTTGCTGGATTCTGTTGCTGCGAAACAAAATGGTGACGTATAAAAAAATTATAATTTGGTAATGCTTTACTTTTAGACAAAACGCTTAAATACCTAGGTCACTGTAGATTAACTTTTGCACATATTGATACAATTACGTTTGTTTATTTATTTACATATGTTAAACACATGACATGGTTTACATTTTTCTTAAATGACAATATAATTTGAAAGTCCACAAGAAAAACTAAATTTCTGCAGTTTGCTGTATACCATGAATAACAAAAGTTTTATTAATTAATCCTTAGTTAATCCTTTATAAAAGGTATATAATTAAAAAGACCCTTTCAAGCTACATCACACAACGTTTTCGGACTAAAAAGTCCATCATCAGTGTATTATTAACAGGTATACATGGGTCAAGCCACTAAATATCTCGGTAGAACCCTTAATTGCACTTGTTATGTGTTACAATATTGTAAAAAATAAGTTGTAATATTAAACTATTTAACAGATACACTGCATGACAACGCAAGACCCCCAATAGGGGTTGTTTGTTTGCCCCCACATCTTGTCTGAATGGATTCTTGATTGCAACTGAAGTAGGAGGGTCAGCAACAAACCCTATTTGGAGTCTTACGTTGCCATGAGTGTATTTATTAAATACTTTAACATCAAGAAATATTTTCAACAATAATGTAACGCATAACAAATTTTGTAACTTTTTAAGAGTTTTTATCCAGATATTTATTGGCTTGACTCCTGTATGTCTGGCAATAATACACTGATGATGGAATTTTTAGTCCAAAAACGTTCTGTAATCTAGCCCGAAAGGGTCTTTTTGGTTATATACCTTTTATAAAGAATAATTTGAAAGCATTTTTGTTGTCAATCTCTGTCTAGATATATGTTCTATTATTACCTGTCATTTAAAAATAGCTACCGTTCATTGTTTAATGGCCACAGTGTAAAAAAATATGACTTACACCTAATAATATAGCTGTTTTCAACTTTTCGGAAAAACACGCGAGTCTATTTATTTTTTCATTTTCACTCATTCATTTTTCGAAATAATTTTCATTTTACCAAGGTGGGCATGTTTCATAAAATAGGCAGACTACAAAATCATTGTGGGAGCTTAAACCTTTTTCCCTTCTTTTGCCTCTAAATATTGAACAGTTGTCATATAAAAAGACGCGACAGAATTTTACAAAAATCTAGAAACATGCTGATTGGCACATTAGTTTTTAAATGAGGTGATGCTTATTATGTTATTCTATTTCAAATACATTTACAAAATGGCGACCACCTCAATTTTAGATGATTATAATTATAGTGACTAACTCAGTTCAGTTCCTAATCACATTCATATGCCTCATTTTTTATTATTAAAGTTCTCAATTTTTTTTTTAATTTTTTGGATAAAATTTTTAATTTTTATTTTTTATGTTGTGGTATTAAACAATACATACAACCCTGAATTTTTAACCTTTTATCATCAAACATTATTTTTTGATAACCATATTAGTGTCACAGAGTTGGTTGCCATACTCCTCCGAAATCGCTTTATCGATTTTTATGAAATTTTATATTGGTCCCACTACAAAATCACCACCTTTATAACGTAGTTAATCTAACTTGCATTTTTTCATACTACAGTGCTTGGATGAGTGACTGCTTGGGAACACCGCATGTTGTTGCCATGTGAAACATTTCTTCTGCGAAACGGCTGGACCGATTTTTCTGAAATTTTACATGTGTATTTTGTATCACCCCAAAAATATTTTTTATTTTTCAAACAAATTTTTTATTTTTACGTTTTTATGATGTGACATTACAAATACATACAGCCCTTAATTTTTACCTCTTTATTACCAACTCATTTTTTTATAGCTATATTAGTGTTAGTTAGTTGAGATACTTCTCCGAAATGGCTAAACCGGTTTTTATTAAATTCTACATGTGTAGGTCCAAAAATAGGTTGTTATCTATTTTTCATACGCCTAAGGGGTAAGGGTGGTTCACCCAAAAAAATTTTTTAAACAAATTGTTTATTTTTATGTTTTTATGATGTAGCATTAAAAATACATACACACCTTAATTTTCACCCCTCTATTACTAACCCCTAATTATTAATAGCCATATTAGTATCACTGAGTAAGTTGCCATACTTCCCCGAAATGGCTAGAGAAATTTTTATGAAATTTTACACATATATTCGGTAGGTTTGGGAATAGGTCGTAATCCATTTTTCATACCAGTGAGGATTAAGAGTGGTTCACCCCAAACATTTTTTTTTTAATTTTTTTACATTTTCTATGCACCTACGTTTTTAGGTTCTTAAACAATTTTGCTACTAACAAAAAGAGAAATCAAATGATTTCTACCTAGCGAAACCGAATTCAAATTTTTACCACTGTGTTTCCTAAAACTTGCGAACCAAACAGCTGGATAAATTACTCGGCAAGGGAATCTAAAATTGCATTCCACATGCCGTTCATCCTGGTCAAAATTCGTAGTGAATTCAGTTTCTGGTACTCCAAACGAAGTAAGTAACAAACCATAATGACGGTATTAGATTTTTGTTTTGATACAGGATAACTATTTATTAGG
Source organism: Diabrotica undecimpunctata (assembly GCF_040954645.1). NCBI lineage: Eukaryota > Metazoa > Arthropoda > Insecta > Coleoptera > Chrysomelidae > Diabrotica > Diabrotica undecimpunctata. The sequence continues at coordinate 102,281,274 of NC_092805.1, forward strand.
ACGGTAGAGATTTTAGCACGGGAGAGATTTTTGTTTTGGTTCAGAGCAGTGGCTATACCGTTCTGACGAGACCTAAAGAAGTCGAAATACGTATAAGCGATTGTCGCTGCCCTGTATGAAAACAAAAATCTAATACCATCATTATGTTAAATTTTGCTACTCTTTGCAGTATCATTTGTTTTACGTTCTGTATAACATATCAGCTTCTTTATTTTGTTTTCCTAATTTTTCTCTCCTCCCGTTTTTAAATAATTTATATTAATATAATAACCCTTTATTTTTGTGTATTGTTTTGTTCTTATCCTAAAAAATAATTTGCGCTTAAATTGTACTTTTCAATTTCTGTCTTGTCAACTAACTTTTCGATGCCCTGATATTCAAAATTTTAATATTTATACATTATTTAATTTTATAAGATCTTTCTAATCTAAATGTTTGTCGTTTTACCGTAACTTGGGTCTCATATAATGGAACAAAAATACTGGGATTAGCTTTGCCATTCCACTAGGCTCGATCCCAAAGCTTGGTGCAGTATTCATCTATGTGTTAAACTACTAAGAGACCTGATAATATACCTACTGTAAGCAATTTTCCATCCAGCAGCCATTTAACGAAGCAGGGCAAGTTAAGTGGTTTTTTTGGATCATGTTTTCCATTCTTTGTTATTAACCTATTCAGCAACTTTGTACAGGAATTACTGTAACGTAGAGGCAGGCGTATTTATTTAAATAAAACGTTTGTTTATATTTTATGTTATGCTTTAATCTCCATTGTAATCGTTTTTGCTACTATTGTTTGTCCCAGGGATTAGCCGAACTATCTCTGAGAAGAGCTAGCCAGGGTAGGGATTTCCATGATTGTCTTTGTGGTGGTTTAAGTAAGGTTGACCTCCTCACGATCCTAAGTCAATTCTGGATGTTAAAATGCTATAACCCACGTAGTTAAAACCTTACACATTGACTCAATGAAGCAATAAGTCCAGGCAATAAGACAATAACGTCCAGGGAAGCTTTCACGAAGTGTGAACTTCTGCACAAAAATGCTCGGCCTCATGTTGCCAAAGTAGTAAAAGAAAAACTACAATAAAAAATAAAAGATATTAGTGCATCCACTTTATAGTAAGGATTTATCGCCTTGAGATTGTCACATCTTTGAGCCAAAGAAAAAGGTGTTAACTGGTAATTATTTTCAGTCGTATGAAGAAGTACAAAATGCCGTAAAATAATTTTTTGAGAAATAGCCACAAGAATTCTTTAAGTAAAGTATACATCGGTTGATCGAGAAGCCATGGGCTTTCATGTCATGTTATGGTGAATTATGTGTTCCGGGATGCTATATATATAATACATAGAAAATTTCTCCCTCTTCTCTATTCTTTTATATGGTATCGAAGGTTGTACTTTGACAGATGCACACAGATGCGAATACGGTAGGTACGCTGTTACGGTAGATAGAGTTCGTAACGAGGTTGTTTTCCAGCTTATGTGAAAAGTTACGAAAGCGGTCAGAACAGTAAAAAATCGCAAACTGGAATATTTCGGCTATGTTATGCTTCACCCAGAAAAATATAATATACTTCATTTAATAATTCAAGGTAAGATACATGGAAGAAGTGGGCCAGGTTAAAGACAAACGTCATGGCTTAAATACCCGAGAAAATGGTTTAACAGATTCTCTGCGTCTCTTTTCCGAGCTGCCATCAACAAAATTAGTATAGCCAATTTTATAGCCAACGCAAATAATCTAGCAGGGCACAAGAAGAAGAAGAATAGAAAATTTATTGTTTATGAACACATTTTAGACGAAAACAAAAGGATTTCACTAACTATATAATTATTGAATGTGCCGCCACTGTCGATTATGAATTTAATTGGGTACGGCTCATTGATGGTTTCTTTGTATGTTTCGTCTAATCCGAATTTATTTATCTAGGTCTATGTGAAGAATTCGGCAGAACTCATTATGTTTCGGTAATTGTATTGCTTTATAGTGGGTGATGACATGATGCAATTTTCTTTATTGAATCGAAACTAATAAACGCAGACGTCTACCGGTTATTGTCTGTTATTTGTAAAAATGTATTGTTCACTTCTTTTTTTTCGATTATGTAAAGATCACTAAAAAATATTGTCAAAAAAGAAACTAATTTTTTAAACAAAAAGCAGAAAATATATAATAATATATAAAAATATAATAATGATATAAATGGCAGTTTGTATTTAGCACACTGATGCTCTGACAAGATTTGTGGTTGTTATGTTAAACCACGTACGTAGATTTTTCAGTACTGTAAAGTTGTGTCAATCTATATCTTTCGCTGTTCCTTAGAATGTGACCGAGGTATTTAATTTTGGCTATTTTTATTGTGGTTAACAGTTTTTTCTTTTTGTATTCTTAATAAACTTACTTACTTAATCAGTAGACCCATTTGTACCTTTCGGTGTTGGGCCGTTTAAAATACAATTCATTACATTACACTATTTGACGGTCTTCTGAGGTGTCCTAGCTCTTAACGAACTTTCTCCATTCCTTCCTATTGGATGCCATCTGTGTTGCTTCCTGCCAAGTCTTACCCTTACTCTGTAGTATCTGCGAGTATCTGCGAGTATCTGCGTTTTATTCTTAATAAAACGTTTTGATTAGTCACGTGGTCAGTATAAGATATCTTTAGGATTCGACGATAAAATCACATTTTGAAAGCTTCAGTTTTCTTTTAGGTAACGTCTGCAAAAGTCCACAACTCAACTCCGTACAATATTATAGGAAGGACATTAAATCGTAGTATGCTGATTTTTATGGGTATTGATAACTTACCATTTGAATAGCGTATCCATTTTTTGAAATGCAGATCTTGCTTTCGTTATCCTACATTTGGTTTCTAGGAAATGGTCCCAATTTTTATTGAAAGTCGTGTCATGTAGGTGTCTGTTTTTACTTTATTTATTCATTCACTGTTCACACTGATTCGTTCGCATTGCTGTTGCTTCTTAGAGATCATTATACATTTTAATTAATATATGGTGATCTTAGTGTCTAGTAAAAGCAATACAATAGTGACTTACTTCTGTGATACTATTCATTAACGTCTGGAATGCTTCATAACTGTAAGCGAATACCACCGTGCCGTCCAGGTATCAATGTTGAATAATTCTGTGAATATTGTTTTACATTCTTTTGTTGTCCTTTAATTTTCTTCTTTCTTTCATGAGTTGTAGTATATTGTAATTTATCTAACTTTTCCTAAGGTTTCACATCTATTCTGTAGTGATTCTTCTGCATTATATCTTTCCTCCATGTTACTTAGCATTTCTGTAAGAATTTGCACGATTGTCCCTTTTGTTTCGTTACCTTTGGGTCTTCTTATATATGTTAGCACCAGGGTAACTTTTAAATTATAGGCATCCATTATGGAATATTTTGTTTACCATTATGTAGTCAAGTTGATGTCGGTCAGATAGCCAAGCGGGCTGAGCGGCCAGTTCTCACTCGCTTCACTATGAGTGGTTCGATCCCCAGCTCGGTGTACAGAAAACAAAAAGGCTAACGTAGCAGTTTAAAATTCTAAATGAATCTGCGGCTTAGACTAGAATATGCTGCTGTCTGATCGGCCTATGGTGGAGCTGTACGGCAAGAGATAAGGGCTTGCGGCTCAGTGTTACTCCTCCATAGATCCCTACCTGAAGGGCAAGGCGCCTAAATACCGAGTATATATATATATATATATATATATATATATATATATATATATATATATATATATATATATTGTTATGATGTGTTTTTTGTTTGAATGATGAGCAATGAGTATTTTTAATAATATAATATATAGGGTTTTTATCGCGGTTCTCAAAGAATTAGCTTGTAAGTAATTTTTTAAATTATCTTTATTATAACTATTATGAAACACACATATATATCTAACCTAGTCAATGTAAATTTAAAATAAACTATCTTTAAATTGATATTCTTATAAAACTAATTAAATTCTATAGACAATCTAAAATTTAAACAAAACTATCTTCAAAATTGAAATTGTTATGACACTAACTAAATTATATTAACAAAATTTTGTACCTTTCTTTCACTGAATGCCTAAATGAACTGTTTTCCACTATATATATTCTAATCACCACTGAAAGTCTTCGTACTTCGGTTATCCTTGTTTTTTGTGAAATTACTTTTTTCAATTATCAGCTTCTACCATTTTAAGATATATTTTTCTTCACCAGCATCTATACACCACCAACCAAACCAGCAAACAGCATTTATATTTATTCTTCTTTTCAATATACCAATATCCAATTATTATAAGTTGATTTATACTAATCTCCAACCATAATATAATTTAATTTCTTCCAATATACCTTTTTTTATCTTCAATAATTATTTGTGTATAATTATAAATGTGCATTAAATTATATGCATAATTTTTAATCTTCATTTAACTCACTATATTACACTATTGGACTATTTGTACTTGATTCACTGACTCTAACTAACTTTCATAATAAACTGCTTGACTTCTGACTAAAAACTTCTAAAAACTGCCTAAAACTCTTCTGAATGCACTATCTAAAACTTTTCTGACTAAAAACTTTCAAAAAACTGCCATCTTGAATCCAAATCACGGGTATTTATATGTTTTTGGATATTCTAGAACTATCTCGTAAGATATCATGTTCCAATTTGTTCTATTATATACATGTCTGAATTTTCTGGAACAAACCATCTCGCAAACATGGCCATCTCCGGAGATCCAGAGAATTCCATCCTTTTCTATTAATAATTTTGTTGACATTTAGGCTTTTCAGATCAGAATAAACATTCAAATTAGTAACTAACACTCTAATTTAATAAAATACACATTTCAAACAATATAATATTATAACCCCACTTATACTCGTATTATAATTAATTTCCATCTGTCAATCTCCGAGAGTATTTTTGGTTGCCTAAGCACATGGCTCACTTAAATCTATTTACAAAATTAAAATACAACTTTTTACAATTATTATATGCTAATTTATTAAAAATGCCCTCACATAAATATATTTTTATTAAATTCTCTAGTATATAACTTATTTAAAACAACCAAATATCTAATATTATGTAGTATATAACTTATAAATTATTTTCTATAAACCTTAATCGTTACAATACCCCAAAAATAATATTTAAAATAAATAATTTACATATTATTTTTTTAAATATTAATTTTCTCATACCTTATTAAATTTAATAAATCAAATTTTTTTTTTTTTTTTATTTATTTAAAATGTGTTAAATACATCCCTGTTCGCTGTCTATGTCAAAACAGAGAACAACGGAGCACAGTTCGGCTATTCTATGGTCAAACTGTCAAATGGAGCAATGGATGCGATATCAGAGAATAAAATATAACCTTAATTAAAAATATAATAGATATGGTGTTCTGTTTATTTATAGACAAAATCTAGGAATTATTTCCATTCAAAATAACTTCATCAATATAAATTGGTAAGTTTTTCCACTTTATTATATTAGAAAGACATTTTTATAGCAATTATAGTATCTAACCCCAAATTATGATTTTTAGGGTATCAAACAATTTCCATATGTACAAAATTCAACAAGTATGATGTCAAATTTATTCACAACAAAGAAATCTACCATCTATCTATGAAATGGATCTATCAGTAAGTTATTAGTGTTATTATATTTGTGTTAAAGGTATAGAAATCATTATTCAATCTCTTCATGATATTGAAAAATGTCGTTGATATGAAATATGCCTCTTAGTCTGTTCTCTGCATCTATTAACACATAACTATTTAGTCCATTCTGATTTTCAATTGTATATGGACCTTCAAACATTGGTTGTAATTTCTTACAACGGTTTTCTTTAACATTACTTTTTCTAAGTGAACGAATTAACACTAGGTCTCCTTTTTGAAATGTGATTGGTTTTTTTATATTTCGATTTTGTCTTCTGATATATTTTTCAGCTTTCCTCCTAATTCGGTTATTCACTTTCTGCATTACTTGTTCTAACATATCCTGATTATATTCACTAATCCACTTTCTGTTTCCTATATGGCCAAACATTAAATATTCTGGTACTTCCTCTGTATTCAAATTATGTGTATTATTTAAAAAATACTCTACTTGTGGTATATGTTGCTGCCAAGTTTCGTGTTGATTTTGGCACAGTATCCTTAAATATTTTATAACTTCTTTAATATATCTTTCTGCAGGATTTGCCTGAGGATGTCTGATACTTGTAAAATGAATGTTGATTCCCTTTTTCTCACAAAATGCCCGAAATTTTTGGTTGTTAAAATATGTAGCATTATCTATTATGCAATTTCTAAATGGTCCTATTTCTTCGAAAAATTGATTAATATATAATTTTAATGTTTTAACATTTGTTCTGGAGCAGGGATATAGTTTAATAAATTTTGTATATAAATCAACTATCACTAGTATATGCTTTTTTCCTGTTGGACTGAGAACTAAATTTGAAATAAAATCCATGGAAACTGTATTTAGTTTTTCATATACAACATTAGATTTATATGTGTTCTGGTTTTTGAAATTCTTTTCTTTGTTTAGTTGACATATTGGGCATTGGGTAGTAATTTCTTTTGCTATACTTATGTCATTCTTTGCAAAATAATTGTCCCTAAATAGCATCCATAGCTTTCTTGAACCAATATGCATATAATTGTTATGTAAATTTTTCAATATTTTCTTTGCTAAAGTTCTAGTTATTACATATACTTCTATGCCATTTATTATTTTATAATATACTCCATCTTTCCTAAGGACTTTTTGTTTTTCACTCAAATTGATCTGATCTCTTATAATTTCTTCTTTAGAATATAATCCAGTACTTTCTACTAATTGATTTAATCCAATTTTTATTGTTCGCTGCCCTTTTTGTGATGTATTTTCTAACCTTGATAAAGCATCTGCCACTATATTGGATTTTCCAGAAATGTATTTGATTTCAAAGCAGTATTCACTAAGTATTAGACTCCACCGATGTATTCTACTGTTTCCATATTTGTTATTTAATATAGACGTTAAAGCTTGGTGATCTGTTTCTATTGTAAATTCATTACCCAACAAATAAAATCTTAATTTTGTGACACAGTGTATTATACTTGCTAGTTCTAATTCTGAAACTGAGTAACCCTTTTCATGTGGCTTTGTGATTCTTGAAATGAATTGTATTGGGTATTCGACCCCATCATGTATTTGTAATAATACCCCTGATAATCTCTCTATTGATGCATCTGTTCTTAATATGAATGGCTGTGTATAGTCAGGATAGTATATTTTCAAATTTGACAGAAAAATGTTTTTAATTTCTTGGAATGCTAATTCTCTTCTCTGATCCCATCTCCATTTTACACCTTTTCTCAGTAGTTCAAGTAATGGAATTTCTTTTATACTTAGATCTGGTATCATCCTTTTATAATAATTAATTATTCCAATAAATCCTCTTAAAGTTCTTAAATTGTGTGGTGTTTTATATTCCTGAATGACTTGTGTCCGTTCTGGATCCATTTCGATTCCCTTAGTGTTAAGTTTATAACCTAGATATATGACTTCTTTTTGAAAAAATGTACATTTTTCTTGATTTATTTTTAGTCCAACTTTGTCTAATCTATTTATTATAATTTTTAGGTGTTTCTCATGATCTTCAGCCGTTTTAGAAAAAATTAATATATCATCAATGTAGTGAATTACAAAATGTTCATATTGATCCAAAATATCATGAAGACATCTACATAGAGCACTGCAAGATGATTGAAGTCCAAATGGTGCTACTTTGAATTGATATACTACTCCATCTATCTGAAATCCTGTATACTGTCTACTTTTTCTTTCTAGAGGTATTAACCAAAAGCTATGCTGTAAATCAATTTTAGTGAAAAATGACATTCCTGTAATTCTTCCTAATATTCCATCTATACTCATTGGTGCTTCAAATTGCTTTTCAGTAATCTTGTTAATATTCCTTGCATCCAAACATAACCTGATTTCACCTGATCTTTTTCGTACTACTACTATGGGGTTAATAAAACGTGTGTCTGCCTTCTCAATGATCCCATCTTCTAACATATTATTAATTGTTTTGTTTACTTCTTCTCTGTATTTATATGGTATTGGGTATGATTTTGTTTTAAAATCTTTTTCTTCTTTAACTTTTATACTATGGATATAATTTTGTGCAATTCTATTTTCTTTATTGACAAGTCCCTTGTGTTGCTGCAATATGGAAATGACTATTGATTTATATTCTTTAGGGCAATTTAAAACTTTCATCATATCTTCTTCTTTACAAATCACATTATTCTTCAATATGTACTCATTATTCCTTGCTTCCAATTTTACGCACTCCGCCTCGTAGGCATCCATCTGCTTAAAATTTCCATTCCTTAAATATTCACTACAATAATTATTCTTTACATTCTTTTGGGACATTTCCCTATCATCAAAATACATTTCTTCTTCATAAACATCATTATTTTCTTTTAATAATATCCTATCAACTCTTATTCCTTCTTCTACCTCATCTTTCTGCATAAATTTAATTATTTGCCCTTCCAAAGTTACCATTTTTTCTTCAAAATCTATCTTTACTTTCTTCTTTTCCAATTCATCATTTCCCATTAATATATCAACACATAAATCCTTGACAATAAATCCTTGCATATTAATTTCTTTATTAAGAATATTAATTTTAAAATTGGCTAGTTTATCAATTTCACCCAACTTCTTATTATTTGCACCAACAATTTTAATTTTTGGAATCTTTATTATATCTGATAATTTTAATGTATTAAAAATAAAATTCTCCGAGACTAAAGTACTTTCTGAACCAGTATCTATCATAATCTTAATCATTTTATTTTTGGCCAAAGCATTTATATAAATTAAATTAATAGATTCAATAATTTTCTCTTCATCTAAAGAAATAAATTCAGAAGGTTTTTCATAATAGCAATGGCCTAACTTGTAATTCAGAAAGTTTACTGCACAAAATTTTTATTATTAGAATTGTCAGATTGTATCTGACCACTTGGATCTGATGTCCTATGTCTTTCCCTACTATGACTTCTACTCACATTTTCTTGCCTTGTACTATTTCGTTCCCTGTCTTCGCAGCTTCTATTCCTTCGAACACAATTTACCTGTCTGTTATAGTTAGGTCGCTCTGTATTTCTTCTATTGTTAAAATCTTGTTTATTATTATTAGTACTGTTATTAAAATGTTGTCTATTATAACTAGTATTGTTATTAAAATTCTGTCTATTTTGATTACTATTATTATTATTAAAATTTTGTAAACTATCAACATATCTATAATTATTATATGATTGTCTATATTGTTGATTATCATTTCTATTATATTGAAAGTTACTATTGTTTTTTCTGTTATTATTATTACTTGTCATATTGCCTCTTTGTATTCTTTGAATAAAATTAATAAAACTATCTATTGTTTGAATATTTTGTACAGTTACAGTTTGCACAACATCAGCATCAAAATGTCTAGATACATTTAAGACTGTTTCATCCTCTCTAAGTGGTGGTTCTAAATATTTTGCAACTGTTATCAATTTCAATGCATAATCTACCATATTTGATTTTAAATTTTGATTATACTTTCCAAAATATAGAATTTCTCTAAACTTGGCTTGCTCTAATTCACCCCAATAATAATTTAAAAATTTATTTTCAAATGTTTGAAAATTATCTAAATCATTCTCAATACTAGCAAACCAAGTTGCTGCATTGTCATTTAATGTCATTCTAATATAATCTTTAATATCATTAATATTATTCACAAATCTTAATTTATGTTTTAAACTATTTATGTATACTCTAGGATGCAAATTTTTTATATTACCAGAGAATTTAATCCCAGTCTCATTTGTTAAATTTAAGTAAGGTCTCCCTATGTCTCTGATTTGTGAAATATCCTCTATTCTCTGTTCCACATTTCTTATTTGATTACAATTTATTTGGATATTTTGTTGTATATCGTCTAATTTTTCTTCTGTGTTTCTCCTGTCTTCGTTAATTTTTACTTCTAAGTTACATTTCTGTAACTCTATTTTCTGTTCTATATCTATTTTATTATCTTGAATAATCCTCTTTACTTCTGTCCTCTCATTGTCTATCCTTTTCTTGTAGTCATTCCGTATACTTTTTATTTCATTTGCAACTTTTTTCTCTGCAGCTTCAAGTTTTTTATCCATTTGTTTTACAATTTTATTATTATTATCTTCTATTTTCTTTTCTAATTTTCTATAATTCTCTTCCAATTTCTGTTCCATTTTTTTCATGTCTTCTTTGATTTCTTTTGAATTCTCTTCCAATTTTTTTATGTCTTCTTTGATTTCTTTTGAATTCTCTTCCATTTTCTGTTCCATTTTTTTTATGTCTTCTTTGATTTCTTTTGAATTCTCTTCCATTGTCTTGTTCATCTGCATCATTAATGACATCAAAGCTGCCATATTGACATTTTCCTCTCTTTCTGGATTCATTTCTGCAGTATCTTGTGGAACTTGAACTAAACTCTCCTCTTGTATAGGTTGTGTTTCTACTTCCACATCTTCATTCTTTTTGCTTCTTGTACCTTTCTTTCCTTGAGACATTTTGGATTTACTTGTTCAAATATAATTAAAAATAAAATCTATAATTTTTCCTTTCTACTGATAATTAATTTAATTATATGAGAGCACTTATCTTCCCAAACTAATTCTTTTAAATAGAGAGCCCCACGTTGGGCGCCAAATTGTTATGATGTGTTTTTTGTTTGAATGATGAGCAATGAGTATTTTTAATAATATAATATATAGGGTTTTTATCGCGGTTCTCAAAGAATTAGCTTGTAAGTAATTTTTTAAATTATCTTTATTATAACTATTATGAAACACACATATATATCTAACCTAGTCAATGTAAATTTAAAATAAACTATCTTTAAATTGATATTCTTATAAAACTAATTAAATTCTATAGACAATCTAAAATTTAAACAAAACTATCTTCAAAATTGAAATTGTTATGACACTAACTAAATTATATTAACAAAATTTTGTACCTTTCTTTCACTGAATGCCTAAATGAACTGTTTTCCACTATATATATTCTAATCACCACTGAAAGTCTTCGTACTTCGGTTATCCTTGTTTTTTGTGAAATTACTTTTTTCAATTATCAGCTTCTACCATTTTAAGATATATTTTTCTTCACCAGCATCTATACACCACCAACCAAACCAGCAAACAGCATTTATATTTATTCTTCTTTTCAATATACCAATATCCAATTATTATAAGTTGATTTATACTAATCTCCAACCATAATATAATTTAATTTCTTCCAATATACCTTTTTTTATCTTCAATAATTATTTGTGTATAATTATAAATGTGCATTAAATTATATGCATAATTTTTAATCTTCATTTAACTCACTATATTACACTATTGGACTATTTGTACTTGATTCACTGACTCTAACTAACTTTCATAATAAACTGCTTGACTTCTGACTAAAAACTTCTAAAAACTGCCTAAAACTCTTCTGAATGCACTATCTAAAACTTTTCTGACTAAAAACTTTCAAAAAACTGCCATCTTGAATCCAAATCACGGGTATTTATATGTTTTTGGATATTCTAGAACTATCTCGTAAGATATCATGTTCCAATTTGTTCTATTATATACATGTCTGAATTTTCTGGAACAAACCATCTCGCAAACATGGCCATCTCCGGAGATCCAGAGAATTCCATTCTTTTCTATTAATAATTTTGTTGACATTTAGGCTTTTCAGATCAGAATAAACATTCAAATTAGTAACTAACACTCTAATTTAATAAAATACACATTTCAAACAATATAATATTATAACCCCACTTATACTCGTATTATAATTAATTTCCATCTGTCAATCTCCGAGAGTATTTTTGGTTGCCTAAGCACATGGCTCACTTAAATCTATTTACAAAATTAAAATACAACTTTTTACAATTATTATATGCTAATTTATTAAAAATGCCCTCACATAAATATATTTTTATTAAATTCTCTAGTATATAACTTATTTAAAACAACCAAATATCTAATATTATGTAGTATATAACTTATAAATTATTTTCTATAAACCTTAATCGTTACAATATATATATATATATATATATATATATATATATATATATATATATATATATATATATATATATATATATAGTGAAGTTGATTCCGCATTACGTTTTCTGGTTGATCTTGCAGAGAGACTCAGGTATACAAGCGTCTTTGTAGTAGTTTGAAGAATGTATTTGGTATCGCAAATTCTTCTTACTCTACAAACAGTTTTAATCTTTCCTAGTCTTAGTCTAAAGTAATTTTGGTTGCGGGTCAAGAAATAGTAGAGGCGATACCTTATTGAATTACCTGGAAGGAAAGAATCTATTTGCGACGAATTCGTTCTTTATTAAAAAAAACCAAAGGAAGTTTACATGGTCCAGTTAGCTGTTATGGTCAAGTAAAAAACAGTACTCAATCATTTCACAACTGGTAGTGACCATATATTAGTTGGACAATTAGATATAAAAAAAAAACAACTAATTTGCAAAATCTAGATACAGAAAAATTGAAAGAAAATTAACGAATATATATTAAACGAATATATATTAAAAATATAATGCCGCATAAGAATTTAACAGAATGTTATTGGAGAAAAGTGGCACCAATGGGAAAGAAAAAACAACAATGGATCTCACAAGAAATGAGAGAATTAATAGAAAAACGAAAAACAATGATTCAACAAAACAGTTCACTTACAACAGACCACACAGATATAAACAAAACTGTCAAATAATAGATAAAAAAGAAAACCAAAAGAAACAGCAAGAACAAGTAAAATAAATAATTCAACCAAACAAAAATTTGAAGTTCTTACGACCAAAACTTGAAAAAATACATATAAATTCCCTAAAAAAACATCCATGAAGAAAAAACTAATAAATAATAATGAAATAATAGCAATAACACAACAGTATTACCTAGATCTGTAAAAAAACACTAAAAAGAGATTTTTAAAAATATAAACTCTGAGCTACAACCGAAGATCAGTAGATCAAAAAGAAAAAAAGCACTTGGAGAAACTAAGAATAATAAACACCAGAAAGAGATGGTATTATAGTTAGAATGATTGAAAAGGTGGAAAAGTTTTAAGAGAAATTTTGCATATTCTTCTTCCATGTGAAGAAAATATTAAGCAAAAGAAATACACCAGATAGGTGCACCAGAGATTAAAATAAATGTGGATGCTGAATTAAATCCATCTGAGAATCATCTTTCAAAAGACCAAAAAATTAATATAACACAAATTATTGTCATAAAACCTGGTAAAAATATTATCTATAGTTTGCCATCTACCAGTAAAAGTATAGGTGACTAAAAAATACTGCCCGAAATATCGACAAAAATAATTCATGTTTTCTGTGCAAGATTCGGACCATAAAATATAATTACCTAACATATAATAGCTCCAAGAAAAGAATTTATCAACGATATGTTTCAATAAAATATAACGTACATGTTCGTGAAGAAGGTGATGGGGATTTATTAATGTGGTAAATATGTTACACTACGAGGAAAGCAATGATTGCGTTATTTCAGAAATAGAAATTGAAGAAGACGGCGAAATCTATAATGAAAAAGAGCTTGACGACAGAATGTGTGAAAAATTTAAAACAATAGTAGAAATAGTAGAAAGTAGCCACGATAATAAAACCAACAATAAAGGTTATAAAAACCCGGGAGAAAAAGAAAATGAATAAGGAATCAAAACAGAACATCAAATAAAAACTGAGAGCAAAATGTGTAAAGAACCAAAAATGGTAAGTGAAGAATATCTTAAAGACTATGGAAAAAATAATACAAATGACGACATGGACGTCGAAGAACTATTCAATCTGTACCAAAATGAAATAAAATAAGTGATTTATTCTATGTAGATTTAATAAAAGTTTTTTAAGACTGAAATAAACTTTTTATTTGTTTTTAATAATTACTTTGACAGTGTCCAATAACTGAAACTTTTAAGTCCAATAGTTGAATTTTTTGTCCAATAACTAACTTTTTTGGAATCGTCAGGTCTTTTCAAATTTTCTAAAAAAACTATTATATTAGGAATATTTAAAGCCCGGTAACTTAAAATATCATATATGTTTGAAAATTTTAGTCATAGGTTCTTTAGCCTCTTCCATATTTCTCCATACTGTCATATCCTGTGCCATTTGAAACCACCTATTTTTTGCATAATTTTTGATATCATCAAGCCATATTTTCTGACGTCTTTCGACGTTACGGTGACCATCAGGTTCTTCAGGCCTTCAGTTCTGCAATACGTTCTAACACATCTGCAACTTTAATTCATTGACGTATTTCTTCACTTGTTATTTTGTCTCTTAGAGTACTAGCGAGCATTGTTCCATTGTTTTTTAATTGATTTGCAGACTTTTTTGTTTCTAAGCCATAGGTTACTGCTGGTAATATACACGCGTCGTAAACTTCTCTAAGTATTTTCCTTGCTCCGTTCTCTTGATTGTTAGGGACATTGGCTCTGTCATATTATCATACTTATTAACATATCCATTTCCACTACTAGTAGCATATTTTATGATTTTATTACTGTGTTTTTGTTTCTAGACCTTATTACAAGATATATCTAATTCAAGCCTTGTATATTATGCGTGTGCTGTGAATTCGTTTATTCATTTAGCATAAATGCGTATTTTGAAGGATTTCAATCTTTTACACATGGTACTCAGATCATGTCTTACTATAGTTTAAGAGAACGTTCAGGAAACATATATGTATATTGTGTAAAATACTAAAATCCCCTTATAGATCTAACCCTTTCTTTAGTTGATTGATTTATGAAGTGTTGTCCCAATGTACATTTTAAATAGTAACGAAGGTATTTATAAATTCTTAGTTTTTAAATAATATTATTATACGGAATCATTATCCACTGTAATTTTATAATTAGGATAACTCATTTTTAATTGACTAATAATTAATAATTGGATATAAAGGAATTGGATATAAATAAAATCTAACTGAGGAAATAAAGAAAAATAAAATGAACAGTTATTCCTAAATAATTGATATGGGTGTCATAGCAAATACACTCAATAATTTGTTTTTTTGTCTATCTTTTGCATTTAATAATTTGAAAAATTGAACTGAACACCCAGAAACACCTACAAACCTACACTCCAAACAGCCTACAGTGAAATTTAAACACCTACAAACAATTATACTATGAAAACCACCACTAATGAAATTGTTGTTAAACAATGGCTAAAAATAGATACACATATGCTTTTAATAGACTTATAGAATGAAAACGTGTTAAAGGGTACAAAGTAAGAATATATAAAACAGTAACCGTACCAATAGTTAAAATCGTCAAACCGTGGAAATCAAAGAAAAAGAACCAAATATGCTGAAAATACGGGGAAGGAAAATTAAATCAGAAAGGACCTATAAAAATCTACCATAATAGACGTAATAACATATTGAATATTTAGGTCATCAGGATAAATACAAAGGTCATCAAAAAACTTTTAATTAACTCAATAAGAGGAAAGCACAGTAAAGACCAACCGACGATGATGTGGAAAATTGGGATGAAACAAGTTATAAATAGACCATCTTTATTTTTATTTATATCATGTTTTTCTTAGTGTTATTTCATATAAGTATGTTTGACCCTATTGTCCATTATATTTTCCAAATTAGTCCATTAGTGGTATAAATTGTATACCTTCTTAATTTATAAATTGAAGACTTATTTACAAAAACAACATAACCCACGTTTTTACTAAATTTAAACTAATGCTCTAAGCAACTTTTTGTTTAAATAGAGAGTGTAAAAGATATATTTTACAAAAACAACACAGGCCGCCAAAAATATCGATGTTTTACAAAAACTACGTATCTGTCAATACTTTTTAGCAAAAACTACATATCTTTGAATAGTCATGTACTTTTTGTGAAAAATGTGTAGATACATCGGTAGTCGGTGTTAAGTTGTCAAGTAATATAACCTAACCCCAACATTCACTGTAAGTTTGTAACTTTATACATTTATACGTTTTGGATCAAAATGAATGATCAAATAAGTGACTCCGGACTAAATAAAAAAAAATGTATAAAGAGAAAAGGGAAAATATAATAAAAATGAAGACAGCTAAACATATTAACCATAAAAAACGTCATTCCCAGCTCGCAAAGTAGGACCAGATTGTAGACGAGTACCTGTAGGTATCTATTACTAATACTATTGTTGGTTTTTTAAAATAAACACTCTCCTTTAACTGCATACAATATTATGTAAATATAAGCAAGCTATATGAATGAAAAAATTTCTTTGGAACGACGTCAAAATATATTGACATATTTCAATGATTTGGGAGTAGAAAACGACCCGGATGCCTATTTAATCAGCTTTATTTCGTCATCCTACCCAAAAAGACTTTCAACGAAAACACCTAAAAAATTTCAAATGGTCACTTATTAATATAAGATTTGTATAGATGTAAATTAATAGCATGTATGCCTTACTGCCTTTTAAAATATACATGGTGTTACAAAAGGTCACGTTAGAAGGCTTCATGATCTCGTTTCTTGTAATATATTGACCTCTAAAGACAAGAGAGGCAGCTACAAGACAAACTGGTACAAGAAAACACCAGAGGAAGTTTTGGAAGGAAGTTAATTCGCTGATTGAGTCTTTTAATACGAGACAATCACATTATTTTTTAAAAAAATCCCAACCATAGATATTTGTCTGAGGATTTGTTAGTAAATAAAATGTATAAGTTATTTTTACAAATCTATCAATTACAGGTTTCATATATAGTGTATTGGTCAATTTTCAAAAATCTCAAGTTTGGTCTCACACGAACTGATAACATGTACCACATGTGATAGTTATAAACTAAAAATTCAGTTGGCAAATTCAGAAGAAGCAAACGTAATTAAAACTGAGCACAAACTATATTTGAAGAAGGTTGAGAAGTTTACTAAAATTAAAAGAATACTAAAGCAAGATGCCCAACAAAATAAGATATTGTTACTCACCTTTGATTACATGCAAAACCTACCTTTGCCACACATGCGTAGCAGTGATGTTTTTTATTGTGTTCAGCTGTGGATGTTTGTATTTGAGATTTATGATGTTGGAAAAAATAATGTCGTTTAAAACAGTTATTTAGAAATAGAGGGCATGAAAGGTCAAAATGATGTCACAACATTATTACAGATATCTTAACCACAATGAAATATATTCCGGAAATTTGATAAGTGACGGATGCTCAGGACAAAACAAAAATTATTTTATGGTTGCATGGTTTTATGGTTTTTTGCACTGCTTGGTACATTCTATCGGTCTTTTGAACTATATTAAATATGTGTTTCTTATTATGGATCATACATATTTACCCAATGACCAAGATTTTAGTCTAATTGGTACCAAGAAAAGAGAGTTTTCTGCAGAGATTCCAGAAGATTGGAGCAATATAATAAAAAATGTTCGGGTACACCCATCTCCATACAAAGTTGACACAATTACACATAATGTCTTCCTAAATATAAAGGTAGCCATTGAGAAATATTTTTTACATCAAAGTAAACCAGCAATGGAAAAAAAAATAAGTTAGAATGATTAAAATGAGTAAAAAATTTACATATGTACAGTAAAACCTCCCTTAACCGAAACCTTTTTAACCGAAACATCGGTTAACCGAAACGGCTGACAGTTTCAATAATTTCGTCAATAAAAAGTAAATTTTTATCGCAAAACGTAAACAATTCCATTAATTTCACTCACCGATTAATGCCTATGTGTGTTGGGAAATCAAACCATTTTCAAATCAAATCCTTTTAAAGAAGCCAAAAAAGCTCATTAATGTCTACCACTTTATTTTCCAAATGGTTCAAACATAAATTCGTCCCAAGTGTAAAATTCTTTTTAAAATCAAAAAACCTTCCCATCAAAGCATTGTTGCTTGTTGGCAATGCGCCAACTCATCCTCAAAATCTACAAAATGGTGACAATTGTCAGATTTTTGCCACCGAATGTCACGAGCTTAATTCAGCCGTTAGATGAGGGAGTAATAGAGACATTTAAGAGACATTCTAGAGGAGCATTCTTAAGACATCTGTTATTACAGGAGAATCCAAAAGTGTTCCCGAAATTCTCAAATCTTTAACAATGAAATATGTTGTTTATTGGTGTGCTGAGTTGTGGGCCAAGATCAAATCTTGGAACAAACTTTTTGATGGCATTTTGATTGACGATCCCGAAGAAGAAAATGGTAAAGGAACGACAGAAGAAATTAAACTTTAAAAAAAAATTTGCTGGGATGTAACGAAATTAACCAAGAAGAGATACGTGAGTGCAGCCGATTACTCAGAAAGTGAATATATGGTTCTTCATCCCGACAACCTGAGCGTATCAGACGCCGAAGATGACGACCCAAGAGACAACAGGCAGCACGAGACCGCCGACGAGATTTTCAATGCCTTAGAGGTAAGAATTTTATACAGTAGGCCTAATTAGTTAGGGACACGACAAGGTTCTTAATTTTTGTTGTCATTGCTAAAGTTTTGTCCTTTTCAGATTGCTTTACGTTTCGTCGAACAATCGAATGAGGCAAACTCATGACGTTCTGCACGATGGAGAAATATAGCTGCTAAACATCATTGTCAAACGAAAACGCAAAAGAAAATAGAAGATTTCTTTATGAATGTTAAACTTGTTTATTTTCTGTGATTTTATTACTTTATTCTGTATCTACTTATTAGAAAACATTATGAAATCAGCTCATAGTATTTTTTAACACCAATACTTTGACCAAGAATACTATAAAAACAATGTTATTTTTACGGAAATTCTTGTTATCCGAAATATTCCGTTATTTCGGTTAACGGAGGTTTTACTGTATTAGTTAGATATACATTTATAGGTCCATGGTGCAGCATCAACCTACGAAACAAACGGAAGTTGTCCAAAGAATTGGAACAGAAACAACTATATGAGTCCTCATTGGTACTAAATCCTTCTAAAGCTAAGGATTTGCAAAAGTTAAGGAAGTATGTATCAAATCTAGTTAATCAGGAATTTTACGATTCTTTGAATTCAAATTCAGCTGTCCAAAAAATAATATCTGTTAATGATATCGACAGCGAGGACAACAGTAGTGGCACAGAAGATTAAAGTGTAATAACTTTACTTTACTTACTTTAATTCACTGTACATTTCATGAATAAATAAATATTTTAAATTTATTAATAACGTTTTGTTTGAGATTTTTCACAAAAAGAACATATATCCCCTTACATACCCTATTAGTTTAGCACAAAAACTACATATGTAACAAAACTTTACAAAAACTACATAAATGTCAATGGAAGATTTCTGTTTATTTTTCTAAAAAAACGTCTTTCAATGGAAATTAACCTACACATTCAAACAAATGCACGTTATTCTAGAATATCTATACATAATATCATTAAAATTTTCAATTATTTCAAAGAAATTAGATTTTTTCCATTTTATGTAAAATATTAAATACAGATATATTGTTTTTGTAAATAAGTCTTCAATTGTTCTCTTTATTAAATTGATACAACATTATCCTTCCCAACTGCATATCTATTTTTTAAGAGTTTGTTTATAAAAGTATGTGATACAAACCGATTATGCTTAGTTAATATTTGGGCCAAATACTTCATATACGGAAAATAAAATATTTCATTATACTAATTACTCAAAAGGTCAGATATAGGACTTAAGGACTTGAATCTTTCTAAATTGCATTAATAAAAAGCTTAAAACCCATCTTTAATTTAGTGCACTCGATAATTTTCGAAAACGAGACTCTTCACAATTTAATTCCATTCGATTTAATACGAACTTTAAATATTTATTAACATAGTCCCTTGATGATGATTATCTAAATTGAATTCATATAAAATGTTTGTACCATACGTCACTGATTTAATCACAAACAAATAGTAAATACCACATTTTGCAACAATCAACTAAATCTCACCTTCTTCATCCAATTATATCTCTAAAATCGATCAATTATTAGCACTGATCCACCTTGCATTAAATAAAAAAATAATTTAATATCTCGCATTTTGTTTCAATATTTCTCCGCCCCGAGGCAATCCCAAATGTTTCTGCAATACATTTTTAAATCGCCGTATAGGGGGAACCAGCTATATAAGCATCGGGTCGAATTTTTTTAAGCATCACAACAATTTGTGTTGATCCAAATATTAGTTTTTGTTCATCATGAGACAAGTAAGGATAAATAATATTTTTGTGATTTCTAGGGTGGACACTTCGCGATAATTGTAATAGTGATTCAAGTGAGGGTTTGCGGTGATTCTTTTTGCTATACAATAATATTTAATGGAAACTCTTCAATTAACTGCAACATTATTTTTATTTAAACTCAATTAAATTTTAGATAAATGCGTTAAATATATTCGATTATCAAAACTGATAATTTATGTTCACAGAATTCATTTCAGTCTGTAATTATTAAATATAAAAGTATATTCTTCTATTTTAATTAATTGTCAATTTTTTGATACTCAAATAAATTTTATTTTACTTTTAGTTTTAAAAGAATTTTTAGCAAAAAGAAAATTTTATTAAAACTAATAATGTATTTATATATATTTTTTTATTATTTTCTAGGTATTTATAATTTTGTCATTTCTCTTAATGCATGATTAGTTTTTCTAATGGGCTTCTGTTTCAATTTTTTTAAGAGTTTGAAATACATTTTGAATTTATTATTTTAAAACTGTATATCATGTCAAAGTGTGTTTATTTTAATTTTTTTATTGTATACAATCTTTTCCATTTAACGAACGTAATCAAAATCGTTAACAGTCATAATCTCAGTCATGATCTCAGCTCCATTTTATTGGTTTTATTATTTTCCCTATTTAATGTTTTCCGATATTTTTACATAGTAAATTTTCTATTTTATTTAATTTTCAATTCTTATCATGCCAACACTTGCTAAGTCTGATTTGACTATTTTCTCTAAAATATCGACTGATGCTTTTTTATTGTTCTTTGATTAATTTTTCCTGAAACATATTCTTCAGTATGGTCTTCGTTTAGAGGAGTTATCAATTTTATTTTAACCTAAGATTAAGAAATGATAATGTTTTAAAGTTTGTCAAATGTACAATCTTGAGCACTATACTCTGTTTTTAGGACTTCTTTGTAAATTATTATCTGCTTTTTTACCAACAATGTAAAATTTGTTCCAATAAACCGAAATAACTATATGTTTAAGTCTTATCTATTCTACAAGAATTCTATTATCGCTTTCAAGTGTTTTCCAATTTTGCATTCGCCTTGGTATATGTATAGATATTTGTCCAATGATCCTATTTATAAAGTCTTTATCATCATCATTATCACTCAATTTTCGCTTATCCACTATTGGATATAGATTTTCCTCAAAATTTAGCATCTGCTTCGATCTTGTGCCTCTTGCATCCAGTTCCCATGGCAACATTTTAGATCCTCAGTCCAAAGTGTTGGTGGATGACCTATGCTTCGATAGGCATCATATCTTGGTCTTCATTCCAGTATCCGCTTTGTCTATCTGTTATCTATCATTCGAGCCACTTGAGCTGCCCAGTTCCACTTCAGTGTGGCTAGTCTCTCTCTACAGCATCAGTTACTCCTGATCTTGATCGTAGCTGGCTTTTTGGGATCTTGTCTCGCAGTAAAACGCCCAACATATACTATCCATTGCCCTTTGAGCTATATGGATCTTTCTTGTCATAATCAACGTTTCCGCTCTGTAAGTCAACACTGGTAAATCCTATGTAGACATATTCAGATTCTTTTAGCTTTCTTCATTCGCTAGTGCCATGTACTTCTAGTACGTTTATCTTCAATAAGTGTGTCATTTTTTGCTTGGCAAAATATGTCGGCTACGTTGGAAATTCTACACCAGTCTCGAATATTACGTAATCATGATTATTATTTTTTCAGATCCCTTTTTACCCTCTATTTAATTTTAAAGTGTGAGCTTAGATAGGAATATCATGATCTCTTCAAAAACTGTTCCAAATATGATACTTTTTAGTTTTACGAATTTTAAAAGCTGCCTTTTTGCCTGTCCGTGAAATTTTAAGTAACTTGCGTAAGATCCACATATCAAAAGCTTTAATGGTTCACTATTCTAACTTTTAGTGGCCAGGTTTCTGTACCATATAATAATATAAACATTTTATAAGTACTAATAGTAAGTCTGAAGCCACTTCTTATGCTTTATTACTTTTTTCAATTTGATAATCGTTTTTTTAGTCAACCGATCCGAATTATAATCTTATTTTTAGTTTTATATAATATCAATATTTGCACCTAGATATTTAATCTGAGAAATTTTGTTATTATTTCTTCGTTTAGCTGCAGATTTACAGCCACTGGATGTCTGTAAACGGAATGTGACTGATTGTACTGACGTAATCCATATGGTAGTCTAACCTCATTTATTGTATTTAATAGATACTGAAGATCTATGAAGAGTCTGTATCGTGTGTATGGATCTGTATCATCGGCATAACGAAGGTGTTCGTTGCCTTTAATAACTTAAGTTTCCTTTCCTTTAGTTATTTCACAAATATTTATAATGTATATGTTGAATAGTATCGATGACAAGATGCAACCCTGGCGATCTCTTTCGAAGAGTGCACATGGATCTATCAACAAAATTGTTATTCGTTTTTATCTCTGTCATTTGATTCTAGTATAGGTTTAAAATTAGTTGTATTTTTTTTAACTTCATTCTCCATTTATCAGTCCATTCTTCTTCCCCTTTAAGTGTAGTCTCCCAATTGGAGGTTGGATATCATCATCACTATCTTTACTCTATCTACCGCTGCTTTGAACTCTCGTTCTTCCTCCACTCCTTTCTTCTCTTATTTACCCCTGTATTATCAATCTTACTATTTCACTTCGCTGTCCTCTCATTACATGTCCTAGATATTATAACTTTCTTATGTTTATTGGGTGTATTATTGCGTATGGTTTGCCCATTTCTCGCAATACTTACGTGTTCGTTTTCTTCATGTCCATGCTGATCTAGCATCCTTCTGTAACGCCACATTTCAAAGCTTATTTATGTGTCCTAGCTTCAGTGTCCAGCTTTTAAGTCCATTTTGTAGTATCAAAAACACTTAACATCTCAGAGCTCCTACTCTCAGTTCTGGTCTAATGTCTTTATTGCAGAGAATTGTTTTTATTTTTACAAACGCCTTTCTTGCCATTTTTATCCTGGTCCTTATTTCTATTGTTTAATCATTATTTTCTATAATCCAGGTTCCCAGGTATTTGTATTTTTTAACCCTTTCGATTGGTACATCTCCCAAGCTGTCTGTTTGTTTATATACTTGTTTTCTTTATTATAATCATGTATTTAGTCTTTTTTATATTGATTTTTAGTCCATGTTTTTTACAGTAACTGTTTTTCTTGCTTATTAGGAGTAATACTTTTTCAAAAATTGATGCACTGTATACATTGAATAGTAATGGAGACATAATACATCCCAGCTTAAATCCTCTCCTGATTTTAATTTTTGGACTGGGTCGGTATATATTACAATTTGTAGTTTTTGATTCCAGTAAAGGTTCGTTAGTATTCTTATGTTCCTTTTGTATATGTTGTTTGTCTTTAACATTTATGAATCTAGACTGACTATCATCTACTCCTTCTTTTAGTTTTTTTATTTATACCACCATGTATTACTTTCAAGAATAATTTGAGAATATTATTTATTAAACATATTGTTCTGTATTTACCGCAGTCTTGTATTTTTAGGAATATAGAGATTAAAAAAAGTTGGAAAGTAACCATTGTTTCGGTATATATCCTGTTTTGTATATTGTGTTAAATCATTACTGCATTTTAAGCTTTCTACTGTTATTTGGTCTGAACCTGTTGCTTTGCTATTTTTGCTGTTTTTTAATGCCATTTTAATTTCCTTTTTTAATATCTTTAAAATCACACCATCTTATACTGCTACTTCCATCTGTTCTATTCTGCTGGATTCAACAACTTTAGTATTCAAAACTAGTTTCCCATTTGTATCTTGCAGTATTCTAGTTTCCTTTTTCTATTGTTGTGAGTTATTTCTTTAATTTTTTTTGTGTTTATTAAAACTATCACGTCTCTTCTGGTATTCGTCTATTTCTGTGCATTGTTCTTTTACCTATTCTTCTTTCGCTTGCTTAATTTTATGCTTTAGTGTTTTTTTGTGTTTTAGAATCCAAACTGGTATTATAGATAATATTTTTTCGGTCTGAAGTAGGCTTAAGACTTTTTGCAAATAATTTTAAGTAATTTCGACATAACAGGGAATTAATGGGGTGCTTTATCTGGTTTATAAATCATAACTGTTTCTGAAACTTTCTACAGACTATCACATACTTTAAACGAAAAGCATAATTTATTATTTAGTCAATTTCGCTATAGCCTTGTAGTTGTTCTAGAATTTCAACTGAATATTTTTCTATATATGTTATGGTTTTGGCAGCATTATTATAAACCAATATTGTTATTTTTTTTACAGTATTTAACAATCATAAAATCAATTGTCATTCAATTTTACTCTTGATGTTATGGTCGTTTGTTTAGTTACTGATTCTTCTACTTCATTTACGCAGATTTTTGAACGACAAATAACTAGAATAGCTATTATTTTTTCAAGTTTCTCTCCTTTTATTATAAATTGAGGTAATATTATTCTTCTCGCATGTTGTGTTCCATGTAAAGAGAAATCCGCTTCTTAGTAGCCAGTACAACGCATCTCATGTATTTTATGCCAACTACAATACGGACGGTTTATAACAGAAGTCTTCCGAAAAAGAAAACAACAATTCCTTTTTTTTTTCTTTTCATTATCTGCAGAGAAAAGTATACCTTGTTGTTACCGTACGCTTTTCTATATCATTCTTTTATTTTCTTGCACTTTCTTTTAAATCTTTTTTCTCATACACGCAGACTACGTAATATCTTCGTTTAATTTTTTTATGTCTCTCTCCTAATCACAAACCAACTGAATTCTAAATTAATATTTTTTGGTAGATTGTTCCGCAACAATGGCATTCCTATTTCTTGATTTTAACAGTCCTTACAAAGAGTTGAAAGTTCATTCAAACAATTTGCGTTTTCTCTACGTTTTGTAGCTAAAATGTTTTTTTTTTCTTATTGATCTGATTTCTTTCCGATATTTATTCTTCTTCTTCGAATGCTGTCTCCATTAATGAACTCTGATAAAATTTTCTCAGTGCTAAATAGAGAATTTTTATTTTGTCACTATAAGAAGTTATCTGTTTTAGCACTGGTTTAGTTATCTTGAGAGATAATGAAATATAATAAGTTTTGTAATCTGACATCTGAGTCTGCGATGACTGTGTCATTTACGTATCTAATGCTCAATATTTGGATGCTATTAACTTTTATTTCCACAATAAAGTTTTGACTACACTTTTTTACTGCGCTTTTTAATCTAAAATAACCTGCGCTAAAATTATTAGCACAGGTTAAATAGCATAGGAGATAGCATGCAACCTTGTTTTATTCATATTCTTATGTTGATGCTATTGAAAACTTGGTTGTTAATAATTCTAATCCTATCGTTTTGTTGTCAGTACGTGTTTTATAATCTTAAAGCTTTATTATCCATTTCATATTACTGATCTTTTACTGAGTATAGGTCGCTCAATATTCCGTGGGTATTTGGCCACTATCTCTGATCCTGAATCTTTGCAATTGCTATCTTTGCTATATTATACTTTAGTTGTTGGTTTTTTCGTCTTATATTTAGTCTTCCTCTTGGTTTGTTTAATACCAGTTTCCAGTTCCTCCTAATTTTCCTAATCAGTGCGCCTTCTTCCCTTCTTTGTATATATCTAAACCATCTCACTCTTTGTGCTTTAATAAATTTTATTATATCTTCCCCTTCGGTTATATTTTATCTCCTTTATTGGGCCGTGTATTTATTACAATTATTGGCTGTACCATTCTTTATTTTTCTTATCTTTTTCGTAAGACACATTACTTTTGCTTTATTAGCTACCTAATTGCTGCTTTATATATTTTTATCCTTGTATTTAGTTCAGGGTTTTGTCTTTGAGTAGTTGATAATTTGGTTTGCCGCGTTTGTAGTCCACTAATACCCAAATATTTAAAGTAATCGACCCTTTGGAATTTTTTTTACCGATTTTTATTTCTGTTCTTCTATTTACATCGTCTTTTCTACTTATTAAGTATTTTGTTTTGTTCTGATTGATTATTAGTCCTCTGTTAATAGTGTTCTACATCCCTGTTGATAGTGTTCTATATTTTTGCTATGTAACAATTTAATCGGTTTCTTATTCGGTATTCAGGATCTTATACGTTGTATTCAGTAACATAATAGCTCTATAGTTGTTGCACCTAGTTGGATCCGCCTTTTTTAAATTTTTTGTGATGATTTTTCCAAATTTTGACCATTAGTTTGTACATCCCTTTCAGCAGCTCCTCTTCTCCGTTTATGATCGGTTCATTGTAAATTTCATCTGGCCCCGGAGCTTTGTTTAGTTTTAGTTATCTATGAATTCTGGATAGGTAGGTGCATTTTTCTCTACATCTTTATTATCTGATATTTCTTCCTCTTCTGCGTATGTCTCTTGCTGGTTTTATATAGATCCGTAAAAAGTTTTTTCCAATCTTTTTTGTTTATTTTTATAGTTGTTTATTTTTTGGTAATATATTGTTGTTGTCCTTATTATTTATTTCTAACTGTTGCATGTGTTCAGAGACTTTTTGCGTTACTCTCCGGCATTGTTCTAGTTATTTCACATATTTAATTTACTTTTTTAAATAACCATATTTTATTACATTTACGTGTATTCTTATTCACTTGAAACTGTCAATATTTTATCAAACCTGACAATGACTGTTGTCAAAATACTATACCAAAAATACGTAAAATATATATACATGTACGACACTCTCGTCGAATTTTTAACACCTCTTCTTTCTTAATTTGATATATGACAGTAACTTCTTAGTTTTTTAATTTTTTATTATTTCCTCTTCAGCTTTATATTTGACTTTGATCTTGAATATTTTCAGATAAAGTCTAAGGGACATAGCGTATTTATCTAACAATCATTGTTACCAAATGTTGTGATTATTAAATGTTATGATTATTACTTAAAACTTAATACAATAACGTGAATCAAAAATATTATTCATTAGAATGTTTTCATAGCTTATCTTGTTTCTTTAATAACTTTTATGCTACAATTTTAACCAAATTTTGAGTTAATATTTACAATAACTCATAAAAAATAAACGTTGAAAATAAAGACCGTTAACATTTCGATTGCATATTCTAAGTTAAATTCTTATATACAAAACTTATTTTTCTTTCCACAGTTCGTCGTTCTCTTCGCCATCATCGGTCTCAGCTACTGTGGCCGTCTGGAAAATACTTACCTACCACCAAACCAAGGAGGTTATGATAGTGCAGCTCATGCCAGTTTCAACAAAATCTCAACTCATAGTGCCAATAGTTTCTCTTCTCAAAATAGTTTCCAACAATCCAACTTCAACAACAAATACTCTGCTCCCGCTTCTGGACCTTCTGGACCTATCAACAAAGAAGCTAATGACGTACCTATTTTAAAGTTAGACAATAACAATGACGGAGAAACGTACAACTATGCTTTGGAAACTGGAAATGGTATTTCTGTCCAAGAGCAAGGTATATAATTAATACTGAATTAATACGTAATATTAGTGTATCAGTTATATATTAGTGTAAATACCGATTTTTTGTCTTTTAGGTGATGCTAGCCATGACGGAACTAACGCTCAAGGAGGATTCTCCTATACTGCTCCCGACGGTCAGCAAATCTCCATCCAATACGTAGCTGGCGAAAGCGGTTTCGTTCCCCAAGGTGCCCATATTCCCACTGCTCCTCCAGTACCAGAAGACATCCAAAAAGCCATCGAACAAAATTTGGCCGATGAAGCTAGAGGAATTGTCGACGACGGTCAATATAGAGAAGAAGGTGAATCTGGACAATACAACCACGGAGCTTATGGCGGAGGACACAACGAACAAGCTGCTGGAGCTAGCAAAAACAGTTTCAACTTCCAACCACTTAAAAATCAATATGTCCCTCCTAGCAATAACGGCAAACAAGGGTATCACTATTAAGCACTGATTTTGTTGTTTATTGTAAAATGTAAATAAATAAAAAATATTTTTCCAATTAATTTCTTTAACTAAATATGATAACTATATAGTTAACACAGTAGTATAAATCAAAACAAGAGCAAAGATAGGAATACTTACGAAATTCTTAATATTGCTTAATGTGTAATAGACAAAATATATATAAAATACATCTAATTTTAAATCTAATCTATTTTAAACAATATTATTCATTGATTCAACTTTGACTCTTATTTAATACTCTTTAAAATATTTTTATGATAGATTATAGCTTTGTTTGGATACATTATTTTCATATTTTCGAGCAGCGAAAATACAGGAATAATTTTCTTGGGCATAATCAAGAACAATATCTTTCATTTCCAGGTATTATAAATTATACCGTCCTGCATATTTCCTTTCTTCTTCTTAAAGTGCCTATCCGTTCCGGACGTTGGCGATCATCACGGCTATCTTCACTTTGCTTATTGCAGCGCGGAACAGTTCAGTGGTAGTCGTGTTATACCACTTTCGCAAATTTTGAAGCCAGGAAATGCGTCTTCTTCCCGGTCCTCTCTTACCATTTACTTTCCCTTGGAGAATCAGCTGGAGAAGGCCGTAACGTTCTTGATTTCTCATTACATGACCTAGATATTCCAACTTTTTAGTTTTGACGGTCATGAGAATTTCACATTCTTTCCCCATTCTACGCAGGACCTCCACATTAGTAACTCTGTCAACCCAGGATATACGTACGTAAGATGCGCCTATAACACCACATTTCGAAAGCTTCGAGCCGATTCATAGATGCAACAGTCAGTGTCCATGCTTCCATTCCGTAGAGCAGAACTGTGAATATGTAGCAGTTCAATAGACGGCATTTTGTTTTTAATGATATGTCTCGACTGTTGAAAATAGTTCTCATTCTAACGAATGCTGCTTTTGCTTTTATTATTCGCTGTTTAATTTCTGTTGAGTGGTCCCATTGGCTATTTAAATTGGTGCCTAGATATGTATATTGCTCGACTCTTTCGATATTCTGTTGGTTGATTGTAAGTTGAGCGTTTAGTATTGGTTTTTTACTAATTGTCATAAATTTGGTTTTCTTTATGTTAAGAGCTAGTCCGTATCTGTTGCTGACTTCTGTTATGCGATTTGTTAATATCTGTAAGTCATTCAGATTATCGGCAAAAACTATAGTGTCATCTGCATATCTAATGTTATTCAACCATTCACCGTTTATTAGTATTCCTTTCGCACAACCGTCTAAAGCTTCCTTAAATACCCATTCAGAATAAATATTGAACAACAATGGAGACAAAATACAGCCCTGTCGTACTCCACGTTCTATTGCAATTTTATCAGTTAACTGGTCTTTATTTTTATATTTCCTTAAATTTTTAAAACATTTTAATAATCTTCTTCTTACCTTAATTTCTAGGGTGTCGGATTTTTTTGTTGTGGTGATGTCTGTTCTCTCTTTCCATTCTTTTGTCTTTTCCATGTATACGTATATTATATGCTTGTGTATTGTTTGTTGCATATGTATTGTGTATATATTATAGGTGATATGTCTCCAACTTCCTATTAATCCGCTATTTTTGGTATATTCTTGTTATTTACATCTTTTAATATTGGCAATCAGAGCCTGCTACATTTTGCTGATGGGTTTTGCTACACATTTTCTTCATTAACTAGAAAGAGAGGTGCTTCTTTAACATTTCCCTTTTTCATATTCTTTTCTTTTATGATTATTGATGCATCTTTCCATTGTACTCTGTACTCGCTGTCCCAGGTATGTTTGCATATCTGAAATTTGTCGAAGTCTGTATTCTTGATGTATGTTTTGTGCTGATTTATCCTTGTTTATCTCTACACTTACTGGTCTTACGGTTTCTCCTACATAGAAATTATTGCATTCACAGAGCAGTTTATAGATGCAGTTCTTTGATCTATCTTGTGTTTTTGGACAGGCTAGATCTTAGTGTGGTGGTGGTTTTGAAGGTTGTTCTAATGTTATCCTTTTCAATTTACTATCCATTTCAATTATTCTGATAAGCCCTATACATATGATATTATTGTCATATTTGAATTTCCCCTTGTGAGTGTTTCTGGATTGCTTGGAATAATTTGTTGTTTTCTTTCTCTAATCTTATGAATTTTTTAATAAATAACAATGGGTAGTCATTTTTTGTGAATTTGTAACAGGGTTTTTTCTTCCTGAAATTCATTTTCATTAGATCAGGTACTTCGGGCTCTATCATATTGTTACATCTCTTAAAAATTAACTTTATTCTCTTTACAATAACTTAATGACAACTATAGACTTCAAATCTCAAAATTTCCAATCTCAAAATACTACTACTGTTATGAACTGTCAAAAACACCTGTTTATATATTTTCTGATTTTCCAAACTTCTCTAGACATTTTATAAATTTTCAATGTAATCTTAAATGTTCTTGAACTACTTCTTCTTTTTCGTTAAGGGACTTTTTCTATGTGGGATAAATCTTCCAGACATTTCGTCACACTGCTCCCTCCTTTATAGTTATTCGCCTCAAATAACTGGACTATCAGGGATCGATTGAAGTGAACAGGGTGGATCAGTTACATTGTATGGAAATAATATCTCGATATGAACTGCCTTGGGTTTTAGCTGAAAACTGGATGTGGTATATTAGATCGTTTATTTTCTGCAGGATGATGTACGGGCCATCCCAGTTTTGTTAAAGTTTCGGACAAAGTCCTTTCTTACGTGTGGGATTATATAACCAGACTGGGTCACCTCTTTTGAAAGTTGTACCAGTAGCATGCATGTGAGCCTAGCCTTGGCTAAGTCACTTTAAAGCTTCAAACTTTTACAAGCAGATTCGTATACTTTTTCCAATTTTTCTTTAAAATTTTCAATGTACGTCAGGGATAAACGTTCTTCGCAGGGAGGCAATCTTCCGAAAATAAGATCTTAAGGAACCTTTATTTCTCTTCCGGCGATCATAATCGATGGAGAATAACCAGTTGTTTCATGTTCGGAACTTTGATAGGCTAGAAATAGAGGAACTAAAGTATCCCAATCTTTGTGATTATCAGCGACGCACATTAAAAGGTATTGACAAACAGTTCTATTATGTCTTTCGACCATTCTGTCTGATTAAGTACGTCGAGGCGTAATGCGAGTTTTCTTAATACCATGCCATAATTCTGATTTAAAATTTCGTCCTTGATCAGAATGTAACTCTAAAGAAACTCCATGTCTTGTTACGAAGTGTGTTATGAATGCTTCTGCTACTCTAGTCGCTTCTTAATTTGAAAGTTGTACAATTTCAGGCCATTTTAAAAAATACTTTATTGCGACCATTGAGTACTCCTTTCTTTCTCTGTTATTGAAAGTGGACCAAGAATATCTACTTCAAGTCGTTTAAGAGACTCTCTGGAAAGAAATTGTGCCATTTAACCACGACTTCTTGTTCTAGGGCTTTTTATATCGTTACATCAATCGAATTTCTTACACCAACTTTCTACATCTCGGTCATAATTGAACCAGTAGAATCTGTCTCGAATTCTGGCAAGTGTTCTTTTAACTTCGAAATGTCCTCCCGAAAGGCTGAAGTTCCTGTAATACACTTTTAATGTGTGATTTTGGCAGTACCACTTATTTAACTATACGTACGCCATCAGGACTCTTCCACTTCCTATACAATAGACCATTGGAAACATACAGTAATTCCCATCGAGCCCATATACCTTTATAGTACCACGGTATTTGATTATTTTCTGCCAAATAGGTCTTACTCCATTTTTAAGCCATTCTTGTATGACTTTTAAGTCATTAAAGTTTTCAAAGAAAGTCTTATCGTTATCTTCTTCCTGTTTAAAACTGAAGTCCTCTGAAGACTTACTACTTTGGTTACATTTTCTCTTTCTTCAAGCTGATATTGACTTTGAACCTGTAATTTATTCAAACATCTTGGAGTTCTTGTAATTGTTGATTTTGTAAAATTGCCACCTGTTCTCTTAACTTTTCTATTTTGTTTTTACTCATCGCTAGTTACTTTTTCAAATCTGTAACTTAAGATTTCAGAGTTTCGCTTATGTGGTCACTTGTGGGAAATCGATTTCTTGGAGACATATCTCTACTAGCATTTCTAGTTGGACTATATGACGGGCTTCTGGATGTAGAACTATGCGACCTTCTGACCTCATCTTTTGGTTCTTCTTTTCTTGCCTGGGATCGATTTCTGCAATTATCTTGCAATTATCCTATTCTTTCGCAACTAAAATATCTGTTTTCAGTTTTAGATTTTTGTTCAAGATTTTGCAAGTTGTTGATTATCTGTGGTAGTGACTTCCTCATTTTCTCGAAATCTTTTTGGTCGAGATTAAATTTCTTTTAATTTTGGTAGAGATCTGGAAATAATTTTCACTGATTTATACTCCTGGCCTGAAATTAGTGCTCCATTTAGCATTTTGTGAAATTTTAATCGAAGAACTTGTTGCATTTCAACATCCTATAGTCGATCTATAAATGCCTGTATACCAATTTGTTTCAGAAAATCTGTAGGTGCATGAGGGTACGCCAAATGCAACAATCTCTTAATATCGAAGCAACACTACCAATGAAGCTGCTATTTCTTTCTCAGTCCAGACATTTGCCCTAGCTGCAGCTTCGAATTGAAAACGATAGGTTTCTCATGTCTGAACATCGAATGTGGGTTGTTTTAAAATGTTGCTAGATCTTATTGTGCCTGGTTCAATTAGGGAGGATGATAAAGCTGTTTGTGTAGATTTGACTGAAGTAATATTAGATAAAGAAGCTTGCGTATTAATTTTTCTTTTGAACTCAACTATTTGTCTTTCTAAATTATATTTTAAATCGTTTTGTTGTTGTTTTAAATCGTTTTTATGTTGTATTAATTGATTTTTTAAATCGTTTTTTATATCATTTTGTACTTGTATTATTTTATTTTCTAAATCGGTTTTAATATTGTTGTACTTCTAATTTTTTTATTCTAGTAGTACTTTGACTTACCTCTAACTAAACTATTTCGGGAATTTGAGATAAACCAATTAAAAGTTCTTCTTCTACTTTTCTACGCCTTTCTTTCTCTTCTTGTCTACTCTTCTCCTTTACCTTCCTATGCTTCTCCTTTTCCTCTTTTTCTTATTGTCTACGTTTCTCTTCCTCTGTTTGTCTACGCTTCTCCTTCAACACTTCCTCTTCTTGTCTACGCTTCTCCTTCACCTCTTTACGCTTCTCCTTCTCCTCTTTTTCTTCTTGCTTACGTTTATCTTTATCTTCTTTCATTTTTAAAAATCATGCACCGGACCCGGACCTATCCAAGTCTTTATTATATTCGGTAGATCTCGTATTAACCATTAATAATTGTTTGTTATTTCTTCAATCCGACAGCTGTCAATAATGTTATACTTCTTGGAAAGTAACTTTATTCCGAACACCAACAATATACAATACTTGTTAAAACTTAAAATTCTACTACTGTTATAAACTGTTAAAAACATCTGTTTATATATATTTTCTCACGTTCCAAACTTCACTTGACATTTCATCAAATTGTCGAAAAAAAAAAAGTGTTACCATGACTTTATTTGCAGAAAGTTAAGCTTTAAATTGTTTGGCGGAGAAGAATTAGCATATTTTCATTGCATCGATGACAGTTATTGGGTGGTTTAAAATAATCACACTAAGATTTTTTGCTGACAATTATTGGTGATAGAAAGCTTTAACCGTTTTTCCTGTATTCCTCGATATGTTGCAAAGATAAACCCATTCGCAAGCTTTTTTGGTCCTCTGACAAATGGCAAGGAACCCATTGCACACAAACATAATCTATAACCCTGTTTTTTACGATACTATGGACAGATCCTATACTTACACCAGCATTTTATAAAATTGCTCTGATTTAAATTCGGCCATTTTCTGTAATCAACCCATCCACACATGCCACATTCCTGTCTGTTCATGCAGAACTTAATGCACCTGTTGTGGATTAACATTCTTCTCCTATCTTGTACTCTTAAATTTTCAACACCATTCCTTAAGTAGGAAACGCAAAATGGGCGTTTGTATACCCTGCTTTTAATAGCAAGCAAGCAAGCAATTTGATTAAACCCAGCCTGCAAGACTTGTTTATCGCTTAGAATAACGTAATAATCCGATGTAATAATAATAATTCATTGGAACGAGGTGTATTAATTCGTGTTTAAAACAGGAATCACTCTACCGCGCTCCAATGCTCCAGACTATCCTCTTTCCCCCTATAGCACTCTGATAGGGGCACAACTATCAGCCAAATGCTCTTCATATGGGAGTCTATGGTAATAGAACAAACATGGTTCTCTAACCGATTTAAAATTCAGGCTAGCGAGAGACGCTTTATTTCTGTTGTCCTCTAGTGACTTATCTGCGAAACTGAAATTGCTTGCTTGGAGCTCAAGCCTTCATCTCTGAACTACGCTTAGATCGGATGCTTGGTGCTTAATTGTAAACCCTGCTTTCATTCTTGTGTGAATTTGCATTGGTCGCAAACCTTCAACACACAAACATTGAATGACCGTACACTCAGTTTATTTAACATTTATTTTTTTTTTAATACTGACTAACAACCTGGCATTTACAAACATAACTAATATTGTAGAACGTCAGTTGAGTGATTATACCTAATTGTTTCCAAGCCTAAATTGACCAATGATGGGTTTTAATTGAACATGCGTATAGTTTACTTAACTACTAAAAAAAGAGAAAGAATGCTACAATTGTCATATGTTGTTAAGTATAAATTATAAAAATAATTTATAATTTCTGATTAGCGAAACGTCTTCAAATAAATAGATGAAGTAGCCACCTTCTTTGTCTTTTTCTCCACCTTTTGACAGAAAAACCCACCACTCTTCGAGTGATCCGTAATTTATATTGGATTAACGGTCGTACTCCTTTTCTCTCTCCCTCTCTCTCTCTCTCTCTCTCTCTCTCTCTCTCTATATATATATATATATATATATATATATATATATATATATATATATATATATATATATGTATATATATATGTATATATATATATATATATATGTATATATATATATATATATATATACTATATATAACGGGCCAAGTGATAAAATATCAATATTTCTGTTTTTTCTATCATAATGATCTATACAACAAAGCCGTTAACCTGTATTATGGGCCAAGTAACAGTTGCATTGGAAATAGTTCTAAATAAATCCAACAGATAGCGTCCACGCCAAAGACAGCGTTCCGTTTCCATTATAGTGGACCAATTGCATAGCCACATCACCTGTCAGAGTCAAGTGTGAGCTGTAGTAAGTCGGTAACTGCTGCAACCATTACTTTTCTGATTAGTTTATTGCGATTGTGTAGTGTTGAGGTATGTTAGTTAATCTCTTTTTTTAGACTTTTGATCTAATTATTACGATATGAATGATAATAAGGAACAAAGGAAGCCGAAAGAAAGGAAAAGGATCATGGCAAATAGTACGTAAAAAGATGTGATTACCAGGAATGGCCTATAAAACTAAAGAAAACAAAATAGTGGATGCTAAACAGCCACCATCTGAACAAGTAAGCGTTTTATTTATAGTAGAAGTTCTTTTAATTCAGCTTGTTGTTATACTGTAACGTAACCCAAGTTGTTCATAGTAATAAAGGGTTAGGATTATAAGTTATGTCGGCTCTAAAATCATGCTTAGTGAAGGTTGTAGTACAATATCGCGAATAGATGTTTGAAGGGTTGGATATATAAACGGATTGTCAAGTGTCCTTTAGTAGATAAGCATATAAAATCGTTAATTTATATTATTACTTTTAGGTTTTATGCAAATGTAAAAATAACTGCAAGCAGTTGGAACATGAACAGAAACTGAAGTTATTTGTTGACTTTTATAAAATAGAAGATTCTGATGTACAAAATACTTACCCTAATGGTGTTGATAAATTTCTTACACATAAACCTTTGGCGTAAAGGTGTAATAACCAAATCCAGTCATAAACAGACATATATTTCATTTAGTGTTCCAAATGATCATGGAATATTGTAAAAGTGTGCAAAGGGACCTTTCAAGACGTGTTTGCAGTAATTAAAAGGCGGATTAAAACAACAACTAATCGTTGTTGTTAACTTTCTTAAAGCAAACAACTGATCGTTGACCACGTTAATTCGTTCCCCATAAAAGAAAGTCACTACTCAAGGGCTAAGAGTAAAAAAGGAGTACTTAAGTACTGATTTAAATAAAAGTAGGCTGTTCCTTGCTTTTAATGGGAAAACATCCCGAAAACAAAGTAGGGAGAAAATATTTTGTTCAAATATTTAAACTTGAATTCCCGAAACTATCATTTCGCCAACCACGCAGTGATACATGTGACAACTGCGACATGTTACAACCTGCAATCAAGAGCAATACAGCAGAACAAAACAATAACAAACGACGCTCAGAATTCCACCATCGTAAGGCATAAAAAGCTAGGCAGGCTTAGTATATATATCTTCAACAAGTGTTTTCTTTGCCAGCTCTTATGCACAGCAAGATATATTACTCAAGATAGCCCAGTGTTGACAATTTTGGTATACATGTAGGCGACAACAATGGAGTTTTGACTTTTATGTGGCATGAAGGGCAAACAGGTAGGGCCGATAACGAGATTGCCTTCTCTATTTTAAAAGCTATAAAATTTAAAGTTACGCCGAAATGGAAACTTATGTTTTGGAGTGATAACTGAGCTAAACAAAATAAGAACAAGATGCTTTTATACTTATGATTTAATATAATTGCTTAAGATCTCATTGATAAAGTTGGGCAAGAGTACATTGTTCCTGGTCACACTTTTTTGAGTTGTGACAGAGATTTCGCGGAGATAAAAAAAATAAAACAAAAGTCACATTGTGAGGTACCACTAGATTTGCTAGTTATTGTATCAGCAAGGCTAGAAAATCCTTATTTGGCATCTATAATGGAAAATGAAGATTTTTTTGATTTTAAATCAGCAGCTGAAAACACGATTACTACAATGTGCAAATTTTTAGAGTGCAACGTATTAAAATTGAAAAATATAAACCTGGAAAGGTTATGACCAAAACAACTCTGAATGATATAGAGGAATGGAAAGAAATCACAGTGTTCAAGATAAACATTACAATGGAAAACTTGACATCGTGTTTGACTCTACTCGAATGTAAACGCAGATTGACTGCGGACAAGAGAAAGGATTTGAAGGGTGTTTTAAACTACTTAAAAGATGAAAATAAAGAATTTATAAGAACTTGTAGAATAAAACATGTTAATGTTTTAACATACTTTTGTGAATAATTATTAATTTTAATTAATGTAAATATGAAGTATTTTTATGATAGTTTAATTTAATACCTGCAAGAAATGTAATGTTCTAACATTACAAAGTTTAACTGTTTAAACATAGTATGGATATTTTCATTAATGAAATTTTTACATGTACACATGACCCATTTTATAAGAACATTCTTCTGTACATGGCCTGGAATGAGTGCCTTAAGAACCGGCAAAATAACGCAAAAGATAGAAAACATAATACGTTGTGAAATAAAAAGAGATGAAAGTAGTAGAGGTGAGAAATTATCGATATTAACCTATAATTTACTTTACATTACATTAGAATTATCGAAAATTTCCCACCTTTAGACGTTAGCTTATGAGCTGGTTGCTGGTTGACTTCAGTCATACGTACCACGTAATGTAAGTAAAAACAGTTTAAGTAGGAGTATTTTTTTATCCAAAATTAAAGTATTGATCAATAATAAACTATGATTTGAGACGTCGCATACACTCTTCTCAATACAGAATTATCATAGCGTGTTATTCTGTATTCGTCAACATAGATTTAATTATCAAATTACTACTAATTAAACTGTTTACTTACATTTGCTTTATTGCCTTCAATCAGTTTTTACTTTATGCGAAATTTAAAAAATGTAAATATTCGACGTCATACTTGAAATATTATGACTGAAGTCAACTAGCTCATAAGCTAACGTCTAAAGGTGAGAAACTATCGATAGTCCTAATGTAATTTAATGTAAATTAGAGGTTTCTATCGATAATTTCCCACCTCTACTACTTTCATCTCTTTTTATTTCACAACGTGTTATGTTTTCTATCTTTTGCGTTATTTTGCCGGTTCTTAAGGCGCTCATCACTGTATAGGGAGACATACCTTGTTTTACTTTTTGAAACTTAAAGATTTTATTTGTCATAGTTAAGTGTAACAAAATATGAAACATAATTGTTGACTTACGTAGACCATATTAAGTTATGTAATAAACATGTTTTTTTACTTTTTTTGGTATTTTTATTATAATTACTGAAAAAAACTCATTTTTCTCGATTGTGCATGTTTGTCACTTGGCCCGTTATATATATATATATATATATATATATATATATATATATATATATATATATATATATATATATATATATATATATGTATATATATATATATATGTATGTATATATATATATATAAATATATATATATATATATATATATATATATAAATATATATATATATATATATATATATATATTTATATATATATATATATATATATATATATATATATATATATATATATATATATATATATTCACTCTTCATATTGGTGGTTTAAAAGATATGAACCAAATAAGAAGTTGGCAAAATATATAAAACACCCAGTACCTTTTTTATTAATGAAGTAAGACCAATTAGCCCCAGCGCTCACAGACAGCGGTTCTGGCGTTCTGAGTACTGCGTTCTTTTCTGGAGTTCCGAGCGCACACATGCGACGGTCAATTAACAGCGTTCCAGTTTCTTTCCAAGTGTTGAACCCAGAGATATGTAAGAGAGGGGATATGACACAAACGATATTTCTGAATCTACTAAATGGGACCACTTAATTTGACAGGATGTACTCTCCAATATGGCGACGGGCAGGTCCGGATTCAAATTAATTCAAACTGTATTTACTGTATTTGAATAAGCATTGAGTTAGATTAATAATAGTTATTTGGAATAAAATTACTTTCATTTTTAGTACTCTTCAAGTACACTTTAATAATAATTATAAAATTTATTACATACATAAAGTTTAAAAAAATGTACAAAACCAGTCAATGATATGGTTTTAAAATTATAACATTTACATACAAGTAAAAAACAACAATAAGCAAGTGCACTTACATAAGTATTTACATTTAGATATGTTAGTTCCATGTACTATTAATATAAATTATATATTTTTATATAATTATTTTATATATTTATATAAAAAATATACAAATTAGTTATTGTGTATAGGTAGGTAGTTAAAGAATTGTATCAAAGACATGCCGTGTTCTTTATCCTTTTTTAACTTATTGTGGTTTCTATGGAATTGTTATATCTGTTACTATTTAAATGGGAATAAGCCACAATTAAAGGTTAAAATACGTTTATTGACGTTTCAATTTCTACTTCGGAAATCGTTCTCAAAATATGAACGATTTCCGAAGTGGAAATTGAAACGTCAATAAACGTATTTTAACCTTTAATTATGGCTTATTCCCATTTAAATAGTAACTAATTTAAAATGCCACAAGAAAAAAGCTTCAGAACAATATTGTTATATCTGCATATAAAGATCCCTTTTCCAGTAATGCGAGCCTATGATAAGGGATATTATAGCTAGTGTCAAAGTCGTGGGATATTTTAAACGGTTGAAAATACTACTTTTTAGCTGTTGCAACTGTCAACAATAACTAACTCAACAGGCGATTGTCGATATTCATCGGATTTTTGTTTATTTTCCGTAACATATAAAGTTTGAGACACTCATCCTATGTATAAAGCTGGTACAAAAACTAGGTAGCTCACAATATGATGGTATATCGAGCCCTCGAATAAAAATTAGAAAAATGAAAGAGCTTTATTATATTGATGTTAACAATGTTTACAAGAATTTTTAAACAATATTTTTATTTTATTTTTTTTTAAACAATTTGAATTCCACTAAAGTGTCCACTAAATAATACCACTTTATTAATAAGAGGTCTCATACTGAGAGATTTGTCAGTCTTACTCTTGCACATATAGAACATCCAAATATCAATATAGCGGCTTGCTACAGCCTTTATTAGGAGTATTCTGTGATTATCTGAGAATTGTTGATCAATGCTATGACTAAGTAAATTTAAAAAGATGTCTTTGTTTATGTACCTCCGTAAAACTTTTGTAACTAAATCGTTGGTACTCATACAAGTTGGAGAAGAGATTTCTTTTAAAATTGTCTCAGCCATAAAGCATATATCAATTACACTTTCAGATGGAGATTGCAATCCTTTTTTATTTTTTTTATCAATAAATGAAAATAAAAAGTTGTTCCGAGTGACACTTACTAAAGCGCTTAAACATTCACTACAGACTAATCTTTTTTGTAAGTAAAACATAACATAACCAGCAATGTATGTAGTTATGCTTTTAGAGTATTGAGAGAAAGGATTGATATAGCTGTGATCATGAATTATATCTACTGACACATCAGTTTCATAACTATTACTCAATCTATATTCTCTGGAAGTGAGATTAATGTGATCGGTGGGATTGCATTTTAAAATATTTAAATCTTCTAAAGGAAAGCAGTTACCACTAAATTTATTTTTCAGTTCAACATGCAGCAAAATTTTTAAGCTGACTGAAACTTCATTTTGTACACAAATAAAGCAGCTTTATTATAAAAAAAGCATAAATCATATTTTTAAACGCAAAAAACTGCTGTTTTTACATCAAAAAAATGTCAAATAGTACATATTTAAAGAATGGCCAAAACAAAAATGTGATTAATTATTAACTAGTACTTTATACAAAATATCAAGAACCTTCTAGTTGAAATCTCTTTGTTCACACCTATACAAACCTATTATTTGCAAATGAAAGTAAGTGAAATGTACAATTGAAGTTGTATACTGTGTAATGTCCAGATGTAACTATAATTATAATTATAATGTCCAATTTACTAAATTTTGAAGGTTCCCAGTTCCCACACTATTTACGAACTGTATCCAGGCATTTCTCCTTTCAACATCTTTAGGAAATTTACAACCACATAAACCAAATTAAAAAGATTACATGTTCTTTTTACACGCGGCATCACTAAAAACGGAAGTAATACCGCCCTGTACACTGTTTACAATTTCATACTAACCTATGAAAAGATATTCCAGTGGAGATTTTCTTATTATTACGAGTGTTATTTGGACACAAAATAAAAGAACACGATGTCATAATAGTTTCACTTTAAATAAACGTAAAAACCGTACAAAAATAAGCTCAAAATATTTTTAAAATTAAATTTCTATGCACAGAACTACTCGACCCAAACAACAATCTGTCAGATACTCACCAATATGGCGAACCGATCCCATCTATTTCACCGTATGTCATATCCCCTGTCTTACATATCTCTGGTTGAACCCGAAAAACGTTCTTAGATAGTTCTTCTTTCGATGAAAAGACATTACTTTTGTTGAGCTTCGAAGCGTCCAAGCAAAAGGCATAATATAGAAAAACAAGATACCAACTGAAAGAAGTCTATATTTTTAATAGGATTTCTTTTTTAAGAGGATATACATTAAGAAATTAAATTACATATAGATAAATATATATGTATATATATATATATATATATATATATATATATATATATATATATATGAATATGTGAGGTTAATCATGACACATGGATCATAAAAATAAACAAACAGGAAAAAAGTGTAATTATTGCAAAAAAAAAGTCATAGAGTCAGTAGATTGTGCTGTTTGTGAAGCTAATTACCACCCCAGTTATGCAACGCGGGTAGAAACTGCAACAATAAGCGGAAAATATCTATGCTGTGAAAACATCGAAAAAAGTGAGGTTAGTTCACAAAAACTTTGTAAAAAGAGTAAAAATACTGAAAATTTCACTGATATGGATGAGAGAAAGATTAAAGCTGTCATAAAAGAGTCTTTCCAGCAGTTTCTCAAACCAATGGAAGATAATATGACCAAAAAAATACAAGGATTGGAAGATGCTATGCAGTTTATGTCAGATTCTTTTGAGGAACAGAAAACTAGATTTGAGTCTGTCCTAGAGGAACTTAAGATACTAAAACATGAAAATCAAGAAATGAAAAAACGATTACAGATAATAGAAAGCAAGTTGGATGATATTGAAGTTAGAGAAAAAGAAAACAATATCATAGTTGCTGGAGTTCCAAAACAAGTCAACAAAAGCCCTATTCAGATAATGAATAAGATACTGAGAGCCATGGAAGTAATGATTGAGGAAAGAGATATTAAGGAATGTTTTAGAATGAAGAACCAGGATGATGGACCAATTTTAGTAAAGTTTAGTAATGTTCAATTAAAAAAGGACGTACTAAAAAGAATTAAACAGTTAAAAGGAATCACTTTAAATAAATGTAAACTGGAGGGCACAGAAAGAAAAATTTATCTTAATGAAGATTTACCATTAAATAAACGCTTGCTTTTTAAAAAAGGATACAAAGCAGCAGATTGTACAAATGGAATTATTTATTTGAAGAAAACTGAAAAAGATGTTCCTATTAGGATAAGAGGCGAAAATGATTTGCCATAATACAAATCATTCCTCATAAAATATGTAAACATTAAGAAATTTTGTTGATAAATTCGTTGATATTAATAATATTTTTGATGACTATAAGGCAAGTGAAACTTACGAATGTGATAATCTAAATGAGATAAACTTTTTTGACAATTATTTACAAGATATTAACGTAATACATATTAATATAAGAAGCATATACCAAAACTTCAATCAGTTTTTGGTTTTTTTAGAATCTACAGAGAAAAACTTTGATGTGATAGTGATGTCTGAGTCCCATAAATTGTATAATTTAACAGATTTTAATATTCCAGGATACAATATATATTTCAATGATAGCACACTAAATAGATGCGATGGGTGTGTTGTTTATGTTAAGCAGGAGTATATTGTAGATTGTCAAATAATTAAAGAAAACAACCTTAAAATGTTAAAAACCACAATAGAAAAAAATAACAAAAACCTAGTGATTTTTGCAACTTATAGATGTTTTTCAACAGAGAAAGAAGAGTTTATAAAGAACCTAAATAGAATTATGTTAAAAAAAACTTTTGAACAAAATAAAATGTATGTGATCGTGGGTGACATGAACATTAACTTACTTACAACAGAAGAAGATACTACAAATAACTATTTAACAACAATGCAAGGGTTTGGTTTCTCTAGTGTAATAAATAAAGCAACTAGAAAAATAGGAAACTCTAAGACATGTTTGGATCATTATTTTCTAATGTGTAATAATGAAATCTTTCAAAAAATGCATGCTGTGATATTAGAACATAATCTTACGGATCATGATCCCATTCTGCTTAATATACAAATTCTAGGTCATGTTAATTCTAAAAATAACAAAAAATCTTACAATCTAATTAATTATGAGAAACTTGATGGATTTTGGAAGCAGCGGAATGGGATGATGTTCTCGGAACACATGATGTGAATGTAAGTACAAAGCTTTTTATTGATAAAACTAAGAATATGATTGTAAGGTCAACAAAAACTATTAATGTAGGTTGTAATAAAGAAAGATTGAAACCATGGATTACGGGGGGACTAATAGTTTCAATAAGAAAAAGGGATAGGTTAAAAAAAGAGTGTACTTTAAATAATAATAATTTATTTCTTATAAATAAATATAGGATGTATAGAAAAACTCTATCTAAACTAATACAAAATGCAAAATACTTTTACTATAAAAAGCTAGTACAAAATAATGCAAATGATCCCAAAAAACTATGGAAGGTAATAAAACAAGCTACTAATGATGAAGTATGTAAGACAGAAATTAGAACAATTGTAAATAGTGATAATGTAGAGCTAAATGATAAAAAAGATGTTGCAAATGAATTTAATACATATTTTACTAGTATCGGAAAAACATTAGCTGATAAAATCATGCAGTGTCCTGACAGGAGAGCTAGCGGGGGTAAAAAAAGGGTGTTAAATTCATTCTTATTAACTCCATGCAATGAAAAAGAAATATTGAGAGAGATACGAAGCCTAAAAAATGGGGTGAAGGGAG
Source organism: Diabrotica undecimpunctata (assembly GCF_040954645.1). NCBI lineage: Eukaryota > Metazoa > Arthropoda > Insecta > Coleoptera > Chrysomelidae > Diabrotica > Diabrotica undecimpunctata. Next base: position 102,325,786 of record NC_092805.1, read on the forward strand.
TTGAAGATAAAATTTGTTCAAATTTAATTAAAAAATACAAAGAAAAGTTAATAAAGCCACTTTAGCATATTATTAATATAATTTTTGGTACTGGAGTCTTCCCAGAAATTTTAAAAACGACAATAGTACTGCCATTATATAAGCAAGGGGACAGAAAGTCTACAAACAACTATAGACCGATTGCGTTAACTAGTACTGTAAGTAAAATAATTGAAAAATGCTTTAAAACAAAACTTCTAAAATATCTAGAAAAAAATAAAATTCTACACTCAAATCAGTTTGCGTTCAGGGAAGGCTGTAGCACCGAAAATGCAATGTGTAAAGTTACAGAAAAAATACAAAAAAAACTTGATGAAGGTAAGAAAGTAATAGGTATATTCATGGATCTTCGCAAAGCATTTGACACTGTAGCACACCCAATTCTTTTAAAGCGTTTAGATATGATAGGCATAAGAGGTATTCGTAATAATTTAGTAAAATCTTATTTAACAGGCAGGAAACAAAGTGTAAAAATATCAGAGACAGAAAGTGAAAAACTGGAACTAGAGGTAGGGGTGCCACAGGGTACTGTGTTGTCAGCTCTGTTATTCAATGTATATATAAATGAAATTATGTCATTGCTAGATAAAGATGACATCTTTTGTTATGCAGATGATTCTGTGGCTGTAATTAGTGGAGATGATTGGGACGCGGTAAAAAGAAATGCTGAATTGGATTTTCAAAAAATTAATGGGTGGTTAGAAGATAGCTTACTTTCACTAAATGTTGAGAAAACTAAGATTATCACTTTCTCGATGTCTACTCGTTCATTGCCAGATTTTCAAAACATTAAATTACATAAAGTGGGCTGTAAATTAGGTAATAACGATAGTTGTAATAAAGTAGTTGAAAGGACACCATTTTTAAAGTACTTGGGAATATACATTGATGAAACTTTTAATTGGAAAGAACATATAAATTATGTAACTAATAAAGTTAGAAAGCTTATTTTTAAATTCTACGAACTAAGAAACATACTAAATTTTAAAGTACTTAAGCAGGTATATTATGCGTTTGTAGAATCCGTAATTGGTTATGGCATAGTAGTTTGGGGAAATGGGGGTACAACAATTCTTTCAAAACTCAGAATAGTACAAAAATGGGTCATAAAAATTATGCTGTTCAAAAATAGAAGGTATGCAACTAACTTAATATATAGATAAAGTGAAATATTAAATATTGATCAACTGTATAATAAGTGTGTAATTAGATTTATGTTAAAAAATACATATTATAAAGTAAACATAGAACACGGTATAAATACAAGAAATGTAACCCTAAATAACGTAAAAGTGAGCAGTCCTAAACATACACTATGTCAGAACCATATATATACTGTAGGACCAAAATAATATAATAACAGAATATTAGGGCAAAAACTTACCATAAAGTAAAAAAAGAAATCTTTAAATGGATTAGAGACAACATAAAATAGGGAATTATTTAAAACAAAAAATTACTTTTAGTTTAATTTTATTAGAAAAATTGTATGTTTAATTTATATTGTTTTTATTATTTTTTGTTAAATGATTGATAAAAACCTCATTAGTTAATTGTAAATGATATGGAAAATGACACACTCACAATATCCTAGATATCATTGTGTGTCAAAACGGTTAGCAGTAGGATTTAGTGTTAAGGAGGTGTAAAAGAAACTAAGTTATTGTTAATTTTTACTAATATTTTATTACTGAAATGTGATTTATTGTCTAGTATTTGTATTTACACATTTAAATAAATAAATAAATATTTCTAAAAAAAAATTTAACCAAAAACTATTTTTAAACTTTTTTGTTTTTTGTTTGAGGAATTTTTTGGGCAAAATGTTTTTTCTGGTAAAATTTTGAATTTAATTTCTAAAATTATATTAATTGTGAGAGCTCGAAGTAGAAAAAAGATTTAATGCGACGTAATTTTAATTAATACCATTGTCTAAAATAAATTGGTCTAACATTGGCTAAACATTTCAGTGTTTTTTTTATTATGTGCGACAAACAATTCACAACAAATATCTATCTTCCCATTGTTTTAAATGATCTACTACTCTCAAAAATACTAGTTTTTCATTTTAATCGCATTGTTTTCATTGTTTACAGAAGTAGACAACGCATGCTTTGTTAATACGTTAGCAGGTGGCGTTAGAAGCAAACATTATAATTATTGAAATATTTGAATGTAATAAAATATGTTTAAAATATAAATAAAAAATAAAATTACTTTATTTAATTTTAAAAATAATATTTAAATTTTAAAAATACAGAAAACATAGTATAAAGCTAGTCTACAGTATCGTTTACTGTATCATTTTTTTCTTACCTTTTAAAAATAGACTCACATTTAAAAGTAATTCATCATTATTAAAAGGATCACATTTAAAAAATAAGAGAAAATCAATTTCGCTAGTTATCGTTCAGTGTCCTTGTTAAGAACCTCAGTAAAATTGGTCACAAAGTTGCTGATTGCCAACAGCATGCAAAAGCGAAAAACAACAAGGTTTAAGAAAAACAGATTTACTATATATGTAATAAAGCAAATAATTTAAAAATATTGGAAAACGTTTAACATATGTAAAAACAAACATTTCACACGCAAAAACGAATTTTTTGTCATCTTCAGATATACATATAACAAAACGATAGTTTCCTCTAATATTGGTATGGACCAATTAACAGAAATCAAAATGAACGGCGTAATGAGATACATGTAAAATTCGCATAAGTTATAAGATTATAACTTCAAATTAAAAAGCCGTCACTTTCTACACGATGAAGATAATAAACAACTATGTACCTATAAACTTCAAATCATTTACGGACTGAAAGAATCCGCAAATATTCACTTAAAGCAACTTAAAGAAAACCTAATTTAAGGCTTTTACAAAAGTCTTATTGATTTTCAACTTAATTTAGTGGAAGTATTTCTTAAAATGAAAAAAATTTCCACTGCTTAAAGCTATCCAAACAACTATAATTTTTGTTATTGTTATTATTAGATTTAGCCTCACACTCCCTCGAAGAGGAAAATTCACTCATCCCAGATAATTACGCTATCAAAAGGATTGAGCCCTGGTGGGACTCTTTCCAGGTTATGGAGCTCTAGGTAACTCAATACGTCGGAGTACCTACCGAAAATTTTAGTACGCATCTGAACGTCAAGAGTAGCATAGCTTTCTGCATGATTGTATACAGGTATTCACAGGTTATTATCAGATTAACCATACGGCTCCCACTCCCTCTAAGGGGAATATTCACCCATGAGTGAATATTCAGCATCAATTCACTCATACCAGATACCTACGGTATCAAAAGAATTGAGCCCTGTTGAGACTCTTTCCATGTTATCAAGCCCTAGGTGACTTGGTAGGCTGGAATGTCTTTTTTCGTACGCATCTGGACGTCGAGAGTAGTACAGCTTTCTGCATAGTCTTAGAGAGATATTTTTTAAGGCTCAGTTCTTTCATGTTCTCTAAGAGGCTCTTCGGAATGATTCTAGTAGTAGAGAGAACAATAGGTATCGTCTCGATACTTTCCAATCTCCATTGTCTTCTTATTTGTATTTCCATATCTCTGTACTTGACGATTGTTTCGTTGTATTTAAAACGCAGATTATTATTGTTAGTGTTTATGTCATACGTATTAAGGTCTCTAGTTTAATATATTATAGTTTAAAATAATGAAAAATGCAATATATGTAAATGAGGATGTAATGTAGATGATTGTAATTCAAATAACAATTGGCAGAATTGATAACTTATTGTGAATATGAGATTTAATTGGCTTTTTTGAATGCGACCGATATCTAGACCGATGGACAGCAGCGTCTGGGACTGGTGCACTACTCGGAACCTTATGGTATGCTCGACGCACACTTGATGCTGGTACGGATCTTAGATTCTTGAGATGTTCACACAACGATTCATAGTTTTAGTGTGTCCATATCCATACGAAAGAAATACATATATGAAAGTGAACTAGGGTTCCTTTGCCCTTAGGACCTCCGCACATAGCAATAAATTAAGCTTAAAGTGTCATCTTAAAACTTCTACGGAAAACACGGGTGAGTTTCTTCAACGAATCTGACACTTTTAAAACTTTATCTCAAGTGTTATGGGGTGATAAAAAGTTTCCCGAAAACATGTTGTTTTTAGACAAGTGAGTGAATTCTCAGAACTTGACAATATTTAATCAGCCAATTTGAATGTGAGAATTTAAAAGATAACTAAAGCCATATTATAAGCTAATATATTTTAATTAATTAAAGAAGTATAACTAAATAAGTTCATATTTTTTAGTAATAAAAATAAGTTATTTAAGTAATTTTTGAATACTTTTCCAAACGGTTAGATATTGCCACATCTACGAGCCCCTTCCCATTTTAGTTGGCCCAACGTTAGATTGATAAGAAAATTAAATTTTAGAGAACAAAAATAAAACCGCAGCGTAAATTTTAGAAGCTTTAATGTATCGAACAAAATTTTTTAATACGTAATGAAAACCATTGATTAAATAGAATAATAATAAATTTAAAAAAAGGCATATAATATGTAATATTAACAAAAAAAAATGTGAAAGTTTACCACTGAGTTACATCCCCTTTATTTTTAATGACATCCACAATTCTTCGAGGTATTGTTTTTACCAAGTTCTGACAAAATTCTAATGTAAACGAATCAAGTATTTCTTTCAATTTTTCCTTCAATTCGTTGATGGACCTGGCAGGATGTTTTCTCAAAGCTTTTTTTATTTTGCGCCACAAAGTCTCTATCGGGGACAATTCGGGACTGTTGAAACTCATTTCAGAAGTGGTACGCCATTGTATTCAATCAATTTTAAATTCATTTTGAGGTATGACAATCTGCGCCGTCCTGTTGGAAGATAAAATATTCCGCTGATGTTAAACGGTGTTCCATAATCGGTAAACGAGATTCTTCTAAAATATTCAAATATTTGTCCGTGTTTACAATCCCATCGATAAAATGTAACTTTTCCACACCTTCAGACACACGCTGCCCAGATCATGTCAGATGCAGGAAATTTGACTTTTCTCTTTAGAGAGTCGGGATGGAAAGCTTTATTTTTTCTGCGAATGACGCGACTCCTACTCTTTTAAACACACTTCAAATCTGGACACATAACTCCATTGTATTGAATCCCATACTGAGTCCAATATGTATGCTCTTTTGACCATCTTAGTCTATTTTTCTTTTATTGTAATGTTGTTACAATAATGTAATGTTAATTGTTAAAAGTGGCTTTTCCTTAGCCCAAAATATTTTTTATACTATAAAACTTACTTTGTAAACACCAAATCCTAATTTGTGGGCCACTCGGTGACATATTGTTCTCGAGACGTGTCTTCCAATAACGTCGCTTCATCAAACGCTTAACTCCATATAATTTGCTAGTCGATTTTTTACTATAATGCGTCTTAGTGTCCTTCGATCTGCTTCGGTTATTTTACTTTTTCGTACATTTCTAGGTTTTGTGACGACCGAACCTGTAATTTTGTATTTTCTGACTATATTTCTTACACTATAGCATAACAATTGCAACATATTCGCGATATCCGAATTGGATTTTCCAGAATTAAAAAATCTAATAATGATTGAACAAATTTGAACCCATTGTACAATCCACAAATGGCAAAAAGCTTTACAATACTACAAAATACATTTGACATTAACTGACAATATTATTGTTTTCATGTCAAAATTCCAAGATCAAAGTTTATTGTATAAATATATATTTTTCCATATATTTCCGCAAAAATCAAATTACATAGTTTCGTTTAAGTGGCTTTTTTTTTTGGTGTAAACATCATTTGATGTATACTTTAATATAAAGATAGATCCATCGAGAAAACTACTTTATTAAACACTAGAATACTAATGTGATGTTATTTTAATTTTATTTACAGTCTTTTAACATTAACATTAAAAACCCAATTTATAACATTTTATTTACTGAACGCTACAAATATATTTATAAGACTAACTCTTTACAAGTTAATTTCTTATTATAATAACTTATAATAATAACTTATTTATACGAGTCCCTTCAAACGCTCGAATCATTCCAAGGGCTTCTAGAATGGTACGTCCCAGGTCATCGAATTCTCGCGTCAGAATATGTGCAATCGCAACATAGGTATAGCAACGTTATCGTAACATCAACCTTATTTAGTGTTATAAATACAACAATTTTACTACCTTTGAATAAAAAAAAGTAAACTTGATATATTAAATATTTTTGTTGGGGTTGAATAGACAATATTATGATATGCTTTTAATGATTTAAACAAACAAGTAGGCTAATATTGAAGAAGAAACAGGCTTTTAAAGCCTTCATGCAAGAAGGAAGACAAAGAAGCAGAAGCTTTAAATGAAATCATAAAATGCAGATACATAGAAAAAGACATTTTTTTGTGTCACAGATAACTGAGCAACAGGCTCAGTGGTCTGTATAAAGTTCTCTGAGGGGAACATCTCGCAAGTGAATAGGTTTTGGTTATTTTAAACGTTACTTAATCGACTATTTTCTTATAGCTGCTTGTCGACTAGAGATTTTCTTCTTCAATTTTCTTTCTGAATAAACTAAGGCTGCATAATAGGTGCCATAAATTTTAATAAAATCACGCAAACACAATACTGTGCAAACATGTGAAATATATAAACTGTAAGTTTTTACGCTATCACTAGTTTAATAACATACATATTATAAAATACTTTTACCACGTGCACCGGTTGCGGAATTTGATCGCAGGTTGCAAAGTTTCATAAAGACTACACCTATCAAAATGTTTTGGAAGGGAGAGATATTTAACCGCTCAAACAGTATAAAAACAAGAGAATCGCGTACATAATTGACAGAGTAAACTTGGGCAATAAGTGCTGTGCAAATCGTTAAAAGTTGCTTAAACACTAGTTCTGTTAAAAAAAAGACAAGATACCACTTTTGAAAAACAAATTGCCAGTTTAATAAAAAAAATTTATAGCCAAAGAAAATATTCAACAACAAAATAAGAACTCAGATAAACAAAACATTTATAATCCGATATACGAAAGCTAAAAAGTGTAGATTCTACAGGTAATAAAAGTATTTTTCTTGAGAATCTACGAAGAAGACTTGTTGAGCTCAACTTTAATGAGGTTCTTGCTTAAAAGAAAAGGAAATTAACTACCAAATTTTAAGACTCTTAATCGTTTGCTGAAAAAGACTACCTAGTGAGCAATAGGGCTAGTACTTATATCCAAAACAATTTATATACTAAATTATAATACTCAAAATAAAAAATTAAGTTAAAAGTCCCAGCATGTCTCTATGTGTTTTTTATTCGACTGAGCCTTGCTATGAAATATAATTTGCGTAAAAAGTAATCACGGCTACGACATGTAATTTGCTGCCGAAATATAAAATTAGCAAAAGGTTTTATAAAAATACCATTATATAAGGTACATCCGGTATTCCTATTATTTCTACTTTCCCCACGCTGCTACAAACTGCTACAAATTTCAATACACTAATTTTATCCATCTTATAATTTATTGCTACAAAATAAACGCCGAAAACTTCTCTACCGAAGAAAGGACAAACGATAGTTATCCAAAGTAAAGAAAACCTCACACTTAAAGTTTTAAGAATCAACGACTTATATTTTAAGACTAAAAAGAGCATAATAAAAAAAAAACAAACAATAACTTGACTCTAAACTCAATACGATTCTTACTTATACCAAGAGCACCAAATTACAAGGCTCTAAAACTTTTGCTTTAATAAAAATAAAAGTCATAATAATATAAAAAGAAGAAGAAGAATGCCTATTCATGCCCTATTCAACAGACTCCTTCTTTACATTAAGGGGAACGTATGTAGTAAGTTGTTTTCGCATCACTCAGGACGTAATCTACACAATCAAAATATTTTCGCAAAACAACGTTCCGTCTCTCCCACAACATGATTTATGCGCCCACCTGCTTACTGCGGAAACGGGATAATGCTTTAATTATCATAAAAACCCTATTCAATACCACTAGTTTCTCATAAAAAAGTAAAAAAATTAAATTAAATCCAACTAAATGGATAACTGCTTCGGTTGCAACCTAACGAAATCTTAAGTTTACAGTATTCCTCCCCCCGTAGGGTACTTATTTTGACGTATCTCTGTCTGCGAAAATAGTGGTCATTCCTCGAATACAGTAACTTATGCTTTGAAAAGAACAATAGCAGTATATACTACCAGAAAAAAGAACCAGAATGAAATAACTCCGGAAGAAACCAGTGGCAAAATACATGAAAATATTCATATGAGAAAGATTAAAAAGGGTAAAACAAAATTCATAGGTTAATTCTTTACCTTTTGTTCTTTTATATAAAAACCTTTTTCTAAGAGGGTTTTGAGTATAGTATTTTTCATATAAAAATGCGAGCACGTCATTCAAGATTTACGACGTCAGAACCCCACAGCGTTGCCAAAACATCAGAATAGTTAGTAAGTGAAGAATTTTTAAAATGTCAACTGTTTGTCAAACTACTATATAAACAGTAAATACACTTAGTTTTAAGATTACTGCAACACACTAAAATACATAAGAAACATTTTAATACAAAATTATATATTTTAAATTTTAAACTTACCTCTTTTAGAGCATTAATAGTAAAAAGTCCCGCCTTTAATACTTGTTCAAAATATTCTATCTTAAATTAAAGCTGATCAGCTTTCTACAGACTATTTAGTTGTTTTGGCATAGCACAATCACAATACACAACAATAATTAGTTTTTAAAGCTATTAATTTAAATTGAATATGTATTTATAAATACAATTTATTAATATATAATATATTATGATCAAATTGTGTAAGAAATCAAAACATAAACAAAATTCTTACTCTAAAAAAGCGGCAACACTTTAAATAATTTTACCACACGCTGAACTGTTAAAAAATTTGAAGTATTCCCGTATCAGTTACGTAAAATTGTCTAATATATTTAATTCAAATTATTATTTTTTGGAGTATTAGACTTAAAGAGTTATTTCATAAAATTTTTAATATTAATAATAACAAATGTCTTTGGTTATTTAATCAATATAATTCTAAAATTTCCAATATAACGATGAATACATTTTTCTGATTGTTATACCATATTGGCGCCTATAGACCGAGCACTTCCGTATAGCATCATCAGTGTCTAGGTGTACATGTTTTGAGCCACTAAATTTATGGGTAAAACCCGTTAAAAGTTATTGGTTACAATTTGGTTTACATTATTTAGTCTTATATATTAGGATGTTAAAGTTACCAGTAAATTTGATAACATGGCAACGTACGACTCCACATGAAGTTGCTGTTCCTGAGACAAAGTGTCTACGAGGACTTGATTATAGCAAATTGAGTTGCTATAATCAAGTCCTCGTGTTTTCTCGTTTTCTGCTAGATATCGATCTAGTTCGTCGTCAAGGCGCACACTTTTATTGTACAGTGATAATATTTTGAGATAGTCCTCGCCACTAGAAGACCCAGAAGAAGAACTTCCTTGTTACTTCCATGTTGAGGCTCTTTTTTCATATTTTTCATATAATTCTCTGATTTTTGTCTCTGGTTTTTGTTTCAGGGATAAATCGAAAGCTTCCAATTTGTGGCGGGGATCGATTACTAGAGAAATACTGTCCACCCAATTTGTTTCATTGTAGTATTTAATAATCAGATTTCTTGCTGCTATAAAAAAGTTTATTCCTCGTCATTGTTTTTATCAGTATTCATTTCTAATATTTTTATCGAATGCTTATCAATTTATGTACATGACACACTAGAAAGCGTGACATACTTTTCCCACCCTAGAAAGTCTGTAACTTTTTTGCAGTTTTTGATGAAACCTTCTATTAGTTTTAGTGAATCCCATTCTATTTCTTGGATTCTGTAGTAGTATTAATTTTGAATTACTGACACACAAGAAAGTAAGAGAAAGAAAGCTCTTTTTATTTATTTAAATCTCCAACAAATATAATATGTCTTCTAAACGATAATAGAAAAGAAGTGTTCGAGTCTATAATAGAATTTATTAAAAATACAAACATGTTAATTAAAAAAAAAAAAGAAATAATTCTATATCCATCTTGTTACCCCATTTATCCAGTCTCAGCTTGCGTGAAGGCTCTGGACCGAGTAAGAGTCTGTCAGTACTGCACGTAAGACAGACTAGGTGGGGAATCACTATGATTTAGGAAATATTAGGATGTTAAAACGAGCTTTATAGCACAAAAATCGTAAAAACAGAAAATTAAAGAAAAGAAAAATAACAACGAAACAAAGGATAACAGTTAAAAAAAAAGTATAATGAACCTATGACACAAAATAATTTCATAAAGCTATATTTATGACCTGTCTACTCTGACGTAACCAGTGAATTGCTCGAACGCAATTAATCGAAATCAATTGCTCGAAAACGAATTGTTCGACGTAACAAATGCCTGAAATACAAATTGCTCGAATAAAAAAGAAAATTATATATTTAAATATTTATTCATAATAAAACCAAATATACATAAGAAAGCTACTTTAAATAATTATAAATAGGATATATTATGTGATATTCCACGTATATATCGTATATTAATTTATACTGAAAAAATATTTATTACAAATCTTTAAAGTTTGGAAATAATAAGAAAAGTAATGGTTTTGATTTAAATTCATTATGATAATTAGGAAATTTTTTTTGACCTGCTGATGCAGCACCAAGTACTATCATGACTGAACAGTTCGCCAGTTCAATTTTGAACTGGCGATGATAAATGATGTACAACAAGAGTTACCAGATACTGTAAATAGGGGACGCTTTGTTCATTTGTGCCAATGCTTCTTTCGCCATATCCAGTCAAACAGTTTACAAAGGGAATACGGGCAGAGCAGAATCCACAGAGGGCTTTAACTTTAAAAATGCTTCTGGCCTTGGCATTTGTTTCCAGCAGATTTTCAGGCTGTCCTGGATTATTTCGAAGATACCTGGATTGGCCAGCCACAACGCAGGGAACGTCAACGACGTCAACCACTTTTGCCCATACCATGTGGAATTGTTACGATGGAGTACGGGATGGACTTTCTAAAACAAATAATTTGGCATCGCGGATTCCAAACGCAAATAAGTGCTGACTATCCATGCATTTGAAAATTTAGTTTCGCCCTAAAACGAGAACAAAATTTAAATAAACTAAACATTGAACATAAACTAAAAATTGAAAAGTACGTAAGTGGCGGACAACCTTAAGTGCGTTTAATAAACAACTCTTCTTCTTAGTCGTTAACCTGATGCAGGTATCGTGATATCATGAAGCTATTAGCTAAATTTCCCAATGTTCCTCCACGTTTTTCTATCTTCTGCCATTCTAGCACATTCTGACAATGAAGCGCCAATGGTAGCAACAATATGGTCCGTGTATCGTGTGGGAGATTTACCTCTATTTCTTTTACCTTTTACTTTTCCCTGGATGGTAAGTTTTTCAAGACCATTTTTTCGAAGGACATGTCCAAAATAGCTTATTATTTGTTCTGATATTTGTGTTCTTAGTATTTTCTTTATGTTTAGCTGGTCCAGTATGGATTCATTTGTTCTTCGGACCACCCATGGTAATCTCAGCATTTGTCTCCAGCAGTACATCTCAAATACATCTATGTTCTTTTTGTCTTTCTCAGTAAGGGTCCAGCATTCCGATGCATAAGTAAAAACTGGAAAAACTAGACTTCTTACTAAACAACTATGAACCACAAATTAATATCTGCGATTATGTACGTGAAATATCTCATAATTGTCATATTAAAAGTATTTTTACCATGTATATTTATTTATATATTTTGAATTATTGTGAATAAATATTTGGATATATAATTTTTTGTTTTATTCGAGCAATTTTCATGTGAAGCAATTCATTTTCAAGCAATTGATTTTGAACAATTTACCTAGAATCACTCTGACTGAATCAGTCAATTCTTTTTCTTCAGATGCAAAGTCACTAATGGATGTTAGCGATCACATTTTTCATTAATTCTCTTTTTCTTGCAATATGTATCAGAGATTGTATGTCGTTAATCCCTGTCCATTGCCTTATGTTTCGAAGCCAGGACATTTTCTTGCGTTCCATTCCTCTCTTGCCTTCAATTTTACCCTTGATTATAAGTTGAAGGTACTGGTATTTTGCATTTCGCATGATGTGACCTAGATACGCCGTTTTCCTTTTCTTAATGGTTTCGAAAAGTTGGCGTTCTTGGTTTATTCTTTTAAAGACATCTATATTTGTGATTTTCGCTGCCCATGGTATTTTTAGGATACGGTGATAGAGCCACATTTCGAAAGCTTCTAATCTGTTTATATCTCTCGTTTTGAGTGTCCAGCCCTCTACGCCATATAGCAGCACTGACCACACGTAGTACTTAGTAAACCTTAGTCTCAGTTGAAGATCGAACTCTGAACAAGTCAGTACCTTCTTGAATTTTACGAAAGCTTGTCGAGCTTGCTTAATGCGACATTTTACTTCCCTGTCCGATGCCCAGTCTTCAAAAAGCCACGATCCCAGGTATTTAAATTTACTCACTCTTTCAATGGACTTAGTATTCAGTGTTATGGTGGAGTTTTCAAGTGCATCCAAGTTTCTGGAGATGATCATAAATTTGGTTTTTTTGGTATTAATCTCCAATCCCATTCGCTTACTGTATTCTCCGATTATAGTGACAAGTTGTTGAAGATCGACTATGTTGTCACAAATTAAGACACCATCATCAGCATATCGTATGTTGTTGATCAATACTCCATTCACTTTGATTCCCATCTTTGCATCCTCCAAAGACTCTTGAAATATGGCTTTCGAATAAATGTTAAATAAAAGAGAGGAAAGCACACATCCCTGTCGAACGCCCCTTCTTATATGTATGGGTTTGGATATAGAATTGTCTATTTTTAACTGTGCCGTTTGATGCCAGTACAAGTTTTCAATGCATCTTATGTCTTTTTGGTCCATATCAACTTTCTTGAGGATCTGCAAGAACTTGTGGTGTTGGACACCATCAAACGCTTTTTGGTAATCTAAAAAGCAAAGGAACACATCCTTCTTCTGATCGTAACAATTTTTTACCAGCACCTGTGTTGCTACTATTGCTTCTCGTGCTCCTAAACCGTCACATTCACATTTTTTGTATAATCTTTGATGTAGTATTTTTAAGAATATCTTTAGAGTTGACTCATCAGGCTAATGAGTCTGTGATCCTCACATCTTTTTGCATTGACTTTCTTGGGCAGGGGAATAAAGGTAGAGCGTAACCACTGTTAAGGATAGCAGCCAGTTTCATAAATTAAGTTAAATATTTTGTGTAGTGCTGAAATTCCCCTTTCATCCAGTAATTTGAGTATCAGTCAATAAATTATTATAATTAGTACAGAAAACATTAATACTAAGTAGATAATTGTATCGAAGACTATATATTGGCTAACTAAACACTACAAACATTTAGCAGTACTGTTAAGCCTAATCGATATATTACAATTAGTGTTCTTGGCAGTATGAATCCACTCATAATGCCAAAAAATAAAAAAAAGTTTACTGTTAGATTCAAAGGTACCATCATCTGGTGATGGTCATTTTTTCATATGCGTATTGCGTGCATCGCAATAAATTAAAAATTGTCAAAAACGTTTTAAAATTTTTTGTTAGTTAATGTATCAATTATGTTTCATCAATATGAATAATTAAAACAGAAGAACTTTTAATTTCTATAAACATTTTTACTTTGCACACATAATGCAAATACTTGTATAACTTCAATAACCAAATCATTCCGAACATAATAAAAGTGCAGTTTTTACGGGACATGCCGTACGTCCCGCGGAACAAATCGCCAGTCCCGTCCCGCAGGAAAAGCACTGTTCTGTCCCGCGTCCCATCTCGCTGGAAAAATCGCTCTTCCGTCCCGCGTCAAGAATATTTGGCAGTTTTCTCATTCAGGGTATCCACACCTCCCTTTTTATAAGATTGTGCCATGACATAATTTCTGGCTCATTAGTGTCTTCATCCATAACTCCAGCATGGTGTATAGATGAAAGCAGTAGAAAAGATTTATTTTTCTTTGGAGTTTAAGACAACAATGTGAGATATTTTGTTAAACCATATAGCTTTTACCAAAGTCTCTTGTTTTTTTCTTAAATAAGGTATGGTTAAATGCGCGAATATATAAATTTTACAAATAAAAGGCAAATATCGAGCATAGTTATTTTATTAAATCTTGCCCAAGTAATTTCGCTCTCAGAGCATCTTTAGAGGCATCTGAAATAATCTAAAAACATTTTTCACCTGAAAGAAAAATTGCAAACTTCAACAAAAACTCGAAATTAATGGTTGATAAAAAAAATATATAACGTTTTGGACTCACTTCGTCAAAAAATTTGGCTAGTCAGCACATCAAAGAATGTCATAAACATTTAAATGCACTTACGACAAATTACGAACTCTAGACAAAAGGACAAACAGTTTAAACATTGTTTAGGATGCTACATTATGGGCAATGGTGGGAGATAGAATGGCTCCTGGTCGTTTAGATGTAACGAAAATGTTTAGAGTGATATCTTGACATGGTGAAGACACTATTTACGAAATTTCTCACAAAATCCCATTTCTGTCAAAATAATTCAATAACTAAAAACGATATAGAGAAAATGCAAGAGGGTCTCTGGTCCGACTGTTTGTAAGTCGTCCGATGGTTGACACATATATTTATCTAGTTCTACCATCTAGTTTGTTATCACATCCACAATATAAACATTTTTAAAAATTTAGAAAATTTATCATAGTAGAGTGAACAATACCATCCTTAGGGTAATGATGTCATATATGATCATACACGAACATCTACGGTTATCAAACCTGAAAAGTGAAAATGTCAAATCTATCTATCATCGGATCTTTCCAGAATTGATAGTTTTATGTGAATTCTACTAAATAACGTTATCTAGTTACAATATTTTAATTCCCTATTTTGTAACTTTAATAACAACATCTCTAGAAGATAGGCACATTTAGAAGAAGAATAGTAAATGTTATTAAGATATTATCAATTTTTTTGTCTTAATGCCGGTGCGGGCCGTGAAATATACCATTACATAGTTGGTAACTAAGCACTAAAAACTCAATAATAAACTAGTATGACGTAAAAAAAATCAGAGGTGTTCTACTATTTTTATCGTCATATCCTGGACTATTCGGAGTGGAAATCGAAACGTCAGAAACAACTTTTGACCAAGACCAAGAACGACGACAAACAGTGAATTATCTGGCGCATAATAGAATGTGGAAGCAAATGAGGAGACCTACATCCAGGACTGCATAAATAAAGATTGGCGAAGAGACAGCCAGAGAGTTCATAGACATTAAAACTAAATCTAAATTATTCCTGCTGATATTTTAGATAGAATATTATGAAAATATCATATTCATTTGGTTTACGATTTAGAATGAATGGTCTGAACATAAAACTAAGTTATTAAAGCGAAATTTAACAGTATTATGGAGTGTTTCTTAATGTTACTGCGAAAACTTTTTGCTAAGTGGTTTTCTATATGTAACTTAAATACATTAGAATGTCGAAATTGATTAAAGATTGAAAATGAAAGTATTTCGATCACTTCACAATACCTTTAGAGAACTATTGTGAGTATACTAATTTGAAATTTAAATAGACAATAGAAACTTTAATGGATTTAATTAAGATTACAAAACAATAAGGTTTTGGGGCGTTTAATTTATTGTCTGTGTAAATTGTAAATTGTAAAATTGTTTCCCTATAGTCTAATCTTAACATTTTTGACAAGTTTTCATATTTTAATCATAGAGCTTATAAAATGTGGTATGCTTTATTAATTTTCCTAACGATTTACAAAGGACACTTTTCTTATGTAAAAGTGGTTTCAGTTAAATTGGTGGCTAAAACTTCGCAGAGTGGTAACTTTGGTTATGCTGATCAAAAGCTATCATTGCGCAAGACTCAGTCAATTGTTTCTGAGTTAGAGAGGTTCAAAGTATCGGATTTTAGTCCTTTTAAATAATACATAGAGTAAGAACGTGTACCTCTGAACATTTCACAAAATATTAATTTTGGATTTTTTTATTAGACAAATTATAATCCTAAGATCTTTTTATGCAACCTATTTATCAGACTGTTTTGAATTAATTTGAATTTTGTATAATCTATAACTATCATTTTCCAATCAACGTGCATTTGTTAAAATACTGTCATATTGTCCAGAGGGACAGCACCTACGTCTACTTTTAGACAGGTGTCGAAATATGTGTTTCTATTTTTTAATAATCATTAAAATGGAAAAAGTCAACTATAATATTGTTTATTACCAATATTACCAACAACAATAATAAAATATTAAACAATGTTTAAACAAAACAACAAGAGATATGTTGAATTTAATATGAGAGATAAACCTTTTTGATTTTCATGAACATAGGCAGTGTTAATTTAAGCATTATATCCTCAAAATCGACTGAATAGATGTCGTCTTTTTCTTTTATGAAATGGAAGTTTTGTTGCGTTTTCTAATAAAATTTTACAGTGTAACTAGTATTATTATCAATGGTTTTCAGCACTTTAGCTACGTAATGTTTAACTAACTTTTTAGAGTTTAACCAAAATAAAGTCTCCTACTACTATGTCTATTTCTGATTGAAACTCAGGAAAATCGTACTCTTTAACCATGTTATCAGAATCCATTTCATCAGACATGTCACAGAAAGAAATAAAACTAAATATAATAATATAATAACTAAATAAAATTAAATTATAAAACGGACACTGGACAGTTAAGTAACATATCGGTGGTCTGGTTCCAAAAGTGGCTAACTACAAAATCTTCGTTTTCGAAATTTTAAGTTTAACCCTGTCGATCAAATCAGATCTTTAAAATCGAATTATTGCTTCTCTATAAATTATTACGTAGTAATACTGACAAACACTTTAGATATAAGAATAATAAATAGTTCTTTAAATTATTTGTCTGGGGAAGGTTTTTCGTAATAAAATGCACGTAGCTACATTTGGAACTTAACTTTATTTTAAATTGAAAAATGAATACTAGTTATCTACAATATTACAACTACAGTAAAATTTATAAAAATAAGTAATAAATAAACAACGGTGTACACTTCTTGTAAAATAAATATTAAAAAAACTCTTGCTCTTCCTGGTCATTTATATAGGGTAATACCGTCTCGTCCTCAATATTTGGATCTCCAATTAAGTCTCTATAAAAGGCTCTGCAGTCGTCGGGAAAATTTGAAGCACTACTAGTTTTTTTGAACTTTGGCAGCTGATACAAAGGCTTTAAACAATTTGCCATGTTTGACGTAACTCTTCGACCCCTACGGGGAACAATCAATATTTTGTGAAATACTTCTTCATCTAAATAGGTTTTAACGTGCATCACAAAAGGATTACCTTTATCATAACGAATCCAAATAATGTCACGCCAATTAATCACAGTTCCATCTTCAGCTTTGTTTTGATTAACCATTATAAGTTTTGCAAGGGGTTTCCAATCAATAAAGGTAAGGTCAAGTGTTGTATAAACTTCATATTTTGGAGCATTTCGTTTTGCGTTCCTTGCAATAGTTACCCATTTATGCGGCAAGTATACAGGGATATTTTTGGCCGCGGTTTCTATTCTAGCAAGCATTGAGTCACATTCCATTATTTGACTGTGACCAGAGATAAAAATTTTTTGATGGCAGCAACAAATTGATTTTTGTTCTGACCACCGCAAGTGTCACTAAATAGTCCAACACTTTTAAATATTTGGGGGAGGCTCCTAAGATGGTGAAACAAGCAAGACGCTACTTCTGAGGGCCCACATCCATCCTTAATTTCAGTCAACATTAAACATTTACCAGTATTATTTCCAGTATTGAAAATCGTAAAATTATAAGTAGCAAGTTTCGTTTTATAAAATAGAACCGGTTTTGTCGGATTTGTTGGAACATACAGGACCTGTTGCAGGTCAAAATTACAGGCTTGTATGGAGGCAGCGGCAATTTTATCAGAATTTTTTTCATCTCTTGCCCTGTTCTTTAATTGTATGTGTCAATCGTAGTGCTTGCTACGCTAACTTCTTGGATTTGACCTCTTCTTTTATTTCATTACTCCACCAATTCGTACATTCTCTGTTTTTATTGATTTTAGCCATTTCGCAGATTTGCTTGCCCTCATCTAGGAGAGATTCTTTAAGTTTTTGCCAAGTTTCTTCTAAGCCATAGTTCTGGTTTAAGTGCTTTTGTAGACTATTGTTCACAAAGTTTTTGTATTTCTGTGCTATTTTCTTATCTGCTAACTTGTATGATCTAATAACTGCGTTGGTGAGCTTTCTTTGGGTTTTGTCTCTTTTTCCTGGTACCTTCTGTGTGCGGTTTTGTTCCATACCGATAATAGTTCGGGATACTACCAAGTAATAGTCGCTATATATTTCTGCTCCCATTCTGACTCTGACATCTTTGATACATTTTCTTAAGGGTCTGTTTACCAATACATAGTCAATAATGGACTTTTCTCCTCTACTCTTGACTTCTCTAGTATATTTATGCACATCTTTGTGTTGGAAAAAGGAATTCATAATAATCAGGTCATTCTCTCTACAAAAGTCTATAATCCGTTGACCATTATTGTTTCTTACTTGTTCTCCATGTTGTCCTAGTACATCCGAGGATTCTTGGTCTTTTACGCCTACTCTATCATTGAGATCGCCAATTATTATTATGTTGCCTTCAGCGCTATCTTTGATCTCTGTCGCCTTTTCCCAAAAAATGTCCTTGATGTTCGCTCTTTCGGTATCATTTGGTCCATATATAACATAGATGTTGACTGGTTTCTTCTCTTCGATTATCATCCCAATTTTTAGGATCCTTTCGGTGAGACATTCCTAATCTTTAATGCTACTAGTCAAGTTTCTATTGATGAGACAACCAACTCCTTCACGTGCTCTTTCTGACGGAAGTGCTCCACTGAGTATTAAAAATGGCCATTTTCCAGAAACTGTGTGCTCTTGCCTTTTTTTTTGTCTCTGTAATTCCTTCAGGTATTCTGGTTTTTTCAGTTGCCGTTGTTTTCACACTTTTAATCTCATTGATTGCAGTTGCTTTGTGAATTTGTAAGAGTTTTTCATCTTTCTTCTTGTTTAAGTTTCCATACTTATGTCTTGTTCCATGTCTTTGTATAGTGCTTTATGTCCTTGTTCATTGCCTGTTTCGTCATCGTTTTTTCATTGCCGTTTTTAAGTAGTTTTTTAGTTTGTCTATCTTATTTTCTTTATTATGCCATTTCCATTCTTCCTTATTTACCCACAATTACCTACATTAATAAAAAAATTAAAATACTTAAAAACTACTAAAAACATTGATGTTTTTCTACTTTCCTTGCTTATAACTTTAAAGCAATTCATTTTGGAACAAAGGCGTAAAAATTTGAATTTTTTTTAAATCTTGCACAACAAAAACTAGACCGAATAGAAATTTGCCAAATTTTTCACTTATAAAAACGTACATAACCTATCTAACGCACTTTATGGAATTAAAATCGGATTATTTGGACGGCCCCAGGAATGTTTTAAAATTATAAACAATTTTTGAGCTTATAACCAAATAGAATATCTCGGTAAATATAAGGTTAAAATAAATTCTAAAAAATGACGTTTAAAAGGACTTGGCAATCCGTTTTTTACAAAAAAAAAGTTAAATTATGAGCAGTGGTTCCTGAGATACAACCGCTCAAAGTTGATCGGCATTTGCGACGAAGTTCTAAACAATAGAATGATAATCTTTCAACCATTACCTTTTTATTTCAGAGCCCTTTCTTGATAAAAATTTTCATATTTTCAAGATATTTCTAACATGTACTATAATAATAAAAACCATCGGTATTGCCCTTGAAAAATATCAAAGAAATTAGGTTCAAGGAAATTGAACTTCGAATTTTAAAATCGATATACATAAAAAAAAATATATTTTCTCGTCTTCCAATACAGCAATTTTCTTCATTATCGTCAGAGACGAAAGTGCCACTAAACCTCTAAAAATCATACGAGCAAGCTGAATTGTTCTGAGATGGTGAACTTTGGGAAAAATATGCATAAAATAAAAGTCTACTATTCCTACTCTCCGGTTTTCCCCTAAAACTACAGCCCCCCTCGTAGGGTAAAAACTGAAAAAATCGGTTAACCAAGAATAAATCGTAGAAAAGTAGAAAAAAAATATTTCTAATAAAAAATGTAGCCAAAATAATTTTAAACAAAAATATTTAATGGCACTTTTTGTGTAAAATAAACCGTTCTCTTAAAAATATCGCTTGAACCGAAGTAGAATGTCTTATCGACAAAAATCGCAAAGCACTTCAAAGGTGAAGAGTGCAGCTTTTGTATTTTTGTACTTTGCACAATTAAAGTCAGTGTCTATAAAAGTGTTAAATATATAAACTTTGCGCAATTTTGGCATTTTTTACAATTCTCATAAGGTCATTAAAATGACTTTTCCCTTAACCGGTCACTAGAGAGTTTTCATTGTTAAAGTTCAGTCTTTCAGACTTATGGCATGAAATTTGGGTTTTCATCTGTCACATTACAAACTTTCACATTACAAACGTTTTAAAACATTTTAAACTGTTTTTTTTCAAAAACACAAGTACGTTTTGATAAACTACTACTTCTGCTACAAATTTCACTATATGCCGTCTTTGTGGAAGTATTTTCCGTGACATGCAATCGTTTAAAATATGAGAGTTTAAACTAGGAGTTTTTTAGGCATATTTCAAATGCATCACATTTATTACCAAAAAAAACCGAAAATTTATGCCATAGTTTTGGAAGAGACCAGGAATCATGAAAATGGTTAAAAATGGCAAAAATCGCGCACCGTTTATTTATTTATTTTTTATTAAAACTGACTTTAATCGCGGCAAAAGACATAAATTGCATAAGAAAGCTGCACTCTTCTCCTTTAAAACAGTTTTTGATTTTTGTCGATAGGGCACTCTGATCAAAATATATCCAATTTTCACCGTCGAAATAATACAAATTTTATTTAAAATTAATTTCGCGCAAGTAAATGCGCAGCTTCAAGCGATATTTTTGCGTAAAACGGTTTATTCTACACAAAAAGTGCCAATGAAAAAGTGTTGTTAAAAATTGTTTCGATTACATTTTTTATTTAAAGTATTTTTTTAACGACGCACAGATTCTGGGTAAATCGTTTTTTTTTTTTTTCGTTTTTCCTCTACGACGGGCTAGTGGTTTTAGGAGGAAGATGGGGAGTATTAATAGTAAACTTTTTTGCAAATTTTTGGGCTCTCAAAATTCAAATTCAGCTTATTTGTATGATTTTTAAATGTTCAGAGGCATCTTCGCCTCTGACGACTGGAGTATAAATCAATAAATTTATTTATAACAAAACTAAAGCATATCTGCTTTTGATAATGCATTTTTTAGATGGCTCTATTCGATTTACATTGGGTTAAAAAAAATTGCTTTATTGGAAGAAAATACATTTTTTTTGTATACCGATTTTGATATTTGAAGTTCAATTTTCTTCAACCTATTTTTTTGGTATTTTTCACGCACAATACCGATGATTTTTATTATTATAATATATGTTATAATATAATATGCAATAATATATTATATGCAATGCGTGTTACATCGGTAGAACCTTTAGATCCTTCAACATTAGATTGAGAGAACATCTTAGATATATAGAACGTCCAACATCAGGTCAATCCCATTTCTCATAATATATTCGACGTACAAACCACATATTTGATCCACAAACAGAGTTCAAAATTCTTTATACTTGTAATAAAGGCTTCTTATTAAGTAACCTGGAACATTTAGAAATTTTAAAATCTTTAAAAAACACCCAAACACCTCATCACATACATTAAATGCACAATTAGAACTGGAATACACACCAGTCATTACACACTCAGTATTAATATAACTACTTGAATATATAAAATAACATTACCTGATTCTATTCCATTTCTTTTATCTATATATATATATATATATATATATATATATATATATACCCGGTATTTAGACGCCTCGCCCTTCCGGTAGGGATCTCTGAGCCGCAAGCCCTTATCTCTTGCCGTCTGCTCCACCATAGGCCGATCAGACACCAGCATATTCTAGTCTAAGCCGCAGATTCATTTAGAATTTTAAACTGCTGCGTTAGCCTTTTTGTTTTTTGTATACCGAGCTGGGGATCGAACCACTGAACCACTCGCAGTGAAGCGAGTGAGAACCGGCCGCCCAGCCCGCTTGGCTATCTGACCGACTTGTATATATATATACTCTTAGTCGAAATACGTATTTGATTTTATTTGATTGATCCCCTATTTTCTTGTTTTCATAGATGTCATATATCATCCATTATCACCACGTGGTATGTAAAAGTAACTTCAACATTATGTAAAATCCTTAATATATATATTTTACAACTTCACGTATATTGATAACACAAATTAATACAGCTAATGCATCTTATTAATGATTCCAATCGTCAACGATAGATTTCAAATTCGGACACCCTCACATCCACAATATTCTTCTAGATAAAATTCCTTTTCCTTAAACTAAATTAAATATCAGTATTTGACTGGTATGGTACCTCAACTTATTTACCACAAATTTTCTAATATAGTCCACCTGGCTTTTAGTATTTATTATATATATATATATACTCATTATATTAGAATTTGATTTAATTCAACACGTGGTTTAAAATCCTAACACAACATTGAAGAATCGTTCAGACTAGTATTACTAATTAAATCAACTTATTTTAATCTTAAATCACATACAATTCACGTTGTCGAATAGAGATACTAAACTTATAAGTGACTTTAAATTTGATTTTGTTAAAGTGTTGCAGAAATTTATTGTACAGACTTACCAATGCCGACGTGGACGTTATATCTTGCTTTGGTACATTATAAACTCAAAATAAGACTAAAATTTACTGTTACACCGTATAAATAGCACATCAGTTACCGGCATTCATACATCATGCCTATATCCGGCGCTCAACTGTCATATATACCAGAGTTACCAACCTCATTATTAATAAACATACCATTTATTACACATTTGGATTAATGTTTGGTTACCAAATTGCTCATCTTAAATTTGTTTTGTAATTCTGATTTTTTTTTTAAAATTTCAAATTTGTTATATAAAAATTATTTCAATTATTTTGACTGTCACATTTAAATTTTAAAGTTAAATTTAATTCATCTAGTGATTGTTAAAAGTATGCCAATATTATACATATTATCTTACATTTTTAATTTCATTTAATTGTTTAACTACTAAGGTCTGTTGGCTTCAAAAACTAGTTAACTTTAGAAATACAAGAAGAACTGTCACACTTTAACCTATCTCTTAAAATACTAGTAGACAACAAAAAAACTCAATTCCTCTCCTACCAAGCAATGTAGTGCCAATAAGCCACATTTTTTTAAGTTTTATGTCTGTTTTGTCCTTTTAATTGTGTTCTGTTCGTCCCTAATTGTGTTTTAGTTTTATAATATTAACAGTATTAACATATTAACAAAATTGTGATTTGACATCACAATTCTTTTCCTAAAGTTGACATCCAAAAGTTGACAATTACAAGTCAAAAGAAATTGCACACCCATAAAATAGTACAACTACTTTCATTCGTTGTCATATAACTGTCCTCTTTCTGTATAAAAAAATTTCAACATTTCAAAAATATATCTCTTTAATAAACATAAATAACTTAAATAATTTAAATAATATAAAACATCACTCTTTCATTCAACAAACAATAACATATACCTTACTCCTATATCATCTGTTAACATCCCTCCCCTCAAGAAACTTCCTCCTTAATTGTCAGACAGTTACAACATTGACCGAAAATCACCCATTATCAGCAATACGGGATAGTTTGAACTATGTATCACCAATCATTATATAAAAACTCTTGTACCGGAATGTAAGTAGTATTTTGTTTATTTCTAATTTATTACCATTCAACAGATTATCTCTTACCAATTTGTGGGTTGTTACTTTGTCTGCTAAAGCAATTTTATGCATATTAATAAACACAGACATGTAATATTGGCATAATTACTATAACTTTTTTGATCTATATCTTTATAAGACAGCTCCCTAATATGAGCTTTTTATAATTTCAGCATTTAATTTACCTTGTACCACTGACCTGATGATGCTTTGCAAATTTTAGAAAGCGAAACCGGTCGTTTTGGGTAATTAAATTAAATTGATTGTGAGTGAGCCTAATTTATTTCTTTTACCTCTTTTTTGTTATAAATATCTTCAAAATATTATAACATATATTTTAAAAAATTTTATCGAGAAAGAACTCCAAAATAAAAAGGTAATGTGGTTTAAAGCGTATCATCCTATTGCTTATAACTTCGTCGAAATGCCGGTCAACTTTAACCGGTTTTATCTCAGGAACCACTACTCGCAATTTAACTTTGTTTCTTTTGTCAAAAACCACTTGTCAAGTCCTTTTAAACGCTGTTTCCTGAATTTAATTTAAGCTAATATATACCGGGAGCTATTCTATTTGTTTATAAAATTGTTTATAATTTTAAAACGTTCCTGAGGCCGTCTAAATAATCCGATTTTAATTCCAAAAAGTAAGTTAGGTAGGTTAAGTAAAAAAATTGACAAACTTATATTTGGTCTAGTTTTTATTATGCAAGATTTTAAAAAACTTCAATTTTTAAAAAAAAATTTAGATTGAAAATTTATTATGCGAAATCTAATAAATGAAATTTAGTGGGCTGTTTTATTATGTTTTAAATATTTTTCGGACTAATTACGAAAG
The DNA here is from genome assembly GCF_040954645.1 of Diabrotica undecimpunctata. Classification (NCBI taxonomy): domain Eukaryota; kingdom Metazoa; phylum Arthropoda; class Insecta; order Coleoptera; family Chrysomelidae; genus Diabrotica; species Diabrotica undecimpunctata. The sequence continues at coordinate 102,350,736 of NC_092805.1, forward strand.
TCGTAAGGACAGTCTAAGTAGTTGAAAAACATTGAATAAAAAATGACTTGTTTGCCCCTCTTTTTTAATATTTATTGCTATTTTGCAGCAAAGTTAATAAACTAAAACAATATTAACCAGCCATATCTTATAGACAATTTAATTGTCGCTATTATATTTCATTACAATTTTGCTCCAAAAAATTGTTTTGAAGTTTTAAATTTTTAAATATTTTAAAATTTTTTAATAATGTTCTTGATCTATTTGAGAGGGAGAAGAAGTCAATCGTTATTACTGAATTTATCACCTAACTATTTCTGCAAAAATCCGAATGCAAAAATCCAAATTTAGTCGTTTTTTCACAGATCAGCCCTGTGAAATTACCTAAATAAGATTTTATATTTTTATAAGTTACCGTATTTGTCAGTTTTGTGACTTTCTCATGTAGAATGATGATGAACTTATACAATAGACAGTCCAGTCAAATTCATCCACAAATATATTTTTGGGTGTGGAATTTGATCAAAAAGACTCGTGAGATCTTGCTGATCGAGGTCACTGGGATAGTACAATACAGGGTGCCGGAAACTCTCCTGACAAACGAAGACCGGAGATTCCTCAAATAATTTTCAGACAATTTAACCTAATTCACCTTGTTCGAAAATGCTTCCTAAGGGAGCTAGAGCTCTTTGAAGATGGCGCCTTGTAATTAATTTTTTTTAAATACCTCCAGAACGCGTCTGTTTAGAAAAACGAAAACTGGTACGATTATTTATCCTCCAGATTTAAATCGATTTCATCAATTGTGAATTTCTAGTACTGATCATAGGCGTCCGTTTTGGGTAGGTCAACGGTTATTTTAATGCATAACTTGTATGTCTTTGCCTTTAATGCAATCGTGATACTAGATTATTAAATTTTTAGTTTAAAAGGTACTCCTACCTTAAGTCGGTATTATACACCGTCTTCTAGAAAAACCGATTTTAAAATTTTTAAAGTTTTTCGTTGGCTGTGACCTGTCAACAGAAGTATAACGTTTTTTATTGCCAAATTGTGGTCAGTTCGTGAAGTGAATTCATTTTATAAATTATCTTTTGTTTTAATGAATGAGGCATATAATTCGTAAAAAAAGTTTGAGAAAAGTAGCAAAAAATCGAATTGAAACAAAATTTTATTTAAAGGGTTTTAAAAACAAACTGTATATTACGATGGAACGAAACTAACACAAAAGAACAAGTATCAAAAATAGATAGTTACAAAAGATTCTCGATATTGATGACAATTAGTTTCTATGCATAAATTTGCCCTTTTGCTTAGAGAACGATTCTTGCAAAAATTCCAAAGTTATTTCTAAATTCGTTGCAAGCATCTTGTATCCTTAGCTAGAGTTGTGCACGATTTTGTATCGGAATGGAATAAACAAATGCTTTTATGTATCCCCAAATACAATAATCACAAGGATTAAAATCCGACGACCTTTCTGGCCAATTAACTGGACCGCCTCTTCCAATCCAGTAGTCTTCGTAGTTATTATCAAAAAAGTCTCGTACATTCCTACTAAAGTAGGCCGGGCAGCTGTCCGGCTGTCCGGCCTATCTATGTCACGGACAGCCGTCCGGCTACCGAATATTTAAAGGCACAACATCTAACGAATTAGGTAAAACATTTTGTCAGAAATGTAAGTAATCAGCATCATTTAAACGAGTAGGCAATTTTACAGGCCCAAGTAGATAATCGTCAACTACTCATATCCAGACGTTTATGCTAAACCTATGCTAACGCTTAAATTCTTGAACAACGTTGGAAATGTCACCAACCTACGAATAACATTGTGCATTATGCACATTAAAAATTCCATTTTTTATGAATGTCGCAAAACAAAATGTATCTGAAAAAAATCTTCATTTTTATTGTTCTGATTTTGTAACCTTTTAGCGAATTCCTCACGAGCGGGAAAATCTCCTTATAGCAGTGATTGTAGCTTTGTAAATTTAAAAGGATATAAATTTACGTTGTGTAAAATTTTTCCTACGAAAGATTTTGAAATTATTGTGGGATACATGGCCATCTTCGAACGCCAATTTCTGGATTTTTCTTAACTTCTATTAAAATAACGTGCTGCTGTTACATCATCACATGCCCTCTATCATTATTTTTTGGGACCACTGAACCTGTTTCACTTAATCGTTGATGAAGAGCTGTCAATGTTGGGTAAGTAAGATTATGAATGGGAAATTTTTCAGGGTATATACGTGCTGCTCGAACGTTACACCTCATTTCGCCATAAACTAAAGCATATCAGCGTATTCCTCATTAGTAAAAACGTTGACAACAAAACATGTCGAATTGAAATTATAATATTTGAATGCCACAAAGTAAAAAACTAAAAGGTAAGTTTACTAACTGACCACAATTTGACAATGTAAAACGTAAGTTATACTTCTATTGCCAGGTCACTGCCAACTAGTACAAAAAATGTTAATTCAACTTTCATGAAAAAAAAACGAAAAATTTACAAATCGATTTTTCTAGAAAACCATGTATCCTATCGACTTAGAGTGAACGTACCTTCTAGTGCTAGAATAAGTAAAAATTTAATAATCTAGTATCACGAATGCTTGAAAGGTAAAGACAAAAAGGTATGCGTTAAAATGAACGTTGACCTACCCAAAACCGACGCCTATGATCGGTACTAGAAATTCACAATTAATGAAATCGATTTAACTTTGGAGGATAAATAATCGTACCAGTTTTCGTTTTTCTAAATAGACGCGTTCTGGAGGTATTAATCTTCAAAGAGCTCTAGCTTCCTTAGGAAGTATTTTCGGACTAGGTGAATTGGGTTAAATTGTCTTAAAATTATCTAAGGAATCTCCAATCTTCGTTTGCCAGGATAGTTTCTGGACACCCTGTATATGTTGCGGATGTTAATAATTTTTTGGTCTGTAACCGAAACTGCTACAACTTAAGATTATTTTTTAATTGCAATTGATTTTGTTTGAAAATCGGTTATAGTGAAGCTACTCCATTAGTGGCTTGGTGTGTTATTTTGTTTTTGGAAAACGGTGATACTAGAATTGCTGTAACTACACATTTAAGAAATCATATAGTTGTAGTGTACCATCATTTTTATAGTTATCAGACAATAAAAAAAATTTAATAAAATTAATTTGATTAAATTACATGGTTACATTTTTTTTAGTTTATTTTATGACATTTAAGACAGTATTGGTATACGGAAAACCTTTTTACCCCATTTAAGAAGAACAATTTTAGCCCCAAAAATTTTTCAGTCGCCCATATAAATAATTATAAATTATATAAATAGATATTTCTATCATTTTAACATAATATACGCCTCATAATTTAATTCAAATAAAAATAATGGAAGATACTGTAGGTAACATACCTGCCTTAAACGTAAAATTACCGCCAACCTATCATTATTTCGCATTATCTTTAACATCTCTAGTATGCATGCATGTACAAAGATAGGCTTGTGTTTCATAAATGTAGTCATTAACCCGTAAACAAAAAAATATCACGGCTCGTGTGAAATGTAAAATTAAAGACGGAGACAGAAAAACCTTTCACTATCTCCTATTATTGTTTTAACTTGGAATGTAAAGAAAATACGGAATGTTTGAAGTATTGCAAATTATTTAATTTCTAATTGCTCAATCTTGGTCTTAACATTGGAAATAATAATGCACGTTGACAGTTTAAACATATGGCAATAGTATTATTTCTGAAGATTGAGTATTGAGTATTATATTGATTTTCACTGAACAAAAAACCAATAAATTGCGCCTATATTATAAATTAAACGCCAATAAGAGAAATGATATATTATACATAGATCTACATTCAGATTCAGAAGAAAGCCGTTAACATAGTTGTTTTCCTGCTGATCTATTTTCCGATTCGTACTTTATTTATCGACATTTCCCGCCTATGCGTCTTCCTTGGTCTGCCTCTCCTAATTCTCCCAGGAACATTCAAATCATGAATTCTACTTATTGGGTGATCAACGTCTCGACGTTAAACCTGCTACTTTATATATATATATATATATATATATATATATATATATATATATATATATTTATATATATATATATATATATATATTATATATATATATATATATATATATATATATATATATATATATAATATATATATATATATATATATATATATATATATATATATATATATATATATATATATATATATATATATCATCATCATCATGTGCAGCTTTATCAACCGTTTCCAATTACGGTGCAGCCTCCCTTATTTCAATGATTCATAAGGGGTCGCGAGGCATACCTTACCACGCTGCCTCAGGTCGGGTTGGTAAGGGATATATATATATATATATATATATATATATATATATATATATATATATATATATATATATATATATACACTCCGCGTCATAGAAAACGAGCCACCCCAAATATTTTAAATATTTTCGAAATTATTATTTATTGCTACAAAATTAAGCATTTATTTTTTTGTATATTGAATCAATAACTCGTTTAATATAAAATTGCATCATTATCGTAAAACATCAATCGAAAATAAAAAATTTAAGAAAAATAGGAAATTTATTGAAAAAATCAACTTACAGTTTTTAAAACAATAATGAACTGTATATTTAAAAAAAAAGCTGGTATCCATTTTCAGTAATGGGTATTGCCACCTCGATTCTGGATGACACTCCTTATTCGATTTGGCATGGAACTTATAACGTTTTGGATATCTCTTTGGGGAAAAGTGGCCCATTCATCAATGAGTGCCATCTGAAGCTCTACAGGTGTTGTTGGAGCAGGTATGCGACGCCTAACGCGACTTTTTGGCAGGCTTCATATATGCTCAATAGGATTGAAATCGGGGCTTTGAGCAGGCCAGTCTATTTTTGGAATACCAACCTTGTCAAGGTACTCCGTTACTATCCTTGCCGTGTGTGGTCTCGCATTATCCTGCATTAGCAGGAATTCGTTGCCAATAAATCCAGCATAGGGCATCACGTGATGTTGTAAGATTTCCGTTATGTACCTTACTGCTGTTAACGCACCTCTGTCGATCACGACGAGATCCATATGCACATCAAAAGAAATCCCTGCCCAAAACATTACTGAACTACCACCAAAAGCAACCCATGGTGCCAAGTGCAACGAGCGAAACGTTCTCCAGCCCGTCTGTACACCTTACTGCGTCCATCTTTACCATAAATAGACATTCTACACTCATCCGTAAACAATACTTTTTTCCAATCGTCTGCTGTCCAATTGATGTGCTCACAGGCAAAATCGAGTCTTCGTCTTTTGTGAGCTGGGGAAAGTAAGGGCCCTGTTGCTGGACTGCAAGCTGTCAAACCTTGCTCCCTTATCTTCGCCGAATAGTAGAAAGGCCGATTGCTGGTCCTTGAGCTTGCTGTAAATGGCCTTGAAGTATTCTAGCGGTTTGGGTCTGATTCCGTAATGCAGCAAGAATGACGACGCGATCTTCCCTAGCGGTTGTTTTCCTTTTTGGACCTGTACCAGGTCGTCGTTGGTGAGATCCTGTCACAATAAATCGTTGCTGGGTCCTTTGGGCAGTCGAACGACTAACATTCAATTGTCTTGCAACTTGTCTTTGACTTAATCCACTTCCCAGTAATTCCATCGTTATTAACTCAAGACTACTTCACACTAAGTCGGCTACTGTAATCTGAGATGCGTTTAAAACTTATTAGAACCCTTTACAATATCATACATTTCTCAAAACAATCGCTTTCTCGAAAATTGATCAAGTTGTAAACAAATTTTTTTCAAAATTGTTTTGTTTTATAGGTTCTATGAATATCCCTAATCCAGTTACATGGTCGGTTTGCTTTCGCAACAACCCATTTAACTTAAATAACCCAAGACACATTAAAAATAAAATAATATTAATTCAACATACAAAAAAATAAATGCTTAATTTTGTAGCAATAAATAATAATTTCGAAAATATTTTAAATACTTTGGGTGGCCCGTTTTCTATGACGCGGAGTGTATATATGTATATATATATATATATATATATATATATATATATGTATATATATATATATATATATATATATATATATATATATGTGTGTGTTATATGCATTGTACCAACCAATGATACTTATAACGACTCCCAGGGTATCAGGTTTCAACTTCTAACTACCAGAGCCGGTAAGGATCCCTGCACATACAGTATCAGCAGATTTAGCGGGACCCGAGGTTTTTACACGTTCCCACTGTGTCAGCAGTTAAGAATCTTATAAAATAATTTGTCGCTCTTTATTTTTGTTCAGTATAATTTAAATTGTAGCACGTTACTTTGTTTATTGTATTTTCAAAATAAAATCATTTTTTGAAAAGTCCAAAAAGTATTTCGTCATAAAAAAAGTGGCGCAGTAAGTAGGATCTGGAAACGTTGGCAGAGCAAGGAAGAACTTAACTGACAACGGTGGATTCCAATCCTTTAATCAGAAAAGAACCACTAAATTCCAAAAAGGAGTGACGTCCAAACTTTGCAGAAATCTACTAAAGGAACACCAGCTAGTCGAAAACAAGACGACTTAATGTTTTTGGAACTAATTGAATCATCTCTATATACAGTAAGTCTAACATTGAAACATCTCGTATATAATTTTTCTTTTCTACTTTTTTTTATTAAATACTGTTCGATGTTCCAATATTAATTATTCTTTCAAGTTCATGCCAAATTTGAATATTTTTGCTGATTGCTTTAATAATTATAAATTTTTGGTGGTTATTCTGTAAATCCTCGATTTTTTTTATTTTCATTTTATTAAACGATTATTTATTTTTGTGGATTATTCCGCTAATTAGGCAGCTTCTTTTCCGATATTTTGATTTATTATTTTGATATTTATATTTTGATTAATTATTTAGTTAAGCAATCAATAACCCAATATTTGTATTTAGTTTATTTATTTATTGACCATCATGAATGACAACGTCAACACTTCTCGTTCCGCGTCTCGTACCCAGAACCAGCCTGAAATAGAACCTTATAAATTATCAGAAATATTTTCTATCGTACCAGAATTTGAAGGCGATCAGATATTTTTACATACATTTTTAAATGCTTGTGATTATGCCTTCAATATGTCTACGAGTAATCAAAAACAACTGTTAGTAATTCACATAAAAAATAAATTAAGCGGAAGAGCAGCGCAACTTATAAATTCAAGAAATCCATTATCATAACTAGAAATAAAGCAGCTTCTTACTTCATATTTTGGGGACAATAGAGTCCTATCTTTTTTAATACAAGATTTGCAGAGGGTCAAACAGCTTCCGAATGAATCTGCTCTTACATTCCTTAATCGTGTCCAATTCCTTAATGAAAAAATGCATGCTAATATACAGAAATCTAACCTCTCTGCTGTAGAGAAACCGGCCCAAATTTTATTAATCGAATCAATGACGCTCAATATTTTATTGACAGGCCTTGATCCAAGGATCGCTCATATTATTCGTGCTAGTAATCCAAAAGACCTTCTTGAAGCTCAGGTTTGCATCAGACGAGAGTTACAATTATTGTCCTATTTCGAAATACAGAATCGACCCAATCCTCCAAAATCCAATCAAAGCCAATCCAAATCAGAAGACCAGTCCTTCAACCAACTAGATGCACTTTTTGTGGACGTATGGGCCACTCGAACACTGAATGTCGTTCTCGGCAAAATTCCCAAAATAACTCGCAGAATTTCAACAACTCAAACAACACAATAATTTTAACAATTCTCGAAATTTCCATAGCCATCAAAACTTCAATAACGCCCAAAACAATGACTTGCAGAGACCAACTTTCAATTCAAATAATAATTATCAAAACAATAGACCCAATGACCAACAAAGACCTCTATTCACACCAAATCAAAATAACTCACAAGTACGCCCTTCTGTAATCAATAAGAATCCTAATTTTTCGAGCGATAGGCACAGAGCGTACTTGTGAGTTATTAAAATAACTCACAAGTACGCCCTTCTGTAAATAATCAATAAGAATCCTAATTTTTCGAACGATAGGCACAGAGCTTATTTCGTTAACTATGAACCTGACTATGTTCATGACTATACGCCAGCTCCAAATGAAAGCTACCAGTATAAATATTTCTCTGAAAATAATTATTCACCTCCTGATTATTACCATTCATTCGATCAATCAACTGATTTAATTGATAGCGAAGACTATCAGGATTTTCTCACAGTCTCTAGCCAGAACCACCCACCAGACAATGTCAGTTCAATGAACGAATGTTTGTCACAAATACAAAATCAGATTCAAACTTTGAATTAAGACGACATAAACCCATCTCTGAACTTTCCAGAACAGATTTTTCTCTGAGCCCTCTTCTTGCTGTGAACTCTAAAAACCTATATTATATAAAGGACGCATCAAATACGTGTTAATTACTTATCGATACCGGTGCTGGTGTCTCTATCTTTAAAGAAAATACCGCGAAAAATTTCAAACCATATTTTCCCGAAAAAATTACCATACAGGATATTACAAACCAAAATATTTTTGTCACTAAATCAACTTGGTACCGTTTCAAATGGGAAATCCCCATAAAGTGTTCATCCATAATTTAGATATTGATTTCGATGGAATCTTATATCGATTTTTAGAACATTACGAATGTACAATAGACCTCAAAAACAAACATATCACACATAACAAACTAATCACAAACTTGATCGTTTTTATTTATTTGAGCTACATTTCTTATTTAAAACATTTTTTTCTATGGCATACAGAATCTTGGTAAATCGATGTTTCTTGTCTTCCTTCCCTACGAGGGGCAGTTTTAGAGATAAGACCGGATGTAGGAGTGGCAAACTTTTTTGGTATATTTTTGGGGTCTCAAATTTGACATTCTCAGAAAAATTCTGATTGTTCGTATGATTTTTAGAGGTTTAGTCGCATTTTCATCTCTAACAACTGCGACTGGAGTACTTATTCTCTCCTTTTACATTTACAATAGGTATATACAAATCGTTGCAAGCATCACGATTTGACGAACCAAATCTTGGTTACCGTTAGTCCTAGAATAGTTTACAATAGACTATTTTAATTACAGAAAATATGCTTTCATTTTTATTTAGTATTGCATATATCTAAATGTAAAAGAAAAAAAGTAATAAAGTAAAAATTTAAAAAAGAGCCCATAAGCCATTTAAGCCATTTAAGCTAAAATCGTTAAAAGTAGAAATCTTTGAGAAACCGTATCTTGCCTGAAATTAGTTCTAGGACCTTTTACTCTAGACCATTTTAAAGGTAATTAAGTTTTCTTTTAATTAAATAATTATATCACTGCATAAACCTTAAACAACATAGAAAAATGTTATAGAACAATGTATGAAAAAAAAATAGGGAAAATGACCAAAAAATGGTGTGAGTGACGAACTTTGAAAAATGGTATCTGGGATCGTGTTATACTATCTACTCTGTTATAGGTATCTACAATACTTCGTTCGAAGTAGACTGCTGCATATACCCATCCGTTTTAATATTCTGATCATCATATTTTCATTAGAACAAATACTTAATGATTTAACAAATATTTATCAGATAAGAATTAACTACTAACTCAGACTAACAAGTAGAAAGTCTTCCATTGACTGAACGTTATCACTAATTACTATTTTTTTTAATAATATAGTACGTTATTTTTAGTAGTATCTCATTAGTATAGTAAATAATATTTTTTAATGTAAGTTATTTAAATAAAGTAATTTTTAGTAGTCTACGTTTTTATTTTATTATTTGATATTTAAATAAATGTTTCTAAAATTATATTACAATTCTTATTATTGTTTAAACAAAAGCATAAAATCTCTAGTTGTTTTTTAAATAGCTTCAAAACAAAGGATGCTACATATTTATATCCTGATATTGAAAGAAAGGTTGTAATATTTTCTACAAAATACAATATTATTACACAGGGTGTTCCGTTTAAAAAAATAGTGAGAACATTTTTTATTTGAAAATAATGCAATATTGTATGGATAGATGTCAATGATATTAAATTAAATAATTAAAAATTATACTACCACAGAATAGTCCACCCAACAAGAAGCGAAAGCTTTGTCGGTACCTTTGATGTTAGTAGGACAGAAATTTCGGAGTGACAATGACAGTTAAACTACTTAGTACACTAAGTAGTACACTAAGTAGTTTTACTGTCAAGTACACTAAGAAAAGTAATGAGGAAGACGTTCAAAACTGTAGTCAAATTATAATTACACTGAGAAACGAAGTAATCAATAAAACTAATGTTTTTAAGTAGATCTGTTTTGTATAAATTGTAATATTTTTCTAAAATATATATATATATATATATATATATATATATATATATATATATATAATAAAAAATATAAATGTTCGGATAACTATTGTAACGCGTGTGAATTTCAAATTTAATTTGTTTATCTGCTACGATCTCTCGATATTGAAAAGAGACTTATACCATTTTTCAAAGTAAAAACGTTGCACGTCACAATTTATATAAAGTTACGTCACTTATATTAAAATTTTTTAGAACGTCTACCTTAGAGTTCAAATTTTCCTAACACAGCTAATAATACGAAACCTATACGGAACTGCTCGATCTTTCACGGGCGTCAACATGGTTTAATAATCAGAAAAATGTAATAATCATTATATTGGGAATTTTAGAATTATATTTATTAAATAACCAAAAATAGTTGTAATTATTAATAATATAAATTTTATTAAATAACTCTTTAAGTCTAATATTCCACAAAATAATAATTTTAATTAAATAGATTAGACAATTGTACGCAACTGATACGGGAATGGGAATACTTTAAATTTTATTGACAGTTTAGCGTGTGGCAAAATTATTTAAAGTGTTGCCGCTTTTTTAGAGTAAGAATTTTGGTTATGTTTTGATTTCTTACACAATTTGATCATAATATATTATATATTAATAAATTGTATTTATAAATGCATATTAAATTTAGATTAAAAGCTTTAAAACTAATTATTATTGTGTATTGTGATTGTGCTATGCCAAAATAACTAAATAGTCTGTAGAAAGCGATAAGCTTTCTAATAAGATAGATTATTTTAAACAAGAAATAATGGCGTTTTGGCGTAAAAAATGTTTTCTTATGTATTTTAGTGTGTTGCAGTAGTCTTAAAACTAAGTGTATTTACTTTTAATATAATAGTTTAACAAATAGTTGATATATCATTTTTATATGAAAAATTCTATAAAATACCTATTTCCTCACCAGATTTAGATGGGCACCCACGAACAACACAATAATCTTTTTTTACTATTAGACAACAGTTCTCAATACGTAAACAAATAACAAACTTCAGTTTTTATAGGTTGACAGATAAACTATTTAGAACATGGAGGATTATCAGAGAAATTTGAATTGCGAAAAAGCCCTTCGTTTTGCTTCTTGTTGGGTGATGTAGTCTGTGATACTACGCTAAAAAAATTTTAACATATCGTTTATATTTTTATTATCTTGGACACCTAATCCACAACCCTTTTAAAATATTACTATTTTGCTCAATAAAAGTGTGAATATTTATAAAATTATTAATTTAATGATTAGAGACCGATTTTTCATGTCGATATCTGTATAAGTCATAAGTTCTTCTAACATTAGAGTAAAAATATATAATTACAAAAACGAAATATTATTTTATGAAGTTGTCAAATGTCAATTAATATTAATGTGTCAGTTATGAAAAAAATTATCAAATATAAATTATTTCTCTGATGCAAGTACCTTGGCACGTCTATGTATATCAAGAGAATTTAGATTACGACGCATCTTATAATCACCTCCATCTAGTTCAGTTCAAGTTCAACGTTTACTTTCAATGTAGAACGTGAACCCAGGCCAAGAAATAGAGGACGTTATGTAACTTCACTCTCTGTCTCATTGGGTTTGTATGTACGTTGTGCGAAATCGTGATGTTGAGCTTTTCATTTGACTCCCAATAAGTAGGACGAACGGTAACTTAGATTGCATGGAAATCTTGAATGGATTGGTGATTTACTGGTTTCTAATGTTCCAACCATTAGCGTGTTTTAGCATTTAAAATATCTGATAGAATGGGTTTTGCATGGGACTGACGTTTTAGTCAAGAATATTCAGACCAAGTTATGTGTTATCCTAACGAATTAATTTGGAAATACATAAAACAAAGAGAACATTAAGCGAAAACAAAACCACTGGCATAAAATTCAAAAACCGATTTTGCAGCAAATAAAGACCAGTAGTTTTTATTATCTATATTATCGAACATTGATTTTTTTAATATCTCTATTAGTACGAAACTTTATTACATATTATTATCGATTCTTATGTCAAACTGTTTTATATGGACCTAAATATTAGTATTTTGTTGAAAAATAAGATCTAACTGATTTTTTAAATATAATGATTAGTGATTACCTACATTAAGATCATTAAGTCAAATATTGCAATAAGCAAATGTCATACACTTAAAATGGAATTTTGAGAAGAAAAAATTATATAAATTGGACAAAAAGTATGTTTGAAAGTTAAAATTATAGACAAACTTGGACAATAAAACGTAGTCAGAAATCCACTGCTCCTGTCACAAGATGAAAGATACAAAAAGAATTTGTAAAAATTTGAAAGCTTACAGATTACCTATTCCGTCTTTTAAAGATAACCTTATCTGGTTTGATGACAAGCCATTGGATCAAACAGGATTAAGGGTTTGGGAATTATTATAGAAGATAAAAACGCATCCATTATCTGTTAATTCCGACATTTCGAGATAACCATATTGCACTAAGGCATGTGTATATGAATCAAAGCAGAATTAATAATTGGGATGAGCGGAAAAAGCTACCCACTGAAGCATATAAAGCAAGTTATGAAGAAAAAACCAACAGATTTTTCATGTTTTGAGATCGCTGTCTAAGGACTTTCGCTGTAATTTGAGTTTATGGTTAGGTGTGTTCCATTATTATGTATAGGTGTGCAGAGTCGATTTGTTTATTAGGTTGACGAGTTAGTTCATAAGCTACATATTGTACCGCATATATCCCCAACAAAACTTCAATATTCGTTATTAGTATAACACTTATAGAGCATTTTTTTTGGTTTTATTGCGTTTTTATACATATTTTGGATTTGTTGCTTTTTTTGGAGACTATTTAAATATGCATGTTGTTTCTTTTATTGCAGTTTCTATTTCTGTGTTCCAGATTCTTAGGCCACTTTTCTTTCTTATCTTTTCTTTTTTTCTATAACTTCAATTGTTACTTTTTTAATGTATTTTTTTATGTTGTATCATTTAATATTATTTTCAGTTATATGTTTTGAAGATGCTGTTGCAGTCTTTATGGATATAAATGTTGTATGCTAGCTTATTGCAGGAAATATGCTTAAAATATATATTTCGTCATTTGGGTGCGTAATTTTTGGTGTTTTTCCAGCTAGGTAATATAAATTTTTTGAGATAACTAAGGGGTGATCCACGTTAATGACGTTCCCTATGTAAACTGTCACGTCTTGCATTAAAACAGGTTTTTTATTTACAATGACGTAATCTATTATAGATCTAAGGCTTATTGTACACAATGTATATTTATGTATACATAATGTGCAAGAGGCCTTAGATCTTGTCTCAATTTTTGCCCGTTGTTGTTTATTGTATTTTCTTCGAATGTGCCAACGATGTATGGTATTGCTATTTTTTCTATTCTAGCGTGAAATCTCTACTTACTGTAAGGAAAAAACTACCTATTATAATTGTATACCTTGTAATTAATTGTCTTGTTCTTCTGATAATAACTCCTATTAGTTTAATAACTCTTATTAATGATTCAAAAAATTTATAAATATGCTATACAGTTATCTTAGTGAAAACGTATTTGTTAAAAACAAAACTTCCATTTTCTTCTCCACCAGTAGAACAATAATTATTCCCATTGGTTAGAATAATTAGAACAGGAGGAAGGCGGAAGAAGTGTTTTAAAAACTGGTTATAATGAAAAACAACAATATAAATACGTACATTTTAATTATCTATTTTTTAGGAATTTTCTCATTGGGGTTTTTTCAACTTTGCACAAATGAAAAAAAAAAAAATAAGTGAAACTAAAATAATACTTAAAGATACGCCACTGAATTTATTCCGATCACATTCAATGAATAAATGATTTAGTATTCACCATTGCATTATTGTGTTTTTACAATGTTTCAATAGGATGATTGCTTAGGTTAAGAGGGCACGGGTCCAAGAAGAATACATCTTTTGACATCGAACGGCAAGAACACGGTATTTCAATAGTACTGACATGATATTTTTCAATTTGGTAGTGATGAATAAGGACTAAGCCCCAATTATAATTTAATAATAGGGAAGCGAACAATGGATTTCATGTATGCGTTGTAGCTTGGAGCTATGCGGTGTATTATCAACCTTCTCTAATTGACTTCAAACAACAAAATAAGTAATGCGATCCATAAGCAATAGAGAAATTATTACAAAACTGGCATTAAGGCTACGTAATTAATTGATTTAGAAAAATAGCTTTTTGTTACTTCAAGCTTAATTAAAATTATAAATTTATTGTTTGCTGGTTTAACCATAAGTGATACAATCTGAAACAATTGTAATTTAATTGAATTCTTAAAATATATTTTTTTAAACTTCAAAATATTCAAGAAAAAAATTAGAATATTTTGCCTGTTTATATTAATGGGGATATTTAGGTTTTTTTAACTTATTTTGTACCGTATAGAAATTATGTTTCATAAAACGACAAACTGCTAATATTTTTAGCCCATTAGTACTTAGAACCATTGCTTTATTAAAAAAACTGTTAACGATTTACCAAAAATTAGAAAAATTTCAAGCCTTATCAAAAGGTCGGGTCGTCCGGAAACTCTTGAGGTTTGGAAATGAAAAAAATCTTAAGATTACAAAAAATGAATTAAAAAATTAGTAGTAGTTTACGAAATAATAAGTAATAAGTAACAAGATACATTAAATTTATTAGATAAGTTATTCTATTTTGTCATATATCATAATTTATAATACCGTTACTTTAATTTTTCGTTCACAATAAAATTTGATCATTTAAAAAGATTTCTTTTTTTTTGGCACAACTATGGATTTTATTATTATCTGTTTAAACATAGTATTAAAGTAATGGTAGCCAAAGTACAACTGTTTTATTTATTTTAAAAAACATTTTGAAGTAGACGACAGTCATAAACATAGACATATAATACAAGATAGATTGACTGCTGCAATACAGTTACGTCCCACCAGTGCGACAGAGAAAACTTACTCCGAGTCCTTGCGATCTTACGTTAATGGTCAATTGAACTTCGAGTGAATGTTTATGAGCCATAGTACATCCATCCCAGATAATATCTGAACTCGTTTGCATCACTGCAGCCATTCCACTTCTTTTTTGAATGTTACACATTACAAATCATGAATGTGTTGCTTGTGTGAGTCCATTTTAAAAGAGGTAAAAAGAAATAAATTAGACTTACTCACAATCAATATAAGTTTACTACCCAAGATGACCGGTTTCGCTTTCTAAAATTTGCAAAGCATCATCAGGTCAGTGGTACAAAGTTAATTAAATGCTGAAATTATAAAAAGCTCATATTAGGGTGCTGTCTTCTAAGGATACAGATCAAAAAAGTTATAGATCAAAAAAAGGTTTTAGTAATTATGCCAATATTACATGTCTGTGTTTATTAATATGCATAAAATTGCTTTAGCAGACAAAGTAACAACCCACAAATTGGTAAGAGAAAAAATCTGTTGAATTGTAATAAATTAGAAATAAACAAAATACCACTTATTTCTAATTTTCTTTATTTCTAATATATTACAATTCAACAGATTTTTTCTCTTACCAATTTGTGGGTTGTTACTTTGTCTGCTAAAGCAATTTTATGCATATTAATAAACACAGACATGTAATATTGGCATAATTCCTAAAACCTTTTTTTGATCTATAACTTTTTTGATCTATATCCTTATAAGACAGCACCCTAATATGAGCTTTTTATAATTTCAGCATTTAATTTACTTTGTACCACTGACCTGATGATGCTTTGCAAATTTTAGAAAACGAAACCGGTCGTCTTGGGTAGTAAAATTAAATTGATTGTGAGTAAGTCTAATTTATTTCTTTTTACCTCTGTTACACATTACATTTAGTTAGCTATAAGCGTCTAATGGCAGCTTGAGTAGTGAATGTGCTGTTCGCACACCATCTCATAATTTTCTGAATCACCAGTGGTAAGTAATTTTAAAGATTCTGGTGAAATGGTAAATGGCAGTAACACAACTTTTTCTGATACGCAACAGATGCCAAGTGCTTCATGGTGAAACTTCAATGCCTGAAAATACTAGCATACTGTATCCATTGCAACAATGGCAATTTTAAAACAAGGAGAATAATAATCTGGGGCATATTCAAATGCAAGACGAACAAATAATATATGTGTAAAGGCGCGGTTAATTCGCTGTCGTTTTCGTTCTTGTGTTCTGGATATAGCTATATGCTGCTCACGTGCAGCTCTCGTTCTTAATATATTCTGTAGTACACTTTGGTGACGATGTGCATGAGATTATGGTGCACGGTTCTCTTCTGACCTTATGCTCTGATCTTCATCCATTTGAGTAGTTTTTTCGCCCGATCTATTAGCCCTTGCAATTCGTTTGCGTTTCACGGCTTGGCTACATGCATTGTTGAGGTTTGATTTTCTTCGGGGCATTTTACTAAAATTGATATGTTGAAAAGAATTTAAAAACGTAACTGATTAAAATCAAGACAGATATAAAAATGAACTATGAAAAACTAACCTGTTTTTTTATTCTAATATTTTATAGAATTTTATGACAATAAACGTAACCTAAAAATTACCCCTGAAAATAACCTAAAGCAACAGTGTAAATCATACGTTACAAAACTTTATTATTAAATTTGCGTACACTCTGCAATACATACAAAATAAAACTGTGTAAAACAATAAATCAAAGCTTTAATGTTTATATGTTTGAAATTGTATAATAAAACAAAAGTTGGAAAATTGGTTTTGGTTGGAAAAGTGTTTTTGAAGTATGTAAAAGATTTTTATTCCCAGCTGAGCGCTTTTGGCTTACAAAGCCATCTTCCTTTTTTCTTAAGTATGTAAGTATATTACTTTTTTCTTTTTCTTTTTTAAACAATAAAAAAATGAAAAAGCACACAAAGGACTGTACATTTGGACTCATTTTCAAAAAACACATTAAAAAATTTGGTTATATAGTCCGTCTAGAAAATATCCGGAATTTTATATTTTTCCTAATTTTAATAGATTTCCCTTTTGTAATATTTTAAGACAAAAGTAATGTATCAAGTAGGTTGTGCCGATAGTAAGTTATGGACAAAATCGCATGACAACACTATCTGTCAAATATTGTTGTTTGTAAACAGACTTAAGATTTGTGAAATATTGTCGCAAGTAGAAAAAAGAAAAGTGGTGGAATATTTGTATAGAAAGGGTGTCCGAAACGTTAAAAAATTAGTGCAATTAACTGAACTTGGAAAAAGTGCAGTGTATGAGAAAATAAAGAGCATAAAAAATGGCATAGATATGAGACATAGACCAGTTTCGGCTAGACCGCGTAAGATTCACGGAAACAATTTAAATGCTTTAGTGGCTTTAGGACGACAAAATCCGCGCCTAGGGTTTCAAAAATTAGCGAACAGATTTTAAAATGGACGAAAAATAAAAGTGTACCTAGAAACTGTCCGCATGTCACTGAAAAAGCAAGGTTACATATCAAGGAATCCAAAAAAAGTCCCTACAATGACACCTCTGCAAAGGCAACGAAGAATAGATTTTTGTCAACGTTTTTGAGAGATAATTTTAATAATGTCTTTATATCTGATGAAAGTTTTTTCCAGCTTGGTGAAAATCATCTAAAAGTTCTATCAAGAGAAAATGTTACCGTTCAAATTTACAAATTTCCCACTAAAATAATGGTTTGGGGAGCAATATCTCAGCGTGGTGCTACACCTCTCTGTATGTTTAATGGTACTGTTGATAGTGCGAAATATTGTGACATCCTAAATGGTTTTCTTCTTAAAACGGCTCATGTTTAATATCCAGAGGGGTGGCGTTTTCAGCATCTCCAGATCTTAGCTCCATTGAAAACATATGAGGACTGATGAAGATTGAAGTGGAACGAGCAGCACCAGGAGATAAAGAAGGTTTGATTCGGTCAGTTTTACAGGCCTGGAACACCATTTCTGAAAATTATGGTCTTGACCTAGTTTCGGGTGTACCTGGACGTTTAGTTAAATGTTTAGATTTAAATGGAGGTTGTATAAGTAAATTTTATATTTCAAGTGATAGAAATAAATACCGTAAAATTATAATTCTGCTTTCTTTTTTCCGGGTACTTTCTAGACGGACTATAGTACGGGTGTCAGAACCCGACCATTTGTACTGGAGTTGAAGCGCCAGATAGAGTTAGCAAAATCGAATGCCAGCCCTTTAAATGACATCATATGTCATTAGAAAATTAATTTTTTTTTTAAATTATCAAAAATTTGTTGAATTAAAAAACATAATGAAAGAAGACATGTATCAAAGACTCTCCAAAATTTAGTTGTTTCTATAAAAATTGCTTTTCATAGCGTCATAATGAATATGTTGAATATTGACTAAAGGTCAAAGTCGGTTCAATCGACAAGTTATCCCTAAAACAAATTATTTAGATATAAAGAAGAAATTAGATTGTAAGTATACTTGAGTGTTGTCAGTATGATACTTGAGTGTTTTTAAAAAAAAATTGTATCCCTTGATTGGCATTGTAAGAATTCTAAGCAAAAATTGGAAATTTTTCTTGTTTCAATGAAGAATAACTTGTCATATGATTGATTACAAATAGTTTTTAAATATTTGTAAGTAATTCAATTTTAAAAAAATTAAAAATAAATATATAAAGAATACAGTTTTAAAATTGCACGGGTTCACTCTTCTTCTTCTAAAGTCTCCCACAATAATTTAAACAGAGGTTTATAATTGTAATTCAGATTGATTGGTGTGTTTAAGAAACAACAAAGTTCAGTTTAATTTATTTAGATATCTCAAGGTTTTCTAAAAGATTTATAATTCTAAAATTTTTATTAGGTATGTTAAGTAAAATTTTACTGTGTTTGGTAGGAGAAAAGGTATGATTATTAAATTTAATGTGATGTCCAAATATTTATCTGTGTTATTGATATGATTTTTGATTATTTGAGCATTTGTTCTCATTGTTCTACCCACAAAAGTCATGTTACAATCACCACAAGACAATTTGTAAATATCACTTTTGTTTTGTTCATCAACTTTTTCCTTCATCATCATCATCAGTAGCTCGACAAACCTTTCTGGGTCCTGGCTTTTTCTAGCATTTTCCGCCATTCTGTCCTGTTCCTTGCTTTGTTTTTCCAGTTGGTAATCTTAAGTGGTTTTAGATCTTGTTCCACTTGTTCCATGTATCTAAGTTTGGGTCTTCCCTTTGACCTTCTCCCTACTGGTGTTTGCCTCATCATATGTTTTGGTATTTCAGTCTCCGACATCCATTCAAAATGGCTCATCCAGCGCAGACGTCCGATCTTTATGGATGTTATGACCTTGGGTTCATTGTATGCTGTGTATAGTTCAAAATTATATCTTCTGCCCCATTTGTCATTTTCTTTCACCCCTTACGCCGGCTCCACACATGGGGGCCAACGTTGGCCCCAACAACGTTCGTCCAATGTGTGTACAGACAAAACTGTGTTTGAGCCAATGTTGGCGCCAGCGTTTTTATGACTAGCTCCAACGTTGGGAGTTTTCCGTGGACTGTTGGTTTTTGTGTCTAAGGATTTTTCGTTCAAACGTACCTAATAGGTTCTCATCACTTTTTGACCGTGTCCATGTCTCTGATCCATATACAAGAACCGGTTTTATCAGGGTCTTGTATATTTTGCATTTCTTTTTTCTTGTGATGTTGTTAGATCTTACTTGTTTAATTAGTCCATTATATGTCTTATTAGCGATATGTATTCTTCTCTTAACTTCTTCACTGACATTGTTATCGTCGGTAACTAGTGAATCTAGATATGTAAAATTTTTCACGCTTTCGATGTTATAGTCTCCTATTGTCAGATTCTGTAGTTTTCTTTGGCCTGACGATTTGCTGGCATTCATGTATTTGGTTTTTATTTCGTTAATCTTTAGGTCACTGTTTTGTGCCGCTCTTTCTATCGCATTAAATCCTTCTATCATCTCTCTTTCGCCATATGCCACAGTTAGTAGCGTTATTGCCCGGTAGTTTTTACATTGAAGCTGATCTCCCTTTTTATATAGTGGGATCATTACTTCGGTATTCCAGTCTTGTGTAAGTTGTTTATTGTTTCATATGTCCACTATTAGTTCGTGATTCGCATTCAATAGGGAGTCTCCGCCTTCCTTTATTAATTCTGCGCTAATGTTTTCTAATCCAGGTGACTTGTTGTTTTTCAGTCTGATAAGTGCTTCTTGCATTTCAGCTACTGAAGGGGTGGTTGTTTCTCTGGTATTCATTTGATCCAGTATAATTCATAATTCCATCATATAGTGGATCTTCGTTTTTTTTAAATCTTTCTTTGAAGAATTCTGTCCATCTTTGTAGTATTTCACTCTGTTGAGTTACTTGAGTCAACTTTTTCCTTAGTTTTGGTAAAAATGGACTTAATGTTGTGTTTAGTTTTAAAAGAGATATTTAAGTTACTGATGTTAGTACAAAGTACTCTTGATATTTTTTCCGAAATTGGTCCTAAATAAGATAAGGATCTATAAATGGATGTAGTGTCGGTTTTTTTTTTCACATTAAAAGCCTGGTTAAGTCTCTTTTTAAATGTTGATCTTTTAATGACCTTATCTACAGCAGAAGAAGGAAAACCATTGTTGTTGACTGTTTGTTTAATAATTGTGATTTCTTTAGCATAGTTTTTTTGTAACATAGGGATGTTAAGAAGTCTATGGACATAATACTGAACAGCTGCCATATTCTGTTGAAAAGGATGATTAGATGATGTTGGTATCATATGATCAGTTTGGGTAGGTTTTCTAAAAATTGAAAATTCTCATGTAGGAAAAGAAGAAGAGGAAGAATTCTTTTTAATAATTAAGTCTAGAAAGTTGATAATGTTGTTATTTTCTAACTCTACAGTCAAATTAATTAGTGGATGTAAATTATTAATTAATGACAAGATGTTGTGTGATTCTGAAGGTACATATCCTTGCCATAGGTTATTTGTGGTTGGGAATGAATAAACCTATTTTCAAGAGAGTATTTCTAGACAACCAGAGTATATGGTTGCATATAAATTTTATCGTAAAAGATAAAGAAATATTATAAGAGGCAGAATTGGAGAAGAGAGGTAATTTGGGAATATTTATTATAATGTTCACATTACACACAAAATGTTGGTCAATTGATTCAAATAATGGATTATACAGACTATGAACCCCAAGTTTTGGTTACCATTATGTTCACTTTTTCTTTGAAAACTTGACTCCAATTAGGTTAAAAGATCATTATTCATCTTGAAATTTTTCAAAGTAATGCTGATCCTACAGGTAGGTTTTAGGATAGGAAAGTTAAATAAGGGAATCATTTTTGTGATTTTAATCAGGTATTATTTATTGGTTTATCGCTAAATAAACCATATTGTAGTCTTCGTCTTGAGGATCAGATTTAAAACATGTAAAAAGTGTTTAATAAAAGCTTAGGTCTTATTTACACATAGTTTCAAAAGTTGTGCATCACCCCTCTTATTCATCATATTTATACTTTTTCATTATCACATATTTAATAGATCTTTTTTGTTTTTTTATTTTATTTAAATACCCTTTTAATTGATCTGGTTTTGCCAAGCTGTAAATATTTTAAAAAATTATTCTGGTAAAATTTGTGAAAACGTGATTTATATTGATTCGTAATTTAATTTCTGAGTTGGACCGTGCAATAATTATCGCTTTAGTTGTAGAAGGCCATTCACAGCGGTTCGTGGTGGAAAAAGTGGGAGTTTCTTTAGAGTGATGTCTGATGGATATGGAATAGGTTTCTGGAGACAAAGTCAATACTGAATAGAGTTCGCTCTGGTAGACCCCGAGTTACCAATGAGCAACAGAATAGATATATCAGAATTTCTATTCGGAGAAATTCTTCTATGTCTGTAGCAGCCCTCTAAAGAGACTTTAGGCATGCTACAGGAGTCAGATTTTCGTTAGCTACAATAAAAAGAAAAATCTAAGAGTCTGATTTGAAGAGTCGTCGACCAATAAGAGTTCCTCAACTAGAACTTAGATGTTTTGCATCGCCTCTAGTGTTTAGTCCATCAAATACATCCCCAGGAATGTGTTTAAATAGTGATAGCCGACGGATTTATATTTGGCGAAAGCCAACAAAAACTACAAAACTAACACATAGCTGTCCAATACTTTCTTTTGCTGGTAGCAGCTTTGTGTTGTGCATAGGTATTATGGCAGGTGGATATGCGGAATTGGTGGTGATTGACGGGACTCTAACAAGACAAAAGTACATCAAACGGATGTTCGGACCTCATGTAACATTATGACGAGGAGCTGAGGGTGAAAATGTTGTATTTATGGATGATAAGGCCCACTCACTAAGAACTCAAACGTTTAATAATTATCTTGAGACAGAAGGTATTTGCCGTTGGGAGTGGCCTGCGATGTCTCTAAATATGAACCCCATTGAACATACATGGGATGTGCCCTCCAGAGCTGTTCATTCCGGAAGGAATCGGAAGGAGCTGGGAAGATCGACTTATAAACAGTATTAGAGCTCGAATCCAGGCTTGCATTAATTATTATTAAAACAAAAAATATCTGTCAACGTTATCATTTTTCTTTTTACAAATGATATATAGATAAATTTACGCACTTTCAAAATATCTTTTAAAAAAGATTTTATTTTTAAAATAGTACAACTAAGTTTTTACTTCAAAAATTAAACAATAAAAATTCTTAATTACAAAATGAAACGCATTGATCAGAGAATGATAATGGAATGATTAAAATATAAAAATTGAAAAATCAAGTTTATTGGCCCTTGGTTTGCAATTGCTGAGCTTGCTATTTCTTGGAGTTCAACGAACAATAATGTTAATAGTCTGGGAGCTAATGGTTACATTTCTTCTCCCTCGGTGAGATTTGACTTCGTACTCGAAGTTCTTGATACTTCTGCTACTAGTTCTTCTAAAATTTGGATTTGGGCTGTGTCTAGCTTAGGTCCGAAAAGGATTTTGGAAATACGTTTTCTTTTCTTCAGTAGGAATATTGTTAGGATCGATGACACAAATAAGATGATTATTAGTGCAGTGATGCTGACTCCAGTGGAAAGTTGCGGTAAATTAGCGATCATCTCGATAGGTTGAATTTGTCCATGCGTTTCTGGGATTCTCAATTTTTCGATTATGATTTCGTGGTTTGCAATAAGTTCCATGGGTATGATATCTGGTACGTGGATTTCTTGATTTGACTTTCTGTTGAATTTGATGCCATCTATGGTAATGGATTCATTTGTGGTAAGGATGCTGCTGGATTTAATAGTTTGTTCTCTAATATTTATTGGTTCTACTATTCCCAATAGTATCGCATTGTTGGTTTCTTGGAAGAAATTTTCTTTGGCTATACTTTTGGTGCAATTCTTGACATTTGGTATAGTACATTGGGATCTTACTGGTTTTGTGCATATCATGTTCTCGGCTTGTCTCGTGCAGGTCTCGAACCATTTATTATTGGAATGATAATGTGCTGGTGGAAGAATCATAATATGATCTGCATTTGGAATAGGATAAATTTTAAATGTGTTGTGGGATTGTTCGTAGAGGATAGGAATTTTGATTATTATGAGCATGGTTCGCTGTGTGACACAAACTAATGTTTTGGAAAGTTCAACTAATTCATATGGGTGTTCGTCATTTACTAATAAAGAATTTCTGGGATAAATTTTTAAGAGATCGGCTTTAAGAGTTTCAAGTTCCTTTAATGTAAACAATTCGATATTGGAGATATCTAGATGAGATAAGGAGATGGTTCTGATTAATTTCATCAAAAATTCATAAATGTTTTGAAGGTTTAATATTTCGTTCTGTAGTGCGACATATCCGTCGAGGTCAACTGACAGCTTGTTAATAGTGGACGTAAGCAAAGCATTATTTTTATTTAAATTTATCAAGAGTTTTTCGAACCTCGTATCGCTGGCTTGCCCATACGAGATCTGATTATTAAGCGTTTTAATTATCTCGTTTTGTTTCATTTCTATAGCGGTAATATGAGTTTTTAGAAGGTCTAGATCTGAGTCATCTGGGTTTCCTGTAATGTATTTTATAGCTTTACCTAGAAAGTTGAAAATTCCTCTTTTTTGCGTTCTTTTACGTGTAATTTTGTGTAGGTCATCTTGTGCTTGTTGTTGTAAATGTTTGTATTGAGAGTATAATGTCGAAAGCGGTCCTCTTTTTAGGTTGTCTTTAAAATAGTCTAATGGGCTAATGTTTAGGATTTCTTCTAGTTTTTCTAAGTCAATGTGAAGAAAGTGTCTGTGGTAGTGAGAAATTTCGTGAGATTTGCCAATATCTTCGGCGAAGTATCCATTATTGGGGACTTCCAGTATTTTGAGTGGATGTCCCAGGGACAGGGTTATCCTGAAAGGAGATTTTGTTTGAAATATTTTTGTCTACATGTTTCCTGGTTCGTTTTACAAATTTAAGGTGGGTGCTAGTTTTATTTTGTTTATCTGTCTTTCCGGTTATTTTAGTCTTTTCTTGTTTGTCGGGATGCATTGTGGAGTAAGGGGCTTGTAATTTGGGTTTGTGTTTTTTCTTAGATACATACAGAGGTTGTGAAAGATCGACTTCGGGTATTTCTTCGACGTTTTCATTATGTTTGTCTAAAGCGTGTTGTCTTTTTTCTTTTTGTTCATTATAAAGTTCTTGGATGAATGGTTGTAATTCGTCTTTGTGGTTTTGGTTGTATGTTTCGTACACTGGAAGGTCGAAATCGAAATGTATTTCTTCGGCGTATGGACCGTAAAGGATTGAGAAAGGAGAATAGTTGGTAGCACTGTGAATAGATTGGTTGTAGATTAAAACGGCATGTGTGAATACGTCGTCTAGAGAATAGTTAGGGTTTTGTGCACGCAAGGTGCGAAGTTTTTCAATAAGTGTGGAGTGGAAGCGTTCTACGGGTGAATTAGAAGATGAGTTGTTGGCAGTAGTAAAATGTATTTCTATTTTATGAAGGTTTAAGAATTCTTTAATGATTGCAGAATTGAATTCTGTGCCTGGGTCGCAAACAATTTTTTGGGGATAGTTATGATGAGAGAAGTAGTGTCTTAGTTTACTCAGAATAGAGATCGAGGTTTTGTCAGGTAGTTTATAACATTGAGCGTACTTGGAGAATGAATCTACAATGGTCAGATAAAGATTTTTGTTACAATGAAATACGTCTATGTGTAATATGTGGAACGGTTTTTGTCCCAAAAGTGGTCCTAATTGTGGCGGTTTGTAAGGGTGTCTTTCGTACTTGTTTTTGTAGTTTGCATAGAAGGCCAGTAAAATTTATGTCTCAGATGCTTGTAAGTTTCTACTATTCCATTATGGTTATCAGTGTGGTATTTTCTGATACATTCTAACTGTTGTGTTTCGTCTTCGATGTCTTGTAATAGTTTGTTGCAAAATATTGTTTTGACTGTAGAATTTATGTTTTCTTTAAAATAGTTACATATGAATGGTCGAAATTCGTGTGGTATTTTTATAGCAAATTTTTGGTTGGGCCTAAGTAAATGTTGGAAGGTTTCTGGTAATTCGTTTTTCCAATCATCAGTGATAGTTACTGTATGACGGTGTTTGTTAAAAATTTTCTTATAAGTCATTTTGTATTCGTCAGAGTGAGGTTCAAATATAATTTGGTTAGATGACAAGTTGATTGGTTCTTCTGATATTTCTATTCCTGTTATGGGATTTTCGACAGAGGTGTGTTGCGTGTTTTCGTCCGTTAGGTTTTGGTTTTTGTCAAAGTCGTTTAAGAATTCATCGACGTCAAATTGGTCATTAATATCCGGTGGTTCAGCAGAGTTTGAACTAGTGCTTAAGGCGTTTATTTGAACTCGGCTGAGAGCGTCGGCTACTTGATTTTCTTTTCCTTTTTTATATTGGACTTCAAATTGAAATTCCTCAAGTTTAATCCTTTGGCGAGATAATCTTGAGCAAGGGTCTTTGATTTTATTAATCCAAACGAGTGGGTTATGATCGGTTTCAATGATAAAATGTTGGCCATAAAGATATGGGCGGAAGTGTTTACAAGAATCTACCATGGCAAGTAATTCTTTTTCGATTGTGGAGTAGTTCTGCTCTGCAGTATTTAGTGTGCGAGAGTAATAGGCGATTGGCTGATTATTCTGAGATAACGCTGATCCAATAGCGACATTAGATGCATCAGTGGTCAATACAAATGGTTTAGAAAAGTCGGGATATTGGAGAATCGGGGCGTTGGTTAGTAACTGTTTACATTTTTCAAAACATTCTAAAAATTCTGGATTAGTGGGGTCAATGATTGCATCTTTTCGTGTGCATCTTGTGAATGGAGAGGTGATCTTTGCAAAGTTTTTACAAAAACGCCTGTAGAAGCCAATGAGACCTAAAAAGGATTTTATTTCTTTGACAGTCTTGGGTAGAGGGTATTTTTGGATAGCTTCGATCTTACTGGGGTTTGGTTTTATACCTTCGGGAGTAACTATGTGACCTAGGAAGGCAACTTCTTTAGTCAGAAATTCAGATTTATCTAGTTGGACCTTAAGATTGTTTTTTCGAAATGTGTCAAAGATTGTGGAGATGTGGACCAAGTGATCTTGTAAAGATTTTGAGAAGACTATAACGTCATCCATATAAACAAAGCAAAATTTGTGTAGGAAGGGTCTTAAGATGTTGTCCATTAATCTTTCGAAAGTGGCAGGACTATTCTTTAGTCCAAAAGGCATTCGTAAAAATTCGAAGTGGCCGTGGGGTACTGAAAATGCTGTTTTGTGAATAGAGTTTGGGTGAACTTCTATTTGGTGGAAGCCTTGAGCGAGATCTAGGGTAGTGAAGTATGTAGCTTTTCCGAGATTGTCAAGGATTTCATCAATTTTTGGTAAAGGATACTTATCTCCAATAGTATTCTCATTGAGATTTCTATAATCAATCACCATACGGAATTTCCGTTTTCCTGAGGCGTCAGGTTTCTTGGGAACAATCCATACAGGTGCTGAGTATGGCGAAATTGAATTTCAGATTATCTTGTTGTCCAAAAGTTTGTTTACTTGTCGAGTGATCTCTTCTTGCATAGATTTTGGATGTCTTTAGCCTCTAACATAAATGGGTGATTCGTCCTTGGTTTTTATTTCGTGTTTCACAGCAGATGTGAAAGTTAAATTCTTTGAATCATCGTAAAAAATATCTTTGTATTTTTTACAAAGTTTTATGATTTTACTTCTTTCTTCTTCGTTTAGGTGTTCTGTTCTTATTGCTGGTTCGTGAAATTCGGTCGGAGGAGGTGAAATTTCATAATTGTCTAGAGTTTCGACGTGTAAAGTGTCTAATTGCATAGGTTTTTGAAGTATAATGTTTTCTAAAAATCCGTCACTTACATTGTGGATTGAGTTAGGTATTTGTAAATTTGCAATTTCTGTGGCGTGAATAAAGACTTGTCCTCGTTGTATGTCAACGGGTATTTTATTGTATAAAGTATAGAAATTAATTTCGACATTGTGAGTGGTTAAGTTTAGTATTTTAGTTTTATAATTAATTACGGCTTTAAAACGTTCAAGCTCAGAGTTTCCTAAAAGAATATCGAAATCTTCGCTCCAATCAGCGATTCGAGCATCTATGGGTTCGTAAATATTATAGACTTGTAGTAGAGGTGTTTTTATGTTTAGTAAATAATTTTGGGTTGTTTTCATGGATGTCAGTGTGAAGGGTTTTTCGTAAATATGTGAGGGATCAAAATATTTTAAAACTTTTGGTGAGACAACTGTGTGGGTGCCACCAGTGTCGATTAATACTTTAATATTTGAATCAGGTAAGAAGAAGAACGGTAGTCGGGGGTTAGCTTGGAGATTACTTAGATCGATATTGGTGGAGGATCTTCGTCTGTTGGATCCTCGAGAAAATTCTGAGAAGTTTCTTCAATTAATTCTTGGGGATAGTCATTGTCATTAACTTCGAAATATTCAGGGGCGTATTCGAAATTTTCAGGGGTGTATTCGAAATTTTCATCTGAGTTTGCATTAATGTTAAAATGATGCGTACGTCTAATAGTGGACGCATCCAAATCCATGGGTTTATTTCTTGTGGCGATAGTCTGTACCTGACTCATTGGGGTAGCATGATATCTTTCAGGTTGGGGATTTCGGATTTGTCTATTGCAATTGTTATTATTTTGTGGATTATTTCTAAAAGAATTAAAATTAGAGTTAGGAGTTGCATTGGCGTTTGGCCTAGTAGCAAAATTTGTATTCTGATGGGCATTGTTTCTTGATGTTAAGTTAGAATTCGCTTGAGAAAAGTTTTGTCTCGGATTAGAGTTGAAGTTTGGTTGTCTCTTATAAGAGTTGGAGTTTAGTTGTCTCTGATAAGAGTTGAAGTTTGGTTGTCTCGGATAAAAGTTAGAGTTTGGTTGAAAAACATTTCTTGTGGGATTTGGGTTATTGTTAAAAAATGTCTGGTTTGTATTAGCAGGTTTTTGTTTTGGTAAAAAAGGTTTGTTATTTTGTTGCGTCTTTAAATAATTCATATATTTCTGTTGAGATTTGTGATTGTCATAAACTATACATTTTTGGAGCGCTTGTTCAAGCGAAGTTATTGTAAAATGCGACAAATATTCGGCATATGGTTCATTAATACCTGTGCAAAATGTTTTTAAGGCTATATCTTTAAAATAGGGAGTCTTAAAATTAACAGTTTCAACGTTATCATTTAGAGTTGTATGCTGTAATAAATCGTTTAAATTTCTTGTAATTCTCTGGTGGTATTGATCATAAGATTCGTGATTTTTCTGGACAGTCGTAGAAAGTTGAGTAACTAGAATATCTTCGGAGCGTCTGTCTCCGTACTTAGCTAAAAGCGCTGGCCTTACTTCAGCCCAAGCTGTTTTGTTTGAATAATTAAGAAAATCCCGCGGTTCGCCTTTGATACGAGCAATAATGTTAGAGTTTAAGATAAATTCTTGCGAAGCTGTAAGCTGTTGGCCTACCAGGAATGTAATCAAGTTATCGACCGATTTTAAAAAGGTAGATAAATTATCTCCGGTGGAAAATTCCGGCAATGTAGCACATAGGCTAGTGATATCGGCATTTAGAAACGGCATTTCAACTTCTGTGATAATAATAGTAGGGATTTGTTGAGTAAAATCGGGATCGGCGTTAATACGGGTGTTAGAATCAATTTCAGTATTCAATGTGAGATTTTCAAGCAAAGTATTTAAATTATTAACAGAGTCTTGCGAAATATCAATGAAAGTGCTCATAAATCAAAAATAGGAATGAAAAGGAAAATGTACTTACAGTAGGATGATCTGTTGGGATGTCCTGCACATAATCTTTTCTTTTCCGGTTCGGATTTCTCGTCTAACAACTTCGTTGACCAAGCAAACTGCTTATGTTTCTTGTACGAGCTGTATCCTGTTCGCAGCGCCAGATAAATTTACGCACTTTCAAAATATCTTTTAAAAAAGATTTTATTTTTAAAATAGTACAACTAAGTTTTTACTTCAAAAATTAAACAATAAAAATTCTTAATTACAAAATGAAACGCATTGATCAGAGAATGATAATGGAATGATTAAAATATAAAAATTGAAAAATCAAGTTTATTGGCCCTTGGTTTGCAATTGCTGAGCTTGCTATTTCTTCTATAACTTTTGAAACTATCTGTATTTGATCCAAACTACCATCTTCAATGCAAAGGAAAGGATTGTATTGTTCGGATAGTTTATTTTCTTTGTTAATTTTCAAAGAAAGTACAGAGTTGCTGCTGTAGACAATAGTTGGCTGAAATAATTTGGAATGTTTAAATTGTTGTGATTTTTAACAAAAAATTTTTAGTTTCGTTATTGAAAATCGTTGAATTAACATATAATAGCTAAATTTATGCGAACAGTTTTACTAAATACTACACTGATGATTATAGTCAGGATTTCCACACTCTTGGTGGGTAAATGATGAATACGTAAAATTAAATATATTGCCGGTATAAGCAATCCACCACTAACTGACCAACGGCTTCGAGCGGATGAGTTAGTAAGTGGTAGGATACTTTCTTGTCCTGGGGTTAAGAAATTGGCTCTAAAGGCGGATGAATCTATTAGTGGTCAACGGCATAAGGATATAGAAAGCAACGGGAAACCACTACATTAAAGATCGTCAGATTTCCCCAGAACAATAACCATGCAAAGAACGGTTAATCACATGGCCCCTAGTCCGCGGCGGACCTTTAATGGTCGAGGGGTGCTAATAATCTGCACGAGGAGGAGCCACACGAATGTGGCAACTAACTATATAGAGAATAAATCCTTTTTAAATTTCGGGACATGGAATATGAGGAGTTTGTTCGAACAAGGAAAGACGCACAACGCGATTCAGGAAATGAACAGACTAAACCTAGAAATATTAGGCATAAGCGAAATGGCGCTGGCCTGGTTTCGGTAAAACATTAGTCATGGATGTTATTTTTTTTTCGGATTCTTTTCGGATAGAATAATATTATTACAAATACAAGGTAAGCCAGTGAACATTAATATACTACAAGTGTATGCTCCAACTGCAGATAAATCAGAAGCTGAAATAGAACATTTTTATGAACAACTCAACAACTTCTACAATACACAAGAAAGGAAGAAATTACTATAATAATGGGTGATTTAAATGCAAGGATAGGAAAAGCTATGGAGGTCACCACAGAAAAATGAACAAAATTGCATTAGAAATCAGATCGACTTTATTCTAACCAATTTAAAATTTAGAAATTCCATTGTAAGAGTTAAGACTTTTCCTGGAGCAGATGTTCCCTCCGACCAAAACCTCCTTTTCTCAAAAATAAAACTGAAGGTAAAAAAGATAATAAAATCCAAAAGTTCTAAGGTGAATACTCAGTTACTCAAAATAAATGAAATCCGTGCTGAGGCTTCAACTCGTATCAATCAAGAAATAAGGAAATTGACATCAGAAATGATGTCAATTTGTCAAACACTAAGAAAGTGAATATTATGTGGAGCAAAATCAAAGATTCTGTTATAAAAACACAGAAAGAAACTCTACAAAAGAAAACAGAAAGCCGAAAACCTTGGATGACTCAAGAAATACTGAAAATCATGGAACATGGATCATAGAAACAAAAACCCAAATAAGTACAGAGAAAAACATAAATTAATAAGGAACAAAATAAAATAAGCTAAGGAAAAGTGGATGATGGAAACATGCATCGAAGTGGAAGAATTGCAGAAAAAGCATGATCATTATAATTTACATAAAAAAGTAAAAGAATTATCTGGAAAATCACGAACAAATACACCTGACCGATTAATTGACAAAAACAATAAACCTATTAATAACCCAATTGAAATAAAATAAGTACGGACTAAATATATTGAAGATCTTTTCGTGGACACAAGAACGGAACCAACATAAATTGATAACTAGGAAGCTCCAATAATATTAAAATCTGAATTCCAACATGCTATAAACAACTCAAAATCTGGCAGACCCCCTGGGCCAGATGAAGTTCATATCAAGCTGATTAAACTAATAGACGAAGACAATTTAAGTGCAATAAATATACTCTTTAACAACATATACAAATCTGGTGAGATACCTACAGAATGGCTGGTATCGACCTTTGTTCCGCTACCAAAAACCAAGAACCCCAAACACTGTTGTGACTATAGATTAATCAGCTGAATGTCACGCTTATTAAAAACATTTTTAAAGATTATACATGCAAGAATATTAGTGTTGCCCAAAATCGGTCTTGGTCTTGCAGTCTTGGTCTTGTTCTTGCGTTTTCGCACGACCAAGACCAAGACCAAGACCGCCTAATTTTAGCAAGACCAAGACCAAGACTGACCGTGCAAGATTTACGCAAGAACAAGACTAAGCCTGCGAGACTCTTGCGTCTTGCAGTTAGGACGGAGTGTCGTTTTAGCGAGTATTGTAGTTCGGGTATATGTTTAAATACTCTATGAGACGCAAAAAAATATGTAATAAAAATTTAAAAAACTGGACTTATGAGCATTACGAACAATACCATAAACATACATCAAAATCATCAATCAAAATATTCATTAAAAACAACACATTTGACACGTGCTCAGAGATCATAATTACAATGTAAAAATAAAATATTTTGTACATTCTTTTCCAGCATACGACTTCTTCTCTCTGAAATTAATTGTCCAGATTTATAGCCGCCCTCTAATCATAAAATAATCTTGCATTGATACGTCGACAGTAATATCGTATCGAAATTTTTTTAAAATATGTCACCTTAGCTATAAAAAATATAACACTTATTATTACGGACACCCACTTCCCACTTAATAATTAAATTTTTTTCCCATTATAATTTAGTTAGGAGGAATCTAAATCAACAAATCTTATCGGCCTAAGACTAAACATTGTTTAGGCTGAGGGTGCGATGAGATCATTCGGTTAAACCAAATTTGCTGAAAGAGCGCGATAATATTCAAAAGTTTATTAATAACAGATAATTTAGCTTACCGTGTAAACAAAATACCGAAGTAAGGATATATTATAATTCTCGGTTATTGTTATTAGATACTTAGGGTATTGAATAGTAACGGACATTTATAGTAGTAGGTACTTTTTCGACATCACTAAACTTCATTTGACAAGTTTACAATTTGACATGGGGGACAAAGATTCAAATAGTTTTAAAATAGTCGGAGTAGTGAGCGTTGGAATTATAGATATAAAAGACCTAAAAGCAAATTTGAAGAGTTTTTCGAAATAACTTATGCATCCTAAATTGCTTTGTTTGAATTTGTTAAAATGAAAATGAAAAACAGAAACACTTCAGGTTCAAGGAAGCATATAATATCTTTTCATAAAAAAGAATTACCTACAAATATTTCTTCCTGAAAAACCAAAATTCTGGTTCCTAAAAAAATATTACTACTACTTTATTTTGGTAAATTAATGTATTTATTAAGTAGATATCTCCTTAATTTAAAATAACTTCTTTTGATTATCATTACTAACTTTACCTATTCTTTATTTTTTCAAGTTAGTTTTTTATATAAAAGTAGAGCTAAGATTGTTAATAACATTTATGTTGCTTTAATAAGTGGATTATAGTTTGTTATCTTATCACCTAAAGAATATGTGCCCTTGATACCTGTATTTGTTTGCCACGTACCAATCTTTTTTAAGATTTCCATTTCATATATATGGTGGAGGTCCATCAATACCTTTCTAGACAGAAAATGTTCTTTAAAGTACAGTAAAGTTTATGTCATTAATTTGGGTTTTTTTGAGTTTTAACCATGTTTGATTGACTTTCATGGGGCATGGTAGATAGCTGGGTTAGTTAGAGCATAGGCACGGATCGCTTAGATCGTGGCTTCAAACTTCCCCAGTAACGTTTAATAAATAGCAATAGGCTAATGGGTAACTGCAATACTTGCAAGATTCTTGCTGCAAGACCAAGACCAAGACCGGGAGTGCAATACCAAGACCAAGACCAAGACCAGGTGTATTGGCGCAAGACCAAGACCAAGACTGTCTAAGTCTCGTCTTGTTCTTGCATTTGGGCAACACTAAAGAATATTCAGAAAGTGCGAAGCGGATATGAGTTATAGACAGTTTGGCTTTCGTAACGGCTTCGGAATAGGGAAAGCTCTGTATAGTTTCACAACTCTTGCCCAAAAATGTCGACACCAACAAAAATATCTTTTCGTTGCGTTTGTAGACTATGAGAAAGCTTTCGACAAAGCTAAACATAACATTCTCATGGAATATCCAAAGAGGAAAGGAATCGACAAAAATGACATTAACATAGTGAGAAATCCCTATTGGAACCAACAGGCTGTGGTAACATTAGATGGACCGATCATATTACGAACGAAATGGTGTTGCACAGAATGGGAAGTCACAGAGAACTTTTGACCACCATTAAAAGGCAAAAGACAGCATATTTGGTTCACATACTTAGAAATGATAAGTACAAGTTATTGCAGCTGATTATGAAGGGTAAAATCGAAGGAAAAAGGTGTCCTAGTAGACTACAAATATTTTGGCTGAAAAACATTCGCGACTGGATCGGGTTAAACACACAGACGCTCTTAAGAAAAACAGAAGATAGAGACGAATTTGCAATGGTTATAGCCAACCTTCATTAGTGAAGACGGCACTAAAAGAAGAAGAAAGAAAATGTCCTGATTTGACTTTTTATTTTCTACGAATTTTAGAATAAAGTTTATTTATATAGTTTATGTTTATATTGTATATTTTGTGCGGTCCAGAACAAGAAAACGGAATTGCATCCAAACTAGGCTCCAAAAGTTGTTCAGCGAGAACATATTTACAAAAAAAATATGTCCTCGACTTCTCCGTCATTGTATTTTTCCTTGCATTATTACTTAAAGCAAATTATAACTTCTGCCTCTTGTAATACATCCAAGATATCTTATCTTCCTAGTAAAGTTTTTGGAACTTTCATGTTGGTAATACTATCAATATATGAAACGTATGTAAATATAATGTAAAGTAAACCTCTCAATAGCCAGCAAGTTCGAATTTTTATTTAATAAATATTCATTGCTTTCTATTTTGTAATTGTTATATGTTATAAGCTAAGCTAGTTACCTATTTTAGTTTACTCCTTTCGCTAGAGAATTAAGTGGCTTTTTCTATTATAATATATCGTAATTTAATTCACTTATTTCTTATGTAATGTTGTAAAGCTACATCTGAAATAAAAACTAACAAAAGCTTAGTACAAGAAAATGTGGTAGTCGAATCCAATTGTTTACTTTATGCTTACACGAAAAGACAATATCACTAAAATGGAATAAGCTAGTCACAATTTTGTTACATAAATAACTAGAAATAAAATTTGATAGTCCTAGATAAGAATCCACCCAGTACTTATCGAGATAATGAAATACAGATCCGCTGTAAAAAATGTTAGTCAAAAAGGTTATGACACTCTTTTCTTGTGGCATGTTTAACTTAAATATTAGGTTTATATGGGATTAAGTCACAATTGAAAGGTTTGGAATCAAAACGGTATAAGTGCATTAAACCTTTTTTTTTGAGATAATTGGACTTCATTCATATTTCCTCACTGTAAATTACTAAAATAATTTAGGTAAACTATGATGCTTACATACATTTTGTAAGGACCTTATTTTTTCGTTTAAAATGTAAAAATTATAAGTAGTTAAAAAAAAATTATTGAAAAAAATGTACTTATACCGTTTTTATTCGAAATAAAAGTACAGATTTAAAAATTAAACTGTTTATTTTCCAGATTGGTCTGAATAAGATTTTATTCATCATCAGATGATAATATTGTATTATCATCCTCATCAGGAAATTTAGAAAACTCTGGTGTTTCTGTAATTTGTATAGCTCTTCTTTTATTTTTCACTGTATTCGATTCATGCTGCATGTATAAAAATAGTTTTAAATAGGAGGAATAAATTCAAGAAGAGTCTGTAAATTCTTCTTATTCTTTATGTTAATTTTCGTGCAGTCATTTCTACTGCGAAGTAATATAAGTTTGCTGTCAAAAAATGGGCGACCAGAGGACAATATCTTACAAATGCACTGAGTGAAAGGAAATTCCTCATCCAAGGAGGATTTAAAAAAGAATGAAAAGGGCTCTTTGGTGCTATTATAATTTAATTTAGATTTGCAGTATCCTGTTCTTTTTTAAATAATTCAGTAGCAACATTACTACATTCCATGAATTGCACAATTTCTTTGCATTTGGCTAAGAGATCTTTAAGATGATTTATTTTGATAATGTCTTGAACAACTAAATTAATACAACGAGCAAAGCAGGGATGCTTTTGCTTTAACAGTTCATAACCTTTATTCATATTAGCTGCATTATCTGTAACAATACATGATATTTTGTTTTCTCTATCCCATTTCAAAAAAATATCAGTTAGAGCTTATAAAATATTCTCTGCTGTGTAGTTAATACCCATTTTTAAAGGTTTTGTAGACAAAACAGCAGAGTGTAATTTAATATTCTTGGTCACAAAATGGCATGTTACTGTCAAGTATGATTCTGTTACCCTTTTAGTCCAGGAGTCTGAAGGAGTCCACATAATTTACCTTTTTTTAATATATGTTTGAAATTTTCACAAATTTCATCATACATTTTTCGCATCAAGTTTTCTCTGATTGTAAATTTACTGGGCATATCATATCTGGGATCTAATAGATTAATTTTAAAGCCAGTATCATTGACTATATTAAAGAGTTGAAAATAAGTAGCAATCATCATTGTCAATGCTTTATTAAGTAGATTTTTACTTTGTGAGTTTTTCGTATATTTAAAATTTCCCCTTTTGCAGAATGGGACTTATGGCTCTAGTTGAGGATCGAGTCTTTGCCAATGCCAGGGTGAAATTTTTTTAAATAATCACTCAAATTTGACGTATTGCCATTTGTTCTATATTCTTTACCACAAGTAAGACATTTCGCAAACTTTTTGTCACTTGATTTCTTAAAAAAAAATCTACACTTTTGAAACTTGCCGCTTCTTGCCTTGTCACCTTTGTCAGTCGCATGGAAAACAGTCAGATTAGTCTCGGGAAGACAAACTCTTTTTTCTACGTCTTTTTCTCTACCAGTAAGATTAGAGTTATATTGAACAGTTTTATCATTTTTGTCAGCATCAGAAGATAACTTTCCTAAAAATAAATAGGGGCTGATAAAAATAAATTAACTATGCAAAGAATCATTACAAAATTATAAAACAAGGATATCAAAATCGAATTTTTTTATTTAGGTAATAGTTGCTTACTTCTAGTTGGTCTTCTTACTTACTTACTTAAATACTTGTCCATTTCTCGGGCTTATATGTTTTAAAATATGACTTGAGAAACAAACGAGGAACGTTTAAAATTTAATATTTAAAGGAATGAGTAAAGCCAAAACATAATATGAAAGATAAAAATATTCATTAAATCAAATCCCAGGATTAACCTTTCCTTCTTTTCTCATTTCTGTGATAAGAACTGGGCATGGACGTTCGCCAATTCCGTAAATTTTCTCTATCCACTAATCTACTTTCATCGAAAATTTGTACTTTCATTTATTTTTAACGTTTCATATATATATATATATATATATATATATATATATATACACTTATATATATACATAAATATACGTTTTTTATATAGTATATTATCGATGATTCAAATGGTATTTATTGACTATCGAAAACTATAGCATTTCGATAGTCACTACTATCGATAGTTCTCTCACCATTCACCATTTACGTGTTATATATATATATATATATATATATATATATATAATATATATATATATATATATATATATATATATATATATATATAGGCTGAGTCACAAGTAACGAGACGGAAGATTTTATACATCGAAAAGGTAAAAGATTTTAAAAAAATTTTAAATTTATAGTTTGAAGGATAAGGGCTACATTTTAAAATTATTTTGAAATATACTTATATAATTGTCGGCAAAAAATAAGGTATAGTTTCATAAGACTTTCCTCTACCTATGTACAGAGTGCTCTGAGTTATGTGGAATATTCTTAAAATGTAAAGCTTTACATTACATATTATAACGAAGACTCATTCCTAACTTATTTAAGAAATTCTAATAAAATTGGTTATACCTCTAAATAGTTGGATATTGGTTGAATGTATTTCATAATTAATTATTAAACATTTATTTACAGGGTGTTCAAAATTTGCAGTTTTATTATTGGATTATTTAATGAGTAATATAAGGCTTATTTTAAATGGAAGACCCCGTATATTAATGAATTATTTTAAAAAAAATTTCCACTTTCGAATGGTATATGGATGTTCTATAACTAGGAGTGATAGATTTGGCGTAATTTAAAATTTTCTTTTCGATTTCAAAATATTTATAGTTGTTACTCTCGATTTTTAAACCCATCATTTTGACATATTTGTTATAAATGAAACCAATGTAGTTGTAAACAAATGTGTATACTTTAGACTTTTACTTGCTGATACACAACGAGTCAGAAAGAATTTTAATAAAACAAATAATAGAAAATGAACATAAATAATACAAAATAAACCACAACTTACTACATTATAAGCAAAAAAAAAAATTTTAAAGAAGACTCATTCTCGACTTATTTAAGCAATTATAACAAATTTTCTCTTACAGCGAAATAGTTGGGAAATGGTTAAATTTATTCCATTATTGATTATTAAACATTTATTTACAGGGTGGTAAAAACTTAGTTTCAAATTTGGATTATTCAATATCTAGTATGAGGCTTATTTTAAATGGAACACCATGGATATTAATTAATCGTAATACTAAAAAAGTTTCCTCTTTTGAATGGTATAAAGATGTCCTATACTTAAGTCTCATAGTTTTTGCGTAATTTACAATTATTTAAACTCTTCATCGGTATACATATTGATTTTAAAACAAAAGATATAAGTAGTTAGTTAATGTCATTGTATGACATTGTCATTTTCTGACATTACGGTCTGGTAATTGTCAAAATATAAACATTCGTGTGTAATATTTAACTTTTATTGTGCTACTGGTAATGTTGCATACGAAAAGGTAAATAAAAATAAACCAGTTATTGGTGACAACGTTAACGAACTTAATGTCCTGCTTTCTGTTACAGAAAACCCAAATATTAGTACAAGAAAAATTTCGGGTGAGTTAGAAATTAGTCAAACTAGTGTATGTAGAATACTGAAGACCACCCACTTTCATCCGTATCACATTCAACTTCACCAGCATTTGACAGAACAAGATTATAGTAACCGTTTAAATGTTTGTTTATGGACAAACATTAAAATGTTTAAATGTTTGTTTTAGATAAAGTTGGAGAAGATCCTGATTTTTAAAAAAATGTATTATTTACAGACGAATCGACTTTTCATAATAATGGTCTACTGAATAGACATAATTTTCATTATTATGACACAGAAAATAAACATTTATTTCGTACTGTTGATCGCCAACACCGATGGAGTGTTAATGTTTGGGGCGGCATTATGGGCGAGTACGTTATCGGCCCGTATTTTTTTGTCGGACATCTCAATGGGACAAATTTCTTAAGTTTTTTAAAACAAGATTTTTGGACACTGCTTGAGAACCTTCCACTTAGCCTACGAACAAAAATGTGGCTCCAGTTGGACGGAGCTCCTGCTCATTTCTCACGTGATGTTAGGAACTACCTTAACAGAAAATTTACAAACAGATGGATAGGTAGATGTGGTTCATATAATTGGCCCCCTAGGTCACCAGGACTAACCAAGATGGATTTTTTTAAATGGGGTTATATTAAAAATATTGTATATGCTACATCTCCTACTACTAGAGATGACATGAAATTAAGAATTACAAACGCGTTTGCGCCAATAACTCCTGCTATGATAAATAATGTAAATAAATCATTCGAAGATAGAATCGCTATGTTGTATTGCACAAGATGGCAAGCAATTTGAACATCTGTTACATACCTGAACATTTTTTACTTATAGTAAGTTTTGGATTATTTTGTATTATTTATGTTCATTATTCGTTTTGTATTATTTTGTATTATTTGTTTTATTAAAATTCTTTCTGTTTCGTTATGTATTTAATTGTTTTCAAAAAAAGAGTGTGTGCTCGTAACACGTAAAAAGTTATAGGTACATCTATTATTATGACTTCAAAGAAATAAATATATTTTACAGTTTTATTTTTATTTAAATATTAAACTTATTTTAATACTTAAAATATTACAAAAAATTAAACATAACGTTAATATCTACGTCATTTTTAAAAACTTTAACCTCTGCACAGTTGCATTACACTTGATGAATCGTAGAAAATCTAAAAAAACATCAGATTTTCAACAATGTTTTTTTTATTTTCTTTTCATCATATTTTAATACTAATTATCCTATTCCCAACGAATACAAATCCAAGGACATAAAAATTTTAATTTATTTACAAAAAATGTATTTACAACTACACTGGTTTCGTTTATAACAATATGTCAATATGATGGGTTTAAAAATCGAAAGTAACAATTATAAATATTTGAAATCGATTTCCGTTTAACAAAATTTTAAATTACAGCAAAACTATCAGTCCTAGTTATAAGACATCCATATATCATTCGAAAGAAAAAATATTTTTTAATTTAATAATTCATTAATATACAGGGTGTTCCATTTCAAATAAGCCTTATATTACAAATTGAATAATCCAATAATGAAACTACAAATTTTGAACACACTGTAAATAAATGTTTAATAATTAATCATGAAATACATTCGACCAATATCCAGCTATTTAGATGTATGAGTAATTTTATTAGAATTCCTTAAATAAATTAAGAATGAGTCCTCGTTTAAAGTTTTACATTTTAAGAAAATTCGACATACCTCAGAACACTCTGTACATAGGTATAGAGAATTTTTATAAAACTATACCTTATTTTTTTTTACAGAAAATTAGAAAATCCAATAAAATACAGGGTGTTCCATAGGAAAAAATATAACTTTAAAACGCCGCGATTTATTGTGACACCCTGCATATTTCAGAATAAGTTGAAATTGTAGCCTTTATTAACCTACATACTATACATTTAAAAAAATTTCAAAATCTTTTACAGTTTCGCTGTAATCTTCGGTATCGTTAGTGGTGATTCACCCTATATATATATATATATATATATATATATATATATATATATATATATATATATATATATATATATATATATATATATATACATATAAATCTCGTGATCTCGTGTAACGATGTTTGTCCAAGCTAAAATTCAAAAACCACTGAACCGATTGCAATAAAATCTTGTGAAAGTGTATGTGTTGGTCTATCTTAGGAGATAGGTTTTTTTTTATTTCGATGAATGACCATTATTTTTTTTTAATTGTAAATTCAAAATCTTTTATATGACTTCACCTCTACAGTTTAAGTTCATTTGATCCGATTGTTAAACGTCATTTTATGATATTTTATTACTACATATAGTCAGTTTATGTTTTTATAACTTTCTTTATAATAAATTGATTTGGCTTGTTTTGATGTTGAAATAATTATTTGAAGTCCTACGAAGGTCTAATAGGTAAGAAAATATGATGAAATTATAAGAAAAATAGTAGAAATAACGGTTTTATTTTTCCATAACAAGTTACATCATACCCTTATACAAAATGTTTTATAAAACTCACTTCTACTACAGTGGTAGTTCATTAAACATAAAGTGACGTTTAACAAACCAACTCCACGTCTCTTTACGTTTTTCGTTTCCCGTGAACTCGAGAAAATATGATAACATTGCAAGAAAAATAGTAAATAGAAATATAGTAGTAAAAACAAGCGATTAAAGTTCAAACTTAAATGGGAATTGGAATTTAATTTTTTAATTTAATTCAGAAATAAATTGCCATGAGCCGATTTATGTATTTTTTTGTATTTTAGGTGGATCTAATTAATATGCAATCAGAGTCTGACGGCGAATACAAGTTTATCCTTAGTTATCAAGATCATCTCACCAAGTTTGTTGTTCTGCGTTCATTGAAACCTAAAACTGCTGACGAAGTATACGACATCCTTTTGCATATATTTTGCTTATTTGGGGCTCCATACATACTTCACATTGACAATGGATGGGAATTTTGTGACCGGGTAAGTGGTAAAAACAAATAGTAAAAATTTAAAGATTCACGGTATATAAAACAGATCATGAAATTTTCCGGTTTTTTGATTTTCCTCGGTTCGGAGTGTGATGTGAAGTCACATCACACTCCGAGCTGTTTATTGCTGCCGAAAAATTATTAACATTTAGTTATTTTTTTGTAATTAAGTAATGGTACGGTTTTCAGGTTATCGAGAACCTAACCAGTAAATGGAGTACCATAAAACTAGTACATGGAAAACCAAGACACTCGTAGAGTCAAGGATGTGTCGAACGGGCCAATCAAGACGTTCGAGATAGTCTTGTGGCTTGGATGACTGATAAAAACATCTTAGGACGGGCAAATAGTTTCAGGATCATTCAGAATACTAAGAACAACAGTTACCATGGTGGGATCAAGAGAACCCTTTATGAGACAATGTTTGGTTCACCGCAGAAAAATGGATTATCAGATTCCTTTCTGATAGCCGACGTCGTAAAAAAACTACTAAGGAAGAACTAGAAGGAGAGTTGTCTAAGCTTAAAAGAAGATTTAATAAAGAAGATAATGAAGAAATAAATGCTGTGGATGAAGATGATTCCGAGATTTGTACAAGGACTGTGGAAAACAACAAACACGTAGAAAAAAAACTATGTCCAGCGATAACTTAACACTCTGTGATATTGATTGTGACAAAACAAACAGCTGTTTTGAATATAGTCAGCACATCCATGATGAAGTTTCAAATAACGAAGACTTAGACTTACCTTTGTGCACTCTTTGCTTAAGAAAATCTGCCATAGACACAATACGAGAAAACTGTGTAACTGCAATAAAAAGTCAGGCAGCCAAAATGTTAAAGCTTACTGAAAGAAAACCCCAGTTGCAGTCGGCGATGACGTTTTGGTAAACATTTTTAATGTCGACCGGGGCCGACTAGATTGAAGGAATGTAATGGCTATTGTAATAAATAAGAACGATGATTCCTATACCCTTGATACAAAGCATGGGGTTCTTGACAAACAGTTTTCTAGACACCAGTTCCAGGTAGCTCCTAATAAATTTATTAATAATATTGATGTACCTGATGAACAGCTCAATGTCCGTATAGAACCAAAGATGCCATCCTGGTCAAAACAAGGTTTCATCAGATCTAGATGCAAGAAGAAGTGTTCATTCAAATCTTGCAAATGTGTAAAATCAAACATAAAATGCAATTCTAAATGTCACGGTACCACTTTTTGTGCTAACAAGTAAAGTGAATATTTTCTGAAAACATTCTGTAATAAACATTTAAAGTGGTAGATGTATGAAAAAGACTAATATAAGAGACGTATATATATGAAAATGTTTAATATTTTTTTTTCT
The DNA here is from genome assembly GCF_040954645.1 of Diabrotica undecimpunctata. Lineage (NCBI taxonomy): Eukaryota > Metazoa > Arthropoda > Insecta > Coleoptera > Chrysomelidae > Diabrotica > Diabrotica undecimpunctata. The sequence continues at coordinate 102,394,142 of NC_092805.1, forward strand.
ATTTCCAATAATAAAATACTTGTATTTTACCCTTTAGCTTTTTTTTTAATTAAAATAAATGGAGATTTAAGGAAAATTTTATTTTATTTTACTTGTTATTACGGAATTAGTGTAGGGTATGGTTATGTTTGGAGGCTTTTCGGCGTTTGCGCAAATTACAAATACCCACAAGGTGAAGTGGGTAAAATAGATTAGCCAAGTTATGGCTATTGTGGTTTTGCTCAATCTCCGGTGAACGTGTTTATTTCAGCAATTGGGTAATTTCGTTTACAACGCGTTCTGGATATTTCGCTTCAGCCAATATTCGAATAAAATGCTCACTCGGCGACGTTATTAATTCACATTATAAGCATCGCAAAGTGAGTAAAAATTTCGGACATTGTCCGAATTCGGAGTTTTAGTGTAACATACATATAAAATTAATTTTGTTTGTTTCCTATATTTAAAGTTCTATGATATCAGAGGTATAGCCGTCTCTTCTAAATGCTCTGAATAACCTCTAAGCATAGCGTAGTATCCAGAATTATATTACAATAAAAAAGAAAACAATTATTTATCTTCGTAAAATTAGAGCAGAAACGTAAATGTATCCTATCAAACGAGAAGCTCCTCTTTAAAAATACAAGAATAAACTCATAAAAGTAAGATATTGACTGATATTGATGAAGAGTGGATATTGACTCCGAACCAATAATCCTCAAATACATATACACACAAAATTAGAATTTGATAGTAATATTGTGGGTAAACTAGATAAATACGGCCGAATACTTACCACGTCGCCATATTCACATGCGTTTTTTCGAGTTCTTCCTAGTAATTTTCAATGGGATTAATAACAAGAAGAATATTTATTCCCATGATTGCATGTGATTGTGTTTTTAATTTTAAAGACTTTTACAGATTACATTTTACAGATTTTATGTATTCAAATGAAATATCACCAATAAAGTTGTCCCAGGAACCCACCTCAAAAACATTGAAATTAAGTTCACTTCTTTAAAATGTACATATATATTATTCAAATTTTAATTATAAATGAGACAAATAAAAGAAAACTACTACAAGATTTTTTTTCTATTTTCGAGTAACAAAACAAAATCAATCTGTATCAATCAAAAGTTTAATCTGTATTTTGAGAACAATTTTTGAGGCGGAAATCGAAACGCAAAACGTATTTTCAATTAAAATTTTTATTTATTTCCAATAAATGTAGTACATAACTTTTGGCTCTATTCTGATTTTTTATATTCACTTTTATTTCTTTAAAAGCTCCTTGACTTTATTATTGGTAGACTTAGTACTTACTTTTGTATATATCTTCTACATAAATAACTTCATAATACTTAATGACATTTTTATAAAGAGCTCCGTAAGAAGATTTCGTGATACCATTGTTGCTAGGAAGCCCGAATAGACGATTTGAAAATTATCTATAATTATAACACCACAATCTAAAAGATATTATGAAATTAGCTATCCTTTTATTAAATGCCATAACAATTTAAAAATCGGTAGTAGCCAATCTTAAGAAACAAGCTATTCGATAATTAACTCCATAAAACATTTAATAAAGTATATTAGACATAATTTCAGTTGAGATTAGAGACCTTCGAAAACGAAGATGTTCCAATTCGTGATTATAGTAATTAAATGGTAATATTTCGACTCTGAAATATGAGACTACGAAAGAATTAACTATCATTTAGCTAATTGATCATAAATAAAGAGGCAGGTGGTATTCGCGATGATTACTCATATATTTTAAAATAAGTATTAGATCAGGATAATAAAGGTGCAAATAGGTAGTATAATATAAAGCGATTTTGACTAAAAAAATAACCACTTTTTATAATGTTTGACGTGAACCAAGTATCCTATCATGTGTGACAAAACAAATTATATAAATTTAAAGCATTTAATAATTTGTATGTCATACTAGTTTATTATTGTGTTTTTATTGCTTAATAATATTATATTAATAATAGTATTTCCGTAGCGTATCAACATAACGATACACGGATGATAGAATGTCTACTAGTAAATACGTAGTCAAAATAAAATCGAATTTTCGGATTTTTCAGAACATATTTATTTGTAGATGCATTAACGAACTAGTATGACATAAAAGTTTGTATGCACCGCGGGTATTAATAGATGTATATGCCCTCGGGCGACTTACAAACCCTCGGGTTTGTAACATCGTCTAATAAACATCTAGTAAGTAAGACAATGGTTCGTAAAACAATGCGTATGGTTCACTAAGAGACATCTTTAAGAGCAACATCCCGATAGCTATGAAACAGAACACATTTGACCAATACGTTCTTCCTATTATGACATACGGAGCAGAAACTCCAACGCTCACAAATACAACAGCACTAAAAATGCGAGTGGCACAAAGGCGCATGGAAAGATCAATTCTCGCTGTGACAAAAAAAGACAAAATAAGGAATCAAGACTTAAGGAGAAGAACAGGTATCAGTGATGTCATCGAACGTATAGCCAACTGAAATGGAATTGGGCAGGTCATATAGCGAGACTGAAAGACACAAGATGGACCAGAAAACTAATTGACTGGCGCCTACGAGAAGACAAACGCAGCAGAGGACGACCACCAACACGCTGGATGGACGACATTAGACCGATATCCAAGAAATGGCAACAAGAAGCACAGAACCGTGAAAAGTAGCGAAAAATGGGAGAGACCTATGTCCAGCAGTGGACAGAAGAGGTTGCATGATGATGATGAAGTAAAACAAGTAAAATGTAATGGCATATCTCGCAAAACAGAAAACCAAAAAAGGTATATCGATGGAAGGTAACCATATATACGTATTTCTGACCTATTCAGTACGGTGCAGCCAAGTTAGAAAAGGAGCATGTTAACTTGGAAAAAGAATCACTACATGAGCAATGCGACCAATTTATGGCATTAGAGTTAGAAGACCCTAATAATTTCCCTTATGATTATGTACGAGACAGCACCGTAATACGGGTTATTATATTTTCAGCATTTAGTTTACCACTACCGTTGACCTGAAGATGCATAGCAAATTATAGTACGCGAAACCGGTCGTTGGTAGTAGACTAAATTGATTGTAAGTCTTATTTTTATTTCTTTTTACCCATTTTATATCAGAAATAGTGCAAATGAGATATATAAAATGGCCAAATATAGAACAAAGACAACAGAAAATTTGAGTCAGATTATATGTATCCGAAAATACTGAAATACTATAAATTTGTCTATAAATATTTTCACGGTTTGTCAAACAAATAATTTGAAAAGCAGTATAACTAACGGAGAAAACTATAGCAATTGTGATCAAAATGATAAACAAGGAGTGCTTAGCTGATAGGAGAGGAGAAGCATGGGTAGGGTTATGAAAGACAGGAACAAGTTGGTCTATGTATCTTAGTATCAGTATATAAAAAGAAAGTAATAACTACAGAGCCATAACAAGCAGACCTGAAATATTCCTTAGGCAGGGTTAAATAGACGATAAGGCATACATTGGACCTATACATGGCTGCCGAACAATTTCAAGAGGTTATTATGTCTGCGTTCGAAGACAACTGTCCGGATATAGTGAGTAATTCCAACAGAAAAGTACCCTGGTTGAATGACAATCTTGAAAATCAAAAGATGTCAGACGAAAATTTAATTTCGTCGAAAGATCAGGTGCGTGGGGCGATTATCGCGAAGCTTTGACTAAATATAATAAGGAACTGAGGAGTACAGAAAGATAATCGTGAAAAAGATGTTGCAAGGACATACAACGAGCTGCAGAAAAATCAAGGCTCTATGAAGTTCTCTCAAATTACCGTCAGATAAGTTTACCCTCGCTGCAAAAGAAGTCACAGGTGAACACACTCAGATAGTGAAGAGCCCCTTAAAAAAAGTTTTCAGGTCGAATTTTACTGAGTCTAAAAATTGATACCACTAGACACATGGCATCAGTCATCATAAAACGAAGTGCATAAGTTAACGTAACTGACTAACGACAAGAAGTAAGTTGTGAGCATTCTGCAGAAGTGTTCACCAAGCCATTGCTGGCTATCGGTAATAGCCATATTTTAGTCGACGACTCGAATAAATTGATTACGATTCCGCTGAATTTTTGACATTTTGTCTTAACAAAGGCCGAGCTTATTAATAAAGTGTTCCCGAAAATTATTCTCAGCCACAAAAATCACACTTGGTTGAGTGAATTAACAATTTTAGCAGCAAATAACGAGAATAGATGACTTAAACTTAATTACTCAAGATCAAATCGTTAATCCACTGCATTACTTCAAAGCTATCGACTGTGTAACAAACACAGACGTGCGAAAATTTACAACTAAAGGTTGGCTCAATTGTCATCATAATTTGAAATCTGAATCAACTAAAGCAGTGTAACGGAAAGCGTTTGGTGGTGTTAAAAGGCATGGGCAATATAATACATGCGACGATAATCAAATGAACATTTATGGATGCGGAAGTTTTCATATGCCATTCGAATTTAATTGAATTATTCGTCTTACATTCGCCATGATGATAAACAAATCACAAGGCCAATCCTTAAATATTTGTGGACTAAATATAGAAAATAATTGTTTCTTCTAAAGTCAATTAAACGTAGTATGTTTGCGTGTAGGCAAACATACTACATTTGCGCGTTGTGCGTTGTGCGCCTAGCAACACAACGAAAAATATAATATATCATAAGGTTATACAATGAAAATAATCGACACAAGTCGTAAAATTCTTATCTACACCTTCTTTCCCTCCCCATCCTACCCAACAAGAATATGGAGAAAACCAGATGCAAAAAATCGGTAAGTTTCGGTAAAAATCGGTAAAAATCGGTAAAAATCGGTAAAAGCTATCGTGCTATAAACTGAATGGTCGCACATCACGCGATCGCTAACCATGCTCTTGGGACACTGAACCAAATCCCACTAAATATCAGCCTTGTTACGCAAGGCTCTACAGAAATCGGCCAACGGTCCCAGCTACTCGTGGGAATAAATATGAATACTCACCAACATGCAAAGCAAGCACGGTATTTAAATGCCAAAAACCCTGCCACTGTAAACCAATTCTACCCAAAGTGCGTCAAAAAGATAAACCTAAAAAATTGCCACATATAATGCTTTGTCACTCTCTTCCGAGAAAAGATTCGAAGAAATGGAGGAAGAACTCTCAAAAGTGAATTGGGATATTGTGGGTATCAGCGAAGTAAGAAAAACGGGAGAAAGTCTTGTCACACTGCCATCAGATCATTTATGGTTTTACGAAGGAGTAGAAGAATTGATAGTCAGAGAATTGCCAATAGAATTGTGTCAATAAATCAAATCTCAACAAGGGTGATCTACTTAAACATCAAAATAAGCGCAAGATACATCTTAATGATCGTTTAAGTGTACGTCTCTACTACCAGGTCACTTCTTAATAATAGTTGGCGATTTTATCGCCAAAATAGGAACACCTCTCCGATGTAAATATAAGGACCGAAAATAAAAATATTAACAAATTTGGTACCAAACCAGAACATAACAGTATTGGTGGGCAAGAAGTAGAACTCATAGATAAATATAAATACCTTGGATACGAAATTATGGTAAGCAGGGATAATCAGAATAATAAACTGAAGAGAAAGATCGGTCTTGGGTGGCAGCATATAGAAAACTGAGAGAAACTTTTAAAAGTGAGCTACTCACATGCCTGAAGAGAAAAGTATTTGAACAATGCGTCCTTCCAATGTTGGCATACGAAACAGAAACACTTACTTTTACAAAAGCGTCGACTAACAAACTAAGAGTCACACAGAGAACAATGAAGCGATCCATGTTAGGAATAACCCTGCGAGACAAAATAAAAAACGAAGAGGTAAGGAGGAGAACCAAGGTGACTAACGTCATCGAAAGGATAGCCAGACTAAAATGGAGATGGGCAGGGCACATAGATGAAATGACGGATGGGCGATGGATAAAGAGGTTATTTGAATGAAGACCAAGGGAATACAAGAGAAACTACACGATGGCCTGGCGATTTAAGAAGAAAAAATATAAACTGGATGAGATAGACGGGTTGGAAACACGGGGAAGAGGCCTATGTTTAGCAGTGGACTTTTGAGGCTGGATGAAGAATCGACACGAATGTAATCTATTCAGCAATGGTTACTTTGCTGCCACGTGAGTTAAATCATTTTTAAACTTTTATTGAACTTATTTAATTTGTTCTTAATATAAGAAAGTTAATGTAAATCAGCTAATAATTTAATAGACCACTTAATAATTTTAAAGCAATATTTAGGATCAACTAGTTATTTTAATAAAACATATTTTACATACAAAAACATTGATTAGCAGAACTTATTTCCAATAATAAATTGTGCAATTTTAAAAATTTATACTCAAGGCAAATTGTTACTGAATCTTTAATTAACTAAGGAGATGATTCTCTTAACCTTATATAAAAATAAGCACTTATTTTGGTAATTAATGAATTCTTACTTGATGGTTCTCCAAGTGAATGAACAATTGGAAGATTATGGTATATGTATACTATATGTATTATATTTGTCGAAAGCTATCGAAAATCCATATAAGTATTATTAAAACTACAAGTAATATATTCACAATGATAAAGATTTTATAATTAATCCACACATTCATCATAACAGTCAATGATTGATTCTATTTTTTCCCTGAACTATACCTTCAGGTAATTCCAATAGTTGAACACCTACAAAAGATTGAAATAGAGTTCCTTAAAATAAATAATCAAAAATAATGATGCCATTAATAATCCTTTTGTACCTCGAATATTTTATTTCACTCACTTATCATTTTCAGTTTACAATACACAAAAATTAATCATATTGAAAACGATAAAACGCATAATAGGATACACTGCACTCCAAAATTGGTCGCCTTAAGGTTAATTGGAGGTTACTTGGGTAATGAATATGTTTTACAACACAAAATGGAATCATCTGATACTAAAGTTTTAAATAAAATTAAAGATAAAATGTACAAAGCTCAATAATAAACCCGAATTCATCATAAAGGCCTCTTATAGCAAACGAAAAATTTTAGAACGACAAAAACATGCATAATCATGACAGTAAAAAAACTATGAAATTGAAAGCGATAATATTCAGAATTTAAATAAACTGTCACATAAATAATTTAAAAGAAAAGGCTTACTATCAAGAACTAAATTTGGTATATATACAATACGTTTCTCAGATTTTGGGAACTTCTAAAAAAACGAACATAAGCCTCAATCTAAAAGCTCTACGCAATTTATATGAAACAAATTCGGCTCAAATTAAAATAGGAAGAAAGATAACACAAGGTATTTTTACAAATAGAAGGTTAAAACAAGATTGCTTTCTGTCGAACATAACGTCGCGTCGACCAAATCTGTAAACTGCTTAACTCCATTTGTGAAAATTTTACAGGAGACCCAAAAAAACTATCTCCAGCTACGTAAATGTGTTTTTTGGACAATTTTTTTGTACTGGTTCTAGATTGTTTCTTTTTTATAACTGTTAGTCAAATTATAGTATATTTTGTTTATTTTTTTATTTTTTTGGAGATACGCAGTTTTCTTAGTAATGAACTTAAAGATACGAATTTTTCATTTAATTAAAAGTACATACCGAACATCAAAAAAGTATATAATAATAATAGTTTCATTAGTAAATGTTAAATTCAAAACCAATAAGCTGGGTTTCTGGTTCTACTTGACACCATCGTATGGAAAAGAAATGCAAACAATGTCTGACAAATTAGGTTTATTTGAGAAATAAAAAGGATCAAAATAAACATTATAAACTAAAATAAACAAAACATTTTTCGAAGTGTTTATTTGTGCGGTAACTCATCATAAACTGAGTAATAGTCAGACAGCAAACTTTTTTTTAAAGCTTGAAGATGACTGTATTTTTCCAGAGAAATTTTTATTCTTTCGCTGTAGAGGGATTGTAAATTATCAATTAGCTGATTATTATTAATTACTTCGAACTTGGTATTTCTTCTTACATCCAACATTTTCCAATCTTGATCTGAATGTCTCAACTTGTAAAAAATTCCATCTCCTGTGTATTTGAATTGTTTCAGGTCCGTTACATGGGGGTCACTAAATGTTTTACCAGGTCTAATCAAACTGTGGTATTTTAAAGAGTCCTTTTTTAAAAAAATGTATGGTTTAAATACTTCACGGAATAAGGGTCTTTGCAGGCAGTACTCAGAAAAAAAGAAATAAAGAAATAACATTATCGACTAATATCCTTTTACACCAAAATATTTCAAATTCAAATAAACATAAAATATACAGAAGAATTGTTAAGAGTATCGTACCATATAATCTGTATTCCTCATTAGAAAAAGATTTCGTAATTCTTTACTTTGTGCCAAAACTTATCCTGGAGCAGTTGTTGGTTCAGACCATAACCCCATAGTAGTTACATTACATACCAAATTAAAGCTTGAAGAATAAAAAACTCACACAAAGTAGAATTTACATTAAGAGGTTAAGGTAAGTTCTACACAAAGTAGAATTTACATAAACAAAGGAACAAACTGAAAAAACTCTAACTAAAAATTTATATAATGCCCAAGAACTCAATAAAACTAGCTCTAACATTAATCAGAAATGGGAGAATATAAAACAAGCAAATAAAATAAATTAAAGCAGCAAATAAAAACTTAAAACCAAAGAAAAGAAAACATAAAGACTGGATAATTAAAGAAATACTACCATTAATGAATAAAAGAAAATTATTAAAACAAGAAATCTAATTAAATAAAATGAAATCGATTGATTAATAAAAACAAAATAAAAGAAGCTAAAGAGAGAATGTTACATGAGCAGTGTCAAAAACTGAAAGAAATTATGAAAAAATATGACTTTTTTGACATGCATAAAATAATAAAAGAACTAACAATACTAAGAAAAACATTTTAAACTAGGCAACTAAGAGATAAAGTGATATAATCCAGAAAGTTCAGAGATGGACACAATATACAGATTTTTAAACACAAAGTGAGAACAGAAGCACTAAAAGAATTTAAAGATGTTACTAGGTCTGACATATGAGAAGAAATCAAATATGCAATGAAGCAAGCTAAAAGTGGTAAATCTCCCGGGCCTGATGAAGTTCCCATCGAATGACTCAAAATTGTGGATACCAAATCTATTGATCTTCTTTTGAATCTATTCAATATCATATGTAGAACAGGTATAATGCCTAAAGAATGGCTCCAATCGACATTTATACAGCATACCAAAAAAACGAATGCAAAGGAGTGCAATGAATATTGCACCATAGCCTTAATGAGTCATGTCTTGACATTATTTTTAAAAGTAATTCACAACAGAATACATAAGAAATTAGATAAAGGCATAAATAATACACACATGGGATTTAGGTAAAAGCTGTGAACAGAAATGCCTAGATATAAATTAGGAAATATATGCTTGTTTTATCGATTTTGAGAAGGCATTTGACAGAGTGCAGCATAATCGGCTCAAAGAAATTTTGTTAAGTAAAAACATAGACAGTAGAGACATTAGAATTATATGTAACCTCTTTTAAAATCAAACAGCGAAAGTGAAAGTTGAAAATGGACTGTCTGAGGATATTCAGATTAGTCGTAGGGTCCCATATAATAATAAGCCCAAGTATCCGCTACTTAAGCATAAGGTTAAAAAGAATATTTTTTGATGTCAGACTCATAAATGTACAGCCTCCAACAGAAGATAAAAAGGATTTTGACAAGAATCAATTTTATGACGAACTGGAAAGCATATAAGACGAATGCCCTAGAAATGGCAATTATAATAAGAGATAACGCTAAAATTGGAAAAGGCCATATATAAACCCTGTATCGGGAAAAACGACTGAAAATGTGTAATTAAACAAACGGACGTATTGTTAGCATGAGCGATGCTATAGATGGTTTAAGTAATCAAATAATTACTCTGCGGCGTTGAATATAATAAATGTCCTGCGTAAAAAAGGGTAAAAAACAACATCGCCACAAAACATTGTTCAATGATGGAAATAAGAGATACAATTAAACATCTCAAGAACAATAGGTCACCAATAATTTGCGGTATTCCTTCATAGCTTTTCAAACATGAAGGTAATATCCTTCCAAATCAAATATATCAAATAATTGTAAGTCTTAAACGAAGCACAAATTCCAGAAGAATGGTACACTGGAACTATCTGTTACGGACATAGATCTCCTTCTATGTGGAGCTAAATTCAAAAATGGATTTATATTTTAATTTAGATATGAGAGTATTCTAAAATGAAAACTCTATGAAGTTATGAATCTTCCACAAAATAAATAGTACAAGCGACAATAAATAAAGTGCTCTGCAACAGTGCAACAGGAATAAACGTTCTTAAATGCTTTCTTTTTAACATAACTTTGGAGACGACTGTAAGATACGCCAAGCTATACTATAGAAAAACTAATAGACTAACCAACCAACTAAAATAAAAGAAGGGATAACCTTATTATTAATGTCTATACTTAATTTCAAAACTTTAACGTGGATAACTACAAATTTGAGGTTGTAAACAAATTCATATATTTAAGCTCCTTTGTAAATCAATTAAAAGAAGGATATCACTACCCACCAAATTTTACTTTGGATCAGGTTAACATCTAAAGAATAAAAAGTTAAGTAAAAAAACATATAAGATATACTCATCATAACAGTGTTAATATATGGGTCAAAACATGGACTATTTACCAAAGATTATACAAAAATCATATACTTGTCTTAGAACGAAAGATCTTACGAAGAATATTGGATGCAATTTTTGGACATCCCTTATAAAAATATGTATGTCTAGATGGACAGAATATCTTTTAAATACGAATTAAAGTTATCAGTGCTTGTGGAAAATACAAGTAGCTTCAGACCAAGACTTTAAACCAATAGAAATTGAGAATTACAAGAAATAAGTTACAAAGCTGGACCATCTGAGATCAAAAATATTTATCACTGGATCAAAATCAAATTAGATTAAAAAATGTATATATTTTAAATACTTAAGTTGGAGGAATAACATTATTAAGGGGCAGAATAATAAAACAAAATCTTTCGCTAACAACATGAAGTACTAATTCTTACCTAATTTCCTTATAGTTTATTTGAAACCTCCATATAATTTATTGGCAGTATTTTTTTTATTAGACAGCAAATTAGTTAAAAAATAAGGTATTGAAAAAATAATAGTTAAAGGCAATGTAAAGACAAATAAAAGTTTATTATGTTTTTTACAGATATGGGCGCAAAGGAAAGCCAAGGAGTCGAGCGACATTCTGATCCGTTCATTTTTAAATAGGCGTGTGAACCTCAGTATACGTCTACCAGAGTTAGAAGTTCTTCAACAATTTACGTGCCGTTTATTCTACATATCCATTAGCTGTGCCTAATAACAGGATGTATAACTTTGATGAGACTAGCTCAACAACAGAAACCTAAGAAACTCGTGGCGGAGAAAGGTGTAAAACAGCTGAATAGTTGTACTAGCGGTAAAAGGGGTACTCTTATTACCACATATGTCGTTGTATGTCTAAATGGTTTTTTCCCCTGTCATGTTTATTCCAAGAAAATATTATAAGAAACATATGACACAAGTAGCTCCACCTGGCACACTGGGTTTGGCAAATCCAAGTGGACGGATGAATAGTGAACTGTTTGTCGACGTTACACAACACTCCATCAACATTTAGCAACAGTTCAATTGAAAACCCTTCCATAGTGATATACGACAATCACGAGAGTAAGGTAACATATCGCGTTGATCACTGACAAATGATAATAGTGTACTCATACTGACTCTGCCTCCTTATTGTAGTAACAAACTGCAACCCCTTGATGTTTCAATATTTGCTCCCTTTAAAACGCAATATAATACCGCTATAGACTTATGGTTGCTGAGTTATCCTGGTAAACCTATTTTAATATACCAGATAGTACAATGTGTAGGAGAGGTACATACGAAACCATTAACAGCTACTAATATTCTGTCAGGTTTTAATAAAAGGGGAATCCTTTCTTTTAATAGAGATATTTTTTCTGAAGCTGACTTCATTGCAAGTTCTGTGACTGATATACCAAATAAAACAAGGTAAAAAAAAATAAAAAAAAGCCATTCTAACTAACACACCTGACTTGGATCAGTTAAAACTACAAGCAGCAATCAAAAAAATGACTTCTCAGAATAATAAACGAATAAAGGTAAGCCGCTTATCACGAAAAAAAAAAAATAAACGAAGTGATAGCACTTTATCTGAGAAGAGTGAAGAACTAATCAATTATTATGATGATTCCCTGGCGATGAATGTGAAAATTTACAGTTGGAATACGATTATGGTATCGATGCTAGTACAAAAATTTCCATCGATAGTTTTTTATTAGTAAAATTTGAATACAATATATTTTATGTTGCTAAAGTTATCAAGGCATTAGACGGTAATAAATTACAAGTGTAGTTTTTAAGAAAAAGTGGTAAGCTTCATCGCTGCTTTATTCTTTCTTTTGTTGAAGACATTGCTGCTGTTCTAAGATCAGACATTGTATCAATTTTTCCAAAACCATAAAATGTAGATCAACAAAACAAGCGCCTTGCATCTTATTTTAAATTTGATGTAAAGTTTGACAGTATTAAGTTCCGTTAAAATTTTCTTTCATTTCGTTTTTTTTTATTTTACCCGTAAAAATGCTATTTTTCAATACCATTTGTAATCAATGAGACAGTGTAGATGGTTAGAAAAATAATCATAGATTTTGTTCCTTTACTCATGAAGGAATATTTAATTTAGATTATATTGAGCAAAGAATTATATTGATAAACTGGTTAACTCAGTTTGTAGACTAATTGAAAAATGCTAATGTTAAAAATAAAAATGTATGTTTTGTCTCATTGTGTACTACCCTCATGTACACGCATCATGAAAGGATATATTTAGGACGGAATCTCATCATGATCATCATTGATACTACAACTCTAAATAAAACCTCGAACCTCTCAAGTACTCTTCGCGATTTCGTCCTGTCCATTACGAACCATTGACAATTTCGTAGCATTATCGGCCACACAATTCTTTCTCCTAAGTTTTCTCCGCACTGTAATATAGGATTCATCTCAGTCGATTGTGTTGTTTTGATGTACAAGATGTCCTTCCTTCCCATCACAGTCTACCTATTTTATGAAAGAAAAGTTTTATGTTTATTTGGTTTACATAGCTACAATCTCTATTTCCTTTACAAACATATCTCCTAGCATTTTTTCCTGATCTATTTTCTTCAGATATATACCTAGCACACTGATAGAGACATATGTCTCTATCAAATTTTTAACAATTCTACGTTGTCTAAAAGTTTTCTATTCTTTACCACCTTTTGTTGAGTTTGCACCAAGAGCTTGCATTCATTAAAATAGTCATAATGAATGTGAGTCTTTTTGGACATCAGGATCAACTGGTTTGAACGTAATTTATTGACATGATGCATGCTTTCATTTTGTCTAGCAATAGGCATTTTTAGCTAAAAGCGGAGTAAAAATTGCATTACAAATTAATTGTAAGTTTTGGAGTAGTCTGCTATGGTTAGCAAATCTGGGTACCTTGGGTTTTTTATACAAAGAGTTCTAAAAGTAACTTCATTCTCTGTACTTTTGAATATATATTATTAGAGGTGCAATTTAATATGATGATATTATTATCTTGTAGAAGTTAAGGCAGCTTCAATTTCATTACGTTTGATTCCATAAGCAACATACTACAACAGCCATACCCTACTAAAGTAGATAGCTAGTATGTATGTGTTGGTAATCTACCACATTCTATTCGGCGATACGTTTTACTTCTTTTAGAAATTGGGTTCATGTTCATATATTTCCCTATTACTCTGAAATACCGATCTTAGGTACTTAAAACTATTACTTTTTACAGTCATTAACCCTTTCAAAGTTATTTTATTTGTAGTGATATCTAGCACTCTATCTGGCACACTTTGGAAAACTCAGTTGGATACTGAAGAACCGCAAAATACCTCAATACTTGAGGAGCAAAGTGTTCAACCAAAACATTCTTCCTATCATGGCATATCGATGTCAAACCTATACCCTAACCACGGCAAATATGAATACACTAACCATAACAGAAAAAGTGTATGGAAAGAGCAATGTTAGGTATACCACTGTCAGATAAAAAGAGGAACGACTGGGTAAGATCAAAAACAAAAGTTGAGGATATCACAACGATAAATTGCCAATCTTAAAAGGAGCTTCGCAGGTCACACTGCTAGATAAAAAGACCAACATTGGAATGCCGCAATACAACATTGGGGAACTCACAAAAGTAGACGACCAAGAGGAAGACCACAGATGAGATGGGTGGTCGACATAAAAAGAATAGCCGGAACAAATTAAAACTATGTTGCTCGGGATAGAGATCGATGGAAGGAGTTAAGAGAAGCCGACGTCTACAAATGGGCTCCATCTTTAAATGAACATTTCAAATATTCTGTTCCCATTTTTGTTGTAATTGTCTTTCAGTATTTCCTACTAATTCAGCATTGTAAGAATACCTTAAACATCAGAAAATGTTACCCAGGAGTTACTTTAATGTTGTAAATCAATTCATGTATCTAGACTCACACTTTTATTACTTTATGATAGTCCTCTGTGCTGGATCCTCTAGCGGCTAGAAACTGTTCTTCATACATGAAGAATATCGTATCGAATTATCTGTCCAAGAAATAAATCGTGGTTGAAAGTAGCGTAATCGTAGACAATATGGCCGGGGTGTCCCAGGGGTCTGTTCCGGGCCTGGTAATTAATGTGGAACTTGGTATACGATGGGGTCATAGATTGTGAATTTGGAAAGAGACAACTACTGTTGTAGGCACGGTATGCAAGTATTCTGATCCAGTACTGGATGAATGACCACAGTTCGAGTCTCGCGGCAGAGAAGACCGAGGCGCTTATCCTTAAGAGATCAATAAATAGGGTCGTAAAGGTGTTTGGTGACCTCTAAGAAATACTTCAGGTTTTTGGGGGTGATCCTACATACGAATGGCAGTTTAAATGAAACACGTCTGGAAGTTGAAGCGTAAGGCGGCGAAAAGAGCGGCTGCGCTGGAGAGGATAATGCCCAACATCGGTGAGCACAAACCCTAATGCAGGAGAATTTCGACATGGTGTTGCTGTTCACGATGACGGAGAAGTCTATCGTCCTCTACACAGTATCAGTCTAAAGTATGGCTGTAGAAACACCTGCGTACAAGAGGCTCTTGGTACAACTATGTGTAACTATGTGAAAAATATGTTATCGATAATACATAGGTAACAGCGGGAGCTAGACCTAGTACTAGCGAGAATCAAAGAGGCAAATCTGGACCTGCGGGGAAAGAAAAGTCGATAACGCAGGGGTAAATGGGACAGCTTATCGAGACTCAGCTTCCCGTTGGAGACAGAGGCGTGATAAGACCAAAACGATAGCTGGCAGGCTGAGGGCGAAGTGATGAGTGTAAAGGTTAAAGCTTAGTAATTCAGAGGTAGATGTGGTTGTTCTACCACACATTGCTGTATGGTATGGAGAGCTGGACCCTTACAGAGACATTAATGAAAAAATTAGAGGCCTTTGAGATGTGGATTTATCGACGAGTATTGCGGATAAGTTGGGTTAAACGAATAATAAAAACTCGAAAGCTACAATATTTCGGTCATGTAATGAGACATCCAGGGAGGTATAACCTTCTACACCTCATAATACAGGGTAAGATCGCCGGAAGGAGAGGCCCAGGCCGGCGAAGAACATCCTGGTTCCGAAATTTCCGAGAATGGTATCAAGAGACTACCGCTAATTTATTTAGAGCCGTCGTAAACAAAGTTATTATTGCCAATATGATCGCCAACGTTCGATAATCGGACAGGGTACTGAAAGAAAAAAGAAGATGTGGTGGTCGTATGAGTGCGAGATACCGTCAGAGCAGAAGGCTGTCAGGGTGAAGCTATGTCCTAACGGACGGTTCTATTCCGATATCCTCGTATGAGAGTGGTTGAATTAGGCTGGTCCCAGTTACATCGGAACTACAGAGAACAGGAATGTCCAACTTAGGGATAAGCTAGTCGATCGTGGTTATGAAGTGGTTCTTTAATAACCCAGCACTGCTGGTAACGTTTATTTCAAGGGTCTGATTGCAGATTATCTACCGAGTGATAAAAAAGGGTATCCGCATGAACAATGGTACCTCCACAATAGAGGATATGAATGAAAAGGATACTAGTACTGAGTATGTGTTACTTTTCGATTACACAAACATATAAAGAATAGAGATTTAACCAAAAAAAGACATTTATCATACTACTGCCAACATATGGGTCAAAAACATGGACAATTTTCAAAGCAGATGCAAATTATCTACTTACTTTCGAATAAAAGATCGCAAGAGAAAAATTTTTTATGTAATCTGTACAAATTCTTTATGAATGTATGTAGACTAAGATAGTCGGGACACCTGTTAAGTGAGAATGAAAAAAGGGAGATATGTTCTATAACTTGAATCGAATTAAATTGAAATGTGCTTCAGTTAGAAAAGTTTTGTTGTTTTATCAATGGACTTTTACAGGCATAATATAAAAAATTTCTTTGCTTTCCTATTAAAATATTTAAATCATCCAAATCATCTGATAATCATCTGACATAAAGAATTCTGTTGATTGGTGGCCAGCGAATAAGCGATGTTTGAGTACGGCATGCTCTCCTTTAAGTTTAGTAAGTAAGTTAATTATTCATCAACATTGCATCAGTTGTAAATCACTTTCTTTATGATTTGTTGTTCGTCCCCAATTTCAACTCGTTGTTCAAATTTTATTTCTAACAATTTAGTCAATGTCATTCTTGTAAATTCTACAAAACTTTAAAGTAGTTTGGCGAAATTATAAAATGTACCGCAAAATAATGAGGACCTAGGTCGTATAATAAATTATAAACAAAGAGATGAATTTTGGCATTACATCTAAGGTCAAAGTATCCATCTACAACCGATAGGCACTAAAACCACAAAATTTTAAATAACTAACATAAAAATACAGTAATTGGTATTACAACACGTCTATTGCGTTATAAAATCTACTTACGTAGATGTGTCTCAACAACCATTATTATATACATATTTTGCAGCGCAGTGTATGTATAAGGTACAAAACACTAATTTTTATGGCAATCACACAATAAGAGATCATCAAGAAGCAGGATCTAGAAACAAATTTACATTTGTTGAAATCATCTTAAAATATTAAACGCTTCCTAATTAATAGTGATTTGAGGTGTTTTTTGATTGACTACTTTTAAATATTCCACCAAAAATATAATTTAGCATTTTATAATCACAGAATGTTAAAACAATCTGTTTTTCTAAATTTTAAAATTTTTTTATAACTAAAGGATGTAAATTAAATAATAAAGATTTGGTAATTAAGCAAAACAGAAAAATCTATATACAGATTTATTGTTTGGAACACCTGAACCCCGTGAAAAATTCAACAATTGCTATATTCAAGACATAGTTGTTAGAGTGAAATGATAGCTTGCATGATAAGGTCAGAGAATAATTTTAAGAATGGAAAGCGACTGGGTGAAAGCTCGGTATGGTGTGCGAGCCAACTGCAAGGGTTTTGCCGACGATATAGTCGTCTAAGCTGAAGATCGACGAATGACAAGAGAGATGATACAGGAACTCGTTGTGGCTACAGAAAATGTAGGTTTAAGTATAAACATCTCGAAAATAAAAATAATGACAAATTTGATACCCAACCAGAACATTAGTAATGGTCGACACGAAATAGAACTCGTAGATAAATATAAATACCTAGGACATGAAATTAGAATTGACAGGGAATCAGACCAATGAACCGAAGAGAAGAATCGGTCTTGACTGGGCAGCGTACGAAAAAGTGAGAGAAACTTTTAAAAGTGAGATGCCTATATGCCTGAAAAGAAAGGTGTTTGATCAATGCGACATACCAGTGTTGACATACGGAGCAGAAACACTTACCTTAACAAAAAACTTCAGCTATCAAATTGAGAGTAATACAAAAAAATGGAGCGATGCGTTAAAAATAACTCAAAGTAGAAAGAACCAGAGAAATTCCACCAGAAGAAGAACCAAAGTTACTGACATCATCAGAAGGATAGCCTGAAATGACGGTTTAATAAGAAGGCTAAATAAAAACTGAATGAAAGCGGGGGAGTTATACGGGGTTGTAAACATAAGGAAGAGGCCCATGTTCGGCAGTGGACTCTTTAGGCTGTATAATAATAATAAAGAATTTTGTTTTGTGTTATCTATATATCAATAATTAGAAACTATGTTTCTAATTATTTGTCTAATTAGTTTGTCCAATTTCTTCTTACACTGCCCTATTCGAGCGTAAATGTCGACAACAGGATCTCTTAGCAGGTCTTAAATTTTATGTACTCCATAACCACCGCATATTCTCGGTGAGTATGTGAAAAAACTATATGACTCAGGGCAGGTTACCAATAAGTTGGCGTGGCCTGGATTGTGCTGCATGTTGTACGCATAGCTTGGTTGAGTTAGATATCAACAAGTTTGATATGCGGCAAGATTTCTAATAAGAAATCTTGGGTATTCGGGCTGTTGATCTACACAGCTACGCAGTACTCCGTGACGGTGTATGCCAGATCTACTTATGTCGATCCAAGTGATGACGCTGTGAAAACCCATGTGGTACCACATAGCTCTTGCAAAATGTAATTACAGCTTCTATCTTTTAAACTATCCCCGTAAGATGTCCTTTAAAACTAAGCGTTTTATCAAGTGTGACACCTAGGTATTTTTGTTATGTATTGTAGCTCAACGTAGGTTTTAAGTTCATAGTTAGTAATATTGTTCTAAAGCTATTTTCGGAGAACGATTTCCGAAGTAGAAATTGAAACGTCATTTAACTTATTTTTAAACTTAAATTATGGCTT
Organism: Diabrotica undecimpunctata; assembly: GCF_040954645.1. Lineage (NCBI taxonomy): Eukaryota > Metazoa > Arthropoda > Insecta > Coleoptera > Chrysomelidae > Diabrotica > Diabrotica undecimpunctata. The sequence continues at coordinate 102,413,171 of NC_092805.1, forward strand.
ATTCCCAGTTAAAATAGTAATTGCTTCATAGCTGGTAATCCTGTCGTTTAAGTGGAAGCACGTGGCTTCGGTCTTGCAGCATAACGCTGCAATCTCCAGTCATAGAAATATTTCCCGGGGGTAGCCAGGTTGTTTGTTAGGATTTGCTCAGTTGTCTCTAATTTTTTATGGCTTGTAGCAAGGGTCCAAAGAATAGGAGACCTTATATAAAGCAAGTACTTTATTATGCCTCTATGCTAATGAGATAGTGACCTTTATTAATTGTTGATCAACTAACAGAAACATTTAAAAATATATGCAATACTGGTTGATATATTTTATAGTATCAGTAGAAAATACTAAAAAAATAAAAAAATATTGTTTTTATAAAGAAAATACTTAACTTTTGAAATTTATGAAAAATCTAGTTGGTTTTTTATACAAATAGTTCGTCAATGATACGAAATTGATTTTACTTCTTATGGAGATATACACAGATTTTTAAAATTGGAGAGATGAAGAAATATACAAATTTTGCTTGTAATTTTGAAAAATGCCTGATGTTTTCTTTTGTACATGAATTGATTAGATGATGCATTAAACTTACTTGCAGTTAAATTATTAGCTATTTTTATGAAGCAGGTCAATTATCTCTCAGGTAGTTTTTAGTAGATTATGATAACCTGAACGTTTTGTATCATATAAAGAATATATTTAAGGAGTAATATAAAATAAGCTGTATAAGCTTAAACATATATTTATTGATAGTCTATATTTCTGTGATGTATTGGACGTAAAAGCATATAGAAGTTCTAATATAGACTCTGGCTACTAAGAGCACGTATATCTAACACTAAAAAGACCACCACACAAAATCTACGAAATATAATGCTGAGGTGCTAAAATCTGGAACCGCTAGAGATATTTACACACTTGCAAATTTGAAGCGAAGCGTTACCAAAAATCGAAGAAAATCTAATTATATGATAACACTGGATTATAAGTAAAGAAGCTATGCACATGGTGGCCAAAGACGTTTTAAAATCTAACAAGGCCAGAAGAAACAAAGATTGGTTCGACGAAGAATGTAGATCTATTAATCAACAAAAAAATAAAGCATATAAGAGACTCCAGTAGGCAGAACGAGATTAATTCTGCGAAATTATGAAAACCTTCGACGAGAAGAGACAAGAACGTTTAGAAGGAAAAGGAAAAAGCAATACAAAAACGTTCTAAACTCGATTGTTAACCACCATAGAAAAAACTCACATAGATTCTACCAACAGATAAACAACTGTAGGAATAAATTCAAAACCAGAGTAATAGCATGTAAGATAGGAATGCTTCTGTAGTTAGTGATAAGGAACAGATGCACAAATCATTTTGAAGAATTGCTTAATGACAATCATGAAGATGGGATGGAGGCTCCCATGATTTAAATGTGCGGTGACACTCTTTTAAAACGTATAAATTAATTAATAATTAAAATCTGGTAAAAGAAAATAACACCTGCAGAATAGAAATTAGACATAGTGTGCCCACTTCACAATAAGGGAGATATAATGGTATGTGGTAATTATAGAGACATCACTTTACTCAGTAATATAAAGTTGTACAAAAGAATGCTCCATGCTCCTCTACGCTGAAGGAATAGTGGAAGGATAACTTGTGCGGCTCCCAGTCACATATGTACAGTGAGGCGGATTCTTGAAAAAAACCTAGAGTTCGGCGTCGACACCCACTACATATGCGTGGATTTCAAAACCGCATACGACTCAGATAATATATATAAACTTCTGGCTATGGTGGAATTCCAAATACCGCTTAATTTTATGTAACTAACTGAACTTACACTTACAAAAACGGCGAACATTGTGTCAGAATTCAAAAAGAATCTTTTAAGATCTTTTCATTACAAAAATGGACTATGACAGGGTGATGAGCTATCATGATTTCCTGGTCCTGGACACCCTGCCTACCTTCGGGTAGCCTTTCTTCTTGTTCCTTTCTTTCCAATGTTCTCCTCGCATATCTCTGAACTGTTCTCCACCGATCTGACGACCTAAGCATCTCCTCCACCAGTTCAGTGACTGATTATACCCTACTTCCTAGCCGTCTCTCAACAGGCTCCTCTCACCTATCCATCTATCGCATACCAATAGAGTGTGTGAGACAGTGTCCGAAATTTCACAATACAATCATTTGTTATTTTCTGATTTTCCAAATCTGTAAAGGTATACTCTAAAGCAACCATGTCCTGTGAGCATCTGCGTCAGGAAATAATCCAAACGCCGGTGCCCGCAATCCATCCATCTTCTCAGATTAGGAATCAACGACTTCGCCACTGCACCACCCTTCTCATCTCATCCCATTCCTCTTGCCACGCCATTATGGACCTTTCCCTTTCTTATTTTTTTAAACGTTCTGTTGCTATTTCTTCATTTCTTCTCTCGTATATTCTTCCTCTTTTCTTCACTAGCATGTGCATCGTAATACACCCGGTGATAACCCCTAACGCCTCGGTAGAGATTGTTCTGTATGCACACGCCACCCTCAATAGACTCTTCCTATCTGCTCGAGTGAGCTGCTTTCTGTACGCCTTGGTTAAAACTGCAGAACTCCAGACAGGCGCAGCGTAGAGGACGATCGATTGCACAATAGAATGAAGGGCCCGCGTTCTCTCAGTTTTGGACCCCCCGATGTTGGGCATGATCCCTCCCAATCTCACCGCAGCTCTTTGAGTCACCCCTTTTACGTGCTCCCCCCACTTTTCGTTTTGACTCAGAGTCACCCCTAAATAACTCACGAACTTCTTTGTAACCACTCTCTTTCCTGCACATTCAAATGTTACCCCGTCCCTTTTCCTTGGTCCCTTGAAAAATATAGCCTCCGTCGATGGGTTGATTTTGCTACCTAAATATTGTTTTTTTTTTTAATTTTTAATAAATATGATTAGTTAAGTACTTGTTTTATTTGCTATCAGCTTAGGGTTGATGGTATAATTCATAGTTTAAGACAAAACGAATTCACACTTGAGAGACTGTGCTAGGCGAATTGTTGTGGATTTGTGTGGATTTATTAATCCTTACATCGATTTGGACCTATGCTTTTATATTTGGACCAACTCGAAATCGGTCCAAAGGATTATCTATCAAACGTTAGCTTGGAATTAGCCAGTACTTAGGTTTTATGTACGGATATTGATGCGCCTCAATCGAACTATTTAAAGCGGCAGCATCTAAGATCAGAATAGCCATGATGATTGCCAACCTCCGTCACAGAGATGGCACGTAAAGAAGAAGAAGGTTTTTTGTCTAAACTAAGTCTTAAGTTATTTTGTTTTAGTAATGTTTATCTTTTGCCAGATTACTCGTCCATTGAGATCAATGCCTTATTATTTTCTAAAATAAGAAGTACCTAAGATACTTTCATTTAGTTATTTAATATGGTATATTTACAACTGTATGTATTTACTTGCTATTTACTATACCAGTATATTCTAAAATATTTATTTATTTTATTCGTTATTTCTAATACCTTTATATCTTTATATTTTTCCAAACTTCATTATGTCTTGCTTCCGTCTTCTTTTAGCATTTATCTTTCGCGTTAACTTTATTCTTTGCTTCTCATTAAATTAAATTCTGAACTATATAGTACCAGACATAGATTTTATAAATCGTAACATTCAATCCATACAATAATTATTTTTTTATTAGTATTGGTATTATTACTGATCGTAATAAACAGAGATCTTCTCAGTATTTTTCTACCTATTTTGGTACTGTTTTAATAAAACCATTAAAAGTTTTATACTTTTAACAATTCACTTTATAACACATTTTGACTTTTTTATTCCTAAATTTATTTGTGGTCTTAACTAGATCAATAATTATATCTAGCAAACATATATTAATCATTTACCTATATTTTTTTTTTGTTTGAGGATGAGTAATAAGTGAAGGTATCATGCACGTGTCAAAAATCTACACAAATCCTCAGATCTATGGGCAAATTTAATTTTACAAACAACGCAACGTTTGTTGGTATGTGACTTTGCCCATTTGTATTGCATATTCATGTCTATTAATATTAAAACGTCGAAGAAGTACAATTTGTATAGTATTGTTAGTAGACATTCCCATATCTTTAAACGTTTTATTTCAATATTTAAACAATGGGTTTGTTAATATACAGGTATATCAATCAAAACCAATAAACAAATGTCCTGTTTTGCTTACTAAAACCGTATTGATCGTTATATACCTTGTTGGCTATCTTTTTGGCTCTCATGGTATTATTGACAGCAGTTCTAAATTAAGATTTAGTCCATGAATAAAGAGAGGTAGATCAACAGTCATTATGATTGACATCATTAAAAGCATCAATCATGTTAACCGAAATTAGTTTACTCTGGTATTGTGTATTCTCCGCAAAAGTAATGCAAAATCATTCACGTTAACGTATTAAATGCAAAAATTATATTGCTTAAATACCTGATTGCATCCACAGACAAATTACAAATGAGACTTACTAAAATCGGAAAACTGCCTTACAACTCAAAACTCCATACTTGCGTATCAGGGCCATATGACGAACAAATCAAAATGCTAATAATTTGAAAACTCCTCTTCTCCTCTAAGACCAAGTAAAGAAATGTACATTATATAATATACATAACTATAAGGTAATTGAGATAAGAATTATTTCTGAATTCGCGTCTTTCATCAGTTTGAAGTAACCATTTTTTGCCCCCTCATATTAAGAGCATCATTTCTAGCACAAGATGTTACTTATATTCTTCATTGGTATATCATTGACATCTAAGTAGTTTTTTAGCTTATTATATTTTACAGAACAACATTCCTTCAGCAACATGCCCTCTATCAATATATTGTACGTAAGTTATTAATACTACCTCACTGTCTCTCAAAGTTGATTAATTTATTTGCACTAAAAAGTTGCCTATTTTCTGCCTTTCAACGAGTTATTTTTCAGTATCTTCACTCATTTCATCTACTCTTCTGCGAACAGTATTGTTTTTGAGTGGCATAGCATTTACATAATAGTTGTCATCTTTTTCAAGAACCGTTTTAAGAAATGCTGATATTGACGGTTTTATTAAATTATTTCCTATAGTATAATTTTTTCCATTATTAGCAATGAATTTAGAAATTTGATAACTAGCCTCTGGAACACGACTATTAGTTTAAGTATGAGCAGTAAATAGAGACTTCATTGTTGTTCTCTTCTCAAAATTTTACTTTAAACTTTTAAAGTACTTCAAATCTGAATTATTATGGACACTATGTTTCACCTTAAAATGACGACCTCGTTTGACAAAAATACAAAAAAGAATCTGCTCATCTTGGGGAGCAGGTATGAACCCAAATTTTAAATATTTCTCCGAATATTGACGAGTTTTTTCTTGCTTTTACCACTTATTTTACTATGGACTAGTAGAAATAAATATAAGATCATTTCAAGTATGCATTAAAATTAATTTAATGTTACATAGAGTAAACGTATACTAAAAAATGCATCTTTATTTAAATATACATAACACATTTACTACACTGCCACCGCAAAATATTATAAAATATAATATATTTTTAATATTTTTTCCATTTGACAAAATTTTCTGGAAAATTATGCTTTTAAAATTAAAATAAATAAACATTGCTCACGAAGAAATGTTTTAAAATATTAGTAGTATATACTAGAATATTTATATAACATGTACTAACATGCAAAATAAGAAGACAAGACAACCCTTTAAGTAAATTCTAAAGGCCGGTCAGTCTTACATCATTTCTGTTGAAACAATAGAAAAACAGGTTTGTATAAATAAATATTCGACTTACAATCTATTTTATTAACTTAGAACTACCGGTTTTAACCATTATAATTTTCTGGTCATGTTGGTCATGTAGTCTGGTCAAGTTAAATTAAAATGATGATGGTCTTACGTTAATTAAGTTGTCCGGGAGACCTGAAGATGGCCAGAAGATTGTAGTGGTTCAAACCGGTAGTCCTAAATTAATAAAATAAAATCGTAGACTAATTTTCGAAACCAAATTCAGAATTTCGCTTTAATCTGTGCCTTCTAAGAATTGCAAGGCAAAACAGACGTTGATAAAGATGTTATGAGAGACATGGGGAATCTAAAAATTGCATTCCACAACATATCTCCTCAACTAAGCAAAATTCTTAGCGAATTGGTTTGTAGTACTCGTACAGAGTATATCGAAATAAAAAGGAAAAGACAGTTAAGATTTGACTTCACGTACAGGGCGCTTGCGCATCCGCTTATACGTATTTCGGCCTAATAGGCCTCATCAGAACGGCTTTCGCAGAACGCTTTTCATAAAATAGACTGTGGGTAAGTCTAAGATTTATTTCTACAAACCTGTTTGAAATTGACTCACATGTGCAACCAATTGATTATTTTACAGTAGAAAAGATTCTTGACAGAAAATTAACAGAAATAGCAACGGATGAGGTAGTTTAGAAAATCAGTCACTCCATTAAAAATGAAGAAATTGCATTAAATGCCTTTCTAGATATAGAAGGCGCATATAATAATACACTAGCAAATTACTGCAAGGAGAAGAGATTTTGGCCAAAATCTCTTCTGTGGGCTGTTCACAGGAAGGAGAGCCTCTCCCCTCCTGGTGGATGGCTTGATCTCGCTCATTGATGCGCAGGGGATAGAATTGCAAGCCTATACGTATGGTAAGAGGAATATATGGTAATATTCCTCTATTAATTATACTCCAAAGAACATTAAATATTTTTACTAGGTGATGCGACATGGAAAAATTATTTGTCAATCCTAGTAAAACAATAGGTAATAGTCAGTTTCACAAGAAGACGATACCTCTATATCATCTGAATGCCCGCTATGCATTGTATGAAGAAACTATCAAAGAAGTAAATGAGATCAAATATTTACGAGTAGACTAGTAAGTAGACCCAGAAACTGTCGTTGGCATAGCAAGAAGCACATCCAAAGAAACAATATTGGACTGAGTGAAACGGATGAAAAGTAAGCACAAGCACTAACGGATGAAAGGTACGAACAAATAGGTCTCAAATATTTGAAAGATTTTATACATGAATCTTCCAAGAAGGTATTCAAAGATCTACTAGATATAAATAGGAATTATCTACAAATCGCCATAGGTCTCCTAACAGGACACTGTCGCCTTACGGGTTTATATAAACAAAATAAAGCTCAATATCAATTTGAGCCCTACGACTACGTAGAAGTGTCACCTAAGTCTATAATAGACTTTATTAAAAAGGCTGGACTGAAGAGACAACGTTAACCCAAGGATGAGCCACAATAGATCTCTTTGGTCGAGTGAAGGGTGGTTAAGCGCCCACTCACGTTGAATATTACTTCTTGATCATATATCATTATAATCGTAAATTCTAATTTATTTTGATAATCACCAGAAGGCACTCTTTTTAGACGCTAGTTCATGTAATAGTATAATATAATGCAAATAACCGAACCAAATCTACGATTTTTTAAAAATATCCTAGTTTCTCAAAAAAGATACAAAATTAAAAAGGGATATACCTTTCGTGTAGCACGGAAACTAGTAGCAAATACATTTGAGCACAAGAATATAGATAAACTAACTGAGAAAATAAATAAAGAGATACAAACAGTCACTAAGAAACTTTGTCGCAGAATAAGAAAACAAAAAGAAGCTAAACTAAAATCCAAGACTCTAGAACAGATAGAAAAAAGAAGAAGAACAAACAGAGTAAACCCGGACTATAAAGCGCTCAACAGAAGCGTTAAGAAAAATATTCGAAAAGACCTCAGAGCTTATAGAACAAACCAGATTCTTGAAATTATAGAGAACAATAAGAACATGAAAGTACTAAAAACATGTAAATTAACTGGCAGGAATAAAATCATAAAGATAAAAAACGACCGTGGAACATTGTGCTCGCATAAGGAAGAGATTGTTAGAGAAATCCGAAAATTTTATGAGAAGCTGTATACTTCTACTATACCGAATAGTAACGTTGCAACTTATGGATTCGAAACTATGGCAATAACAAGAAAAATGGCAGAACAATTAAGAGTAACTCAACGGGCCATGAAGAGGCCATGTTAAATATAAGCCTCAGAGACAAAATTCCTAACACCGAAATACGTCGAAGAATGGATAAATGAAGGCTGAAGGAGAAAAAAAAAATAAAATACCTTGTGTGATGTTTACAAAACTGTTTAGTGATTTTTTAATTTTTACTATAATATGGTATAAGTAAAGTTTTAAAATATTAACATATTATTTCATTCAGTGTATTATAAGAAATCACATAACGTCTTCTGATAAAACTGAGCATCATAAGTACCTATATTTGATAATTCTAAAATAAATTTTAAATTTAGGTGACCTCATCATTAATTCACAGAAAATGTTCCAATATATAATTAATCTCTTAATACTAACATATAGGTGGAATATTTCCGGCATAAACGTACAAGACGAACTATGTCTTGAAGATGGTCCATATCATCCTAATTAAGAGTTACCTTGACTGTAATAATTGTCGATACATCGAGTTTGACATCAAAACACATGCGGGTACTCTGATGATAGTTCAAGATCAAGAAATAGTGGGAGATCCTTTTAGATTTCGGCAGGAACCATAAATATATATAACCGAATTCGAAAAGTCACTCAAGCATAACAACTTGTCTTCTTCACTTCCATTGCAGTGCAAACATGAAGCAAGTAAGAACATTTTTCAATATACGTGTGTGTGAAATAAAGTCAGTTATATATAATAGTTTAGTAATTCAAAGAGTTTCGTGGAGGGTAGTGCAACAATTGGTGATTTTTTTATTCCTTAGTGGAGTTATGGGATAATCGTACAATAATTGTTTTAAGGGCTTCTTTCTTTAAGTTTAAAATAATTTAGCACGATATATTCGAAATTATCATATGCCTATTTCATTTTCCAAGATATCCAAGCAATATATTAACCACAGTGATACTGTGTTACTAGTTTTCCATTTGTTAAAAAAATTATATAATTGTAACAGATTTTCATCGTCGTTAAAAACGGTTCTTTTCGTTCTTAAAAGTTTTCTATTGTGGTATTTTAAGACTATCTTAAATATACTTCCAATCCTTGTTTGGAAATATCTTTCTAAAAAATATTTATTTCAAATTAAGTCAAAGATAAATTAAGTCTTTAATTATGATTGTACTAATTTTTTTTCGACACCGTTTACTTTATTTAGTTTTTTGGTATACATAGGTCTCTACTAATACTTTTTAATCTTGTTGACTTGTACATAAATTTTTCGATATCATCAGATCGTTTTCTGTTATTAGTACAAATATTTTTTGTGAAAAAAACTTTTTGCGTAAATCTGCTTCTCCATTTACATGACAAAGATCTATATTTTTTAACTAACTTCTACAATAACTTTGCTATATAATTTCTGTTATTAGTTTATTTAGTCTTTTGCTATACATAGGTCTCCACTAATACTTTTCAATCTTGTTGATTTTTACTGTTTGTAAATTTTTCGATGCCATCATCGTTGACCCAATGACTGAACCAAAATATTTTTAGCATTCCTCGATAACTCGATAACACATAGCATCTGACTACTCTAAATCGGAAACGTATATGTAGAAACATAGATTTTCCTTTCTCGATTCCTGTTTTAGTTCCATTATTTTGCTATTTTGCTTCCACCTCTTTATTTTTATTCTTATAATAGTTTTTGCTTATAATTATGGTCTTTGTTTTCTATTTGTTTAGTTTTATTCCAAATTCTTAGTACCATTACTCTTTGTAGTCCTTCTTGGATATCTTCCAATGAGACGTAAATTATAAATTAATTTGTCGTTTATTTTAGTGCCACCATATATGTATTTTCTCCATTGTCCTGGTGAAAATTAATTTGATGTGAATATATATTGCCTTGCGAGGGAGCAGTTTCTAGTAAATGTACCCTTGAGTCTTTTTGATACTACATTAATGAGTATCTTGGTTTTTAACTTATCAAAGTGCTTCTCTCCTATTTTTATTATTAATTATTATTATTAATTTTTCTCATGACATTATATTGCTATCATATTTATTAGCCATTTTTAAAATCGGCGATTTTGTAGTTTATTTTATGTTTAATAATATAACATAAAATACATCACTCATTTACTTTTAACAGAATAAAGTAAAATTGCTAGGTTTCAATTTTAAAAGACAATATTTTGTTTGCTTTTCATGAATAATTTGTCTATATTAATTAACTCCTACACTCCTTTTTCTCTTTCCATATTTAATAATTTTGTTTGTTCTTTTGATGTTTGATTCATTAAAAAAAATTGTGGCACTAGTTTTTTTGAACTTTTTTCCCTAAATTTGGTTGCACGTATTTATTGCATGTTCAGGTGCTGACTTATGTTTGTAAGTTATATATGTATATATATATATATATATATATATATATATATATATATATATATATATTATATAATACATATAATACATGTTTTACCTGAACATGTAAAAAAATTTTAAAAAGGGACTTTATATTTTTAAAAACATATTTTCGATATTGACTTTATGAACGAAATTATTAAATATATTTCTTTTTTCTTTTTTAGATATTAGTCCTGTCGATATTGGTTATCTCCACATTTGGAGCAAAATTAAACCAGTATCTTCCTCCAAGACCTGAAAATGACAACGCCCAATACCAACCTCCAGCACTTCCCAATCAACCTTTTTCCGCCGCAAGTCAATCCCAACAACAATTCGCTACTCCAAACTTTCAACAGGCAAGCAGACAATATCTGACTCCAAACAAAGGATCCGGGCAACCGGGTCAAGGTTCCAGTCCTTTCGGTCAAGTTGCTGGACAATTTGGACAACAATCTAACCAATTCGGGCTTAGAAATTCTTTTAATGCTAATGGAAATGGTAACTCTGACAAACAATATGTAGCTCCCAACAAACAAGATGCTTCTGGACAAAGTTCTAACTCTTTCGGAAACTTCCAACAACCAAACTCTTTTAATGGAAACGTAAATGGAGGTCATAATAGACAATACTTAGCTCCCAACAAACAAGACGCTTCTGGACAAAGTTCTAACTCATTTGGAGAAGTCCAAACTCGCAACAATTTTAATGGTAATGGACAAAGGCCCATCTCAAGCTTTGGTTCAAAATCTACCAATCAAGCACCAAACTCTGGAAACGATAACACCTTCGCACCATCATTTAACTCTTTTAATCAAAAAGCAGCACCCAATGGACAATTTGGACAGTCAGGTTCATTTTTAAACGGTTTCAATCAACAATCCGGGCAAGGACAATACAACGGTCAATTTTCTGGTTCTCAATCCGCCCCAATTGGTTTAATCAGATCTGAATTCAATCCTGATCAAGGAGATGGACACTACAGCTATTCATACGAAACTGAAAATGGAATTTCTGCCCAAGAAGAAGGTTTTGTTCAAAATGAAGGTAAATCTGCACAGGGAGCATTCTCTTATACTTCTCCAGAAGGTGAACAGATATCTCTTGAATACACTGCTGACGCAAATGGTTTCGTACCAAAAGGATCACATGTTCCTGAAATTCCCGAAGCGATCTTGAAATCTATTGAACAGAATAAAGCTGAAGAAGCTCGTGGAGAATACAATGAAGGTTCCTATAGAGAGGAATATAACCAAGAAGGCTCAAATGGAAACAATAGATACCAAGGTAATTTAAATAATAAATATCAAGGAAATGTAAACGGTGGATATCAAGGAAATGGACCACGTGAACAATCTCCATTTGCTTCTCAAGAAAATAGACAAGTAGCATCTTTATCAGGTCCAAAATCCTTTGGAGCACAAAGCAATGGCTATCAATATTCAAGTCCATCAAAACCTAACAACGCTGCTGATCAAGGTACATTTGCGTCCCAGCAAAACAATCAAGTAACACCTTTCGGAGGTCAGCAGGGCTCCAAATCTTCCTTTGGACAAAATAGTAACAACGGATACCAATATTCAGCTTCTAATATCGCTAAATCAAATTTTGCAGATCAGGGTAGCTTTGCTTCTCAACAAAACCAACAAGTAGCACAATTTGGTAAGCAACAAGGACTTTTTGGAAAAGCAACTGGACCTAAAACGTCATTCGGATCTTCAGCTCAATTTGGACAGCAAAATGGAGATTCTAAAAATATTGGTAAACAAAACAATGGTTATCAATATCCAATTCCTGAACCGTCCCCTTTTTCTTCCCAACAAAATAAGCAAACAACTTCTTTTGGATCCCAATTTTCTCTAAAATCTCAGTACAGAGCTCCTGAACAGTCACCATCAGCCAGTCAAAACAATGGACAGTTTAGTTCATTCCAAGGACCAAAGAGTCAAGTTTCAGGTTTTTCTGGAAACAATGGATTCAACAGTCAGTCAGCATTCCAAAACAAAGGACAGCAGAGCGGTGCATCTGGACAATTTGGCACAGTCCAAGATAGCAATGGTGGTTACAAATATTAAACAATGGTATTGACTTCCATAATGTAGAGCTTTAATATTTATATGTTTTGCAAATGTAAATAAATACACAAAATAATTATATTGTTTCAATTATATTTACTAGGGTAAAGATATTACCAATTCCCTCCCATAATATTTTTTCCTAAATTAAATTATAACAAATATGTTTTTGCTTATTTTGCTATTAGTTCATTACGAAAACTAGTCCTTTACTATCAGTTGGCTAGTAGTGTTAATCGATTTCTATAATTTTGTAGAAGAGCTTATACAAGTGAGACAGTGATAGATATGACTTCAAAGGTATACCAATATACTGCTTTCCTCTCAAGACATTTATTGAGCGTTGTAATCCAATAAATATGTTTTTTCAACCCTTTGTACTTTTAAAACTGATCGAAACTAAGTTATCCTTTTAATTTTCTATTTATAATATGTACAGAATATGTGCGATATAAATTATACACTCAAAATTTCAGAAGAATAGGCTAATGTGCAAAGCAAATATACAATGGTACTTAACAAACGACGGTCTGGCTGAGATCTTGGGAAATAATACGATGCGTCACAAAAGGAAATGAAAAAAACTAGCCAAAAAAGACAAAAGTAAATCGAATCTACACAACTCCAAAAAATCTAAATTTTATTCAAATATCGGTCAAATTCATGAACTACGTTAGATATATAAAACAAAGTTTCTATTTTTTTTAAGATTCAACTCTTTTCTTCCTCTCTATCTCTCCCCCCCTCTTTCTCTCTTTTCTCTCTCTCTCTCTCCCTCTCTCTTTTCAGTCCTGACCCCCGGTAGGAAGTGTAGTGGCCATCGTGATGTCTGTCTCCCAAGATCTCTTCCTCTAAGTTAGTCTTTTTCATTCTTGGGTTTATTAAGTTCTTCTTCCATTTCTTCAGGGATTTGGTGAACAAGTTCTAGGCTTTAAAGTCTCTTGTTATGTAGCGTACTTTTCTTTATCATCCTTGCATCTTCGTTTTATTTCTTTGTTGAGGTTTCTTAACTAGCTTTTTCCCTTTCTTTACATATATTGGGACGTTGTTTATCATCCTTGCATTTTTGTTTTATTTTTTTGTTGAGGTTTTTTAAACTAGCTTTTTCCTTTTCACTTTGTATACCATTTTGATAAAGATTTCCTCTATTCTCAACAATTTTAAGGATTTCATCTGTTATCCGGTGTTTCCGTTTCACAGGATTATTTAGCTTTGGGCGATTAATTGGTGTTACAAAATGTTTAATAATCACCCATATTTATTGTGATGTACCCTTACGAATATTTGCGAACCCTTACGACTTGCTATTTTGCACTTTTTGGAGAAGATCATTTCTTCAGGTTCTTTCTTAGTTCTGTCCTCTTTGTCTCTCTTCATTTGTTAGACGCTTTATTTGAGCTTACTTTAGCTACGAGGAGCGCCCCTGGATTTAATTTCTAGACCTATCTTCAGGAATTTTCCAAGTATAAAGTCGCCGTATATGGTATTTAAATTGAGTATTCATGATAGAATAGTTATTTGTGATATCAAACTTAATTAAGCGGTCTCCCTTTCGTATCTCTTACATATGCTGAACAATCTTAGTACATTTTTAAAGTCATTCTGTTTAGTTTTGCCGACTTTTGGAGTTGGCTCTTTATTTGGAATGTGGCGATTGTTGTTTCTAATTTTATGTCGTCTGTTCTGCTGGTTGCCGCATAAACTGTATGATATTAAGTTAATGTGGTTCCTCTTCCAGTTTAAGAAGAACTATCCTATCGCTTACAGCTTTGAATTCAACTGACAAGGTTTTTGTAATCTTGGTGAGACCAGAATGGCAACACCTGTATAATTCTAAGTCTCACCGCCAGAGAAGTTATCATAATTGCCGTTATGTGTTCTAAAGTAGCCCTCTCCTCACCAATGTGTTTCAGCTAGTCCAGAGATTTCTACCTTGTTAACTTTATTTCAATAATTGAAACGATATTTCAAAATTAAATGTATGTTTAATCACAGCTTACCTGTGATTAAACATACATCAAAAACAGAGACTTCGACAAATCACAGAAATGCACACATGCTTGGGACAATGAACACAAAGTACAATGGAAAGATGCATTCATAATCATAAAAGAAATAGACATGAAAAACAACAAAATCAAAGAAGCAGCTCTGATTCTACTTAGTGAAGAAAAATGTGTAGCAAACCCATGAATGCAACCGGCTCTGGTTGCCAATACTAAAAGAAGAAGTCAATAACAAGAATATACCAACATTAACGGATTAATAGAAAGTCGGGGACACATCGTCTAGAATTAATATAATACATATACAAAAAAAGAATACATAAACATATACAGCATAACTAATAAACCAAGTATAAACTTATACTCAGAATAAATCAAATATAGGCAAAATCACTAACAATAAACATGGAATATCTTAGATATAGGTTATACTTGGTATAAGAATTTATTCCAAGATTATACCGACCCACACCCTTGTTTAAGTCTAGTATAACCGTGGTATAACCTATTTTATGAATGTCAAAGTCATCAGTGACAAGAATATTTTATTTTTTGTATTGTTTTGTGAGTAGGTAGCTATATAATAAAAAAATGTGTTTAAGAGGTGTTGCGGCTGTCGAGGAAGTTGATAATTTAATTAACATGATGGAAAATACACGAAAAAGAAAAACATTCAAAGAAAGAATAAATCCATTTTCAAAATACTCTGGCAATTTTTGCAATTTTAAAATACTCAAACTCAACATATAAGATAACAAATAAAGAAAAAGATATATTTGGTGTCAGGTGTCAGTTTAAAAGAAAAATCAAAATTGACATATTTCACTCAATATGTCGTGGTTCTATGTATTTGTGCAAAAGATTGCGACATTGCCAAACTATTATTTCGGAATAAAGTGGGAATACTTATAACTAACATATGTATATACCGAGTTTATTTGTAACAAATTATTTTAGTATTATATTTACCTTATACTTAGGATAACTATTCTAGATATAAATACGGAATAACCTTAGAATACGAGTGTTTTATTAGTAAGACAGATAGTACATAATTACACAAATTTTTCTGATAGGCCCTTTACATATGGTATTGAGTCCATTCTTGTGATCTTGTGAGTGTTTCTGGATTGCTCGTGGTGTTTTGTTGTTTTCTTTCTTCTACCTTGTACAATTCCTTGTGTATAAATGACAATGGGTAGTTGATTAAAAACGATAAAGAATAAGTACATCACAACAACATTTAAAACTACCAATACACTCAGATCTATCCTGTCCAAAACCCAACCTAAAAACACACAAATAACCTACATTTAGAGCCCAAAGAACTACATCTACAAAATATCCTGTGAATGCAACACTTTCTATGTGGGAGAAACCTCAAGACTACTAAGTGTCAGGATAAACGTGCATGAAATATACATCAAAATCAGAGACTCCGACAGGTCACAGATATGCAAACATGCCTAGGACAACGAACACAGAGTACAATGGAAAGATACATCAATAATCATAAAAGAGACAGACCAAGTGTCAATCAGTCAGTCACAACATGACTAATACATCAAGTAAAGCACATAAAATATCAATAAAGAAGAGTTGAATTATATGATTTAAGTACTGAAATTAAAATAAGGTATAAGTTAATAAATATAATCAACATCATCAGTGTGTTCAAAAATCGATATATATATATATATATATATATATATATATATATATATATATATATATATATATATATATATATATATATATAATATAATATAATTCAGTCTAATTTTCTTTGTATTATCTGCTTTTTATTTATTTATTCTATTTATATTTATATATAAAAATGACGATGAGGTCCATATAGTTCCATAGCAAACTCTTGCGCAGCTATCTACCAAATCCGATAGCTGCTTTGTTATGGACTGTCCAAGTTGCTCACATTTTTTTAAATATTTTTTTATAATTGACACTACAAGACTATTGTGGTACTTGACAGAAACTTTACTATGCATTATAAATTCTCTCATTTCCATTAACTTAAGGGTATTAAACGGAGCCTGTAAATTAAAATCATGTAATTGTTGAATAAAGTGATATGTATCATCCTTATATTTTTGGCAATCGAAACAAATATGGTTCAAATCACCTTTTTTACAACAATTTTGACAAGGATCATTTTTGAGAAAACGACTTTTATGTATACTTCATCTAATTTACTTACCGTTGCACGTCATCCGCGTCATAGCCCGTGAGGTCACATGATACCAACACGAAATATTTAGGCGGTAGGTGTGTTCTTTTTTAGAACCACTTTGCCGAGTACACTGGCATTACAGCCACTAGACATATTTTGTTATATACGGAAATAATATTTAAAGATAACTATTAAGGTTAACTTAAAGAAATACACAATAATATGTTTCAGTTAATTTGTATAGAAGAACATTTGTTCGGAACACACTGTAACTGTAATCGAACGAAGGTGATATTTTGGCATAAATTGGTAACACTTATTTGACAGTTGCGGTGTTGACTAATGTTAATAAGTAATAAAAAAAGTGTTGTTTTTGTTTAAGTATTCCATTTTACATCTTTTAACGATGCATACAAGCGGCTCAAATTGTTTTTAACAAGTTTTATTTTTTAACTCTTGTTTTGTTTCTATTTATTTACATTAAATATTAATTTGTTTTGTTATATAATCCACTTTTGCAATAATTATGTGACCTATTCGATTTAAAATGAATTTAGAATTTTTTTATACTTTGGCAACTATGCCAACTTCGATCTCTGTCAATGAAAATGACGTGCAACGGTAAGTAAATTAGATGGACTGTAGGTGTGTGGGATAACAGGCGTGGTCAAATCGAAGACGTGTTACAGTTGTGATATATTTTCATAAATAATTATACAAAATTCGTTCCAAATTATCAGATATTTCATTTTAATATAAACGACTGCTTCATAAAAACTTACAGGATGTTTATTATTTAAACCTTTTCTTATACTTTTTTGCAGGCGTATCAACATGCTCATTATGTTCGAGACCCATATGTTTTAACCCATATGAAATTAATGATTATATTAACTTTTTGCAGGTCCGAAATCCATTTTTTAATTACATAGGTATATGACATAATTCGTGAAGTATCTTGTGTACTTAGAAAGAACCAAGGAATTTAAAATAGACAGGAAGTCCGATATAATTATTTCAGAATGAATTGTAGACTGTGTTATATATGTCAAAGTTTCGTAGATTGTAATAAACAAGGGTACCGTAAAAAGGGGTGAAATTGATTCAAATGCGCGAAATTGATAATTGCGAATGATTCTGAATATTTTAATTTTCTCTTTAGTTAGTAAACACTAGCGTGAAACCTGTGATTGTTTAGTTAAAGTAAGTATATTTTTTTAGCCATTTAGCCAAGCTATGGCAGGTGCTAGAAGACAAGAATATTCCACCGATTTACATTAATGCGGTAAGGGTTGCTTACAGTAATGGCTGTCACAAAAAGTGACAAAAAAGATAAAAGTGACCAAAGGACTTCGCCAAGGCTGCTGCATTGCACCTACACTCTTTAAGATTTATTTGGAGGGGGTTTTCTATATTTGGAAAAGAAAATGTGAACCTATGGGTGTTAAAATTGGAGACCATACACTGTACAGCTTGCATTTTGCTGATGACCAAGTAATACTTGCAGAAGATCAAGATGATATCCACTACATGTTAAAAAAAATAGATGAAGAATATACTAAGTGGGGCTTATCAATTAATCCGTCAAAAACAAAGTACGTAGTAGTGGGAGGTGCAGGAAAGCACTTAGAACTAGGAAGCAAACAAATTCAAAATACTGATAGCTATAAATATCTCGGTGTAAACATTACAAACAATGGTCGGAATACAAAAGAAATAGCTACTAGAATTGGTCAAGGAAATTCAGCAATACGTCAACTGAATAGTATACTTTGGAATAACCACATCACCCGAAACACAAAAATTAGGATATACAAAAGTATCATAGAAAGCATTGCTACATATGGTTCAGAGCTTTGGATAATAAATAAAAATGATGCATCCAAAATAAAAGCAATGGAAATGAATTATTGGAGAAGATGTTGCCAACTCACTAGAAGAGATAGAGTAAGGAATACTGAAATCAGAGAGCGTATGGGCATAGACATTGACGTCCTGGAAACTATAGAATGCAAAAGGCTGAAGTGGTATGGCCATGTAGAAAGGATGAATGATCAACGATGGCCAAAGAGAATGTTACAGTGGATCCCCACCAACCGCAGGAAAAAGGGAAGACCAAAAAGATCGAGGAGACAAGAAGTAAAAGATGCAATGGAAGATAGGGGTCTACAAGTAGATGACTGGAACGATCGCAAGCGTTGGAAGCTAGGTTGCGAGAAACGGCGGCAGCTGTTATAAACTCGTTATATAAAAAAAAAACTATATCTTTTTATGGAAAAAATCTTGTTTTAATTATGTCTATACTTTTAATAAATTTCTTTAGCTTCATAACTTTTCGATCCCTGAGAAAAACTACAAAAAATGTGCGATTTTAACATGTTCTCTGTCGACGCATGTAAACACGCTACTTTTCAGGGTATCATAATTTATGCGGGAAATTTAAAAATTTACAATAGGTCTAATTTGATTAGGTCTGAGGCAAAATTGATCTTTACCGCGGGCGAATTTGATAACATTTTTTCTGAAAAAAATCTAAAATTACTGCTTTTTTTCAGAAAAAATGGTTCGAAATTATATAAGAAAACTTGGTGCTCGTCCAGATCAGGACTATGATAAAGTAAGGGTGATAAATTTCCTCCAGAAAGTTCTTGAGGAAGGATCGTCCTTAGGTCGCGCTGCCGAAGAATATGAAATTTCTAATGGAACCCTTAATAACCGCTATAATGGCCGGCATGGAAGAAAAAATGGTAGACAGACTGTATTTTTCGCGAACTAAGAAAAAACCATTATACAGCATACTGCAATATGCGGCGAGTGGGGATTTTCCCTTGACCGAGACATAAAATATTTAGCCAAAAGTGTTTTGGATGCCCAGGGTCCCAGGGACGACAAGTGCCTCTTTTCAAAAATAATTTACCTGGAACTGACTAGGTATATTCATTACTAAGACGGCATAAGGGAGAAGAAATTACCCAAAAAATTATATGTTTGATCAAAACTTAACACATTTGACCCAACCACTTAATGTCGGTTTTTCCGTCCCTTTCAGATGGCTTGGAGGGAAACACTTAGTGATTGGCAAAACTGTCACCCCACATTAACCACGATAGATAAGAAAGATTTTCCAAACTTGTTAAACACTACCCTTCAGCACATGGACAAAAAAACAAAACCAGCGGACGAAAACGGGGCTATAAAACACTTTATTGTTTTCTCTTTGCAGCCACGGGAATTTACCACTTCTTCCCCGAGAAAGTTTTAAATAAGTTACCTAGAGAAGATGAGGAAATAGAGGGACAAATCGACAATCTTTTGGTACATTTTCTAAAGAAGAAAAAAATTCAGCTTACCATCCAGGCGAAATATTAAGCGAACCAAACTAAATGTCGGGCCAGGAAAAAGTGTCTCAGCAACCTGATGAAACTGAAAACGACAGTGAAGAAGAGCTACCAAGTGATAACGAAACAGAAAGTGAAACGTCTAACTTGGATAAGTCTGACAATAATAATAGGGTTTAATATTTTGCCTATAAGAAGGATGACTTTAAATGAGTTTTTCTGTTAATAAAGGTATTGGGAGGAAGAAGGAAGAAGCAATACTATCGCTATGCTGCTCAAATTCAAAAAGCCAATGAAAAGGACCTAGACATTATAAATCTACGGATGAAGTAAAGAAGGCGTTCAAACTGGTCAAACATGATCAATTTTGCCCTAGTATACATTTTTTAGAATGCTTACATTTTTTGAAAAATATTTATAACGTGGGGTGAACATGATCAACCGGGATTACATATTTTGCTATTTTTATTCACTTAAAAAGAGGTAATCAATTTCGCCCCATTCAGGATATGAAATTGTTCATCCAGTTGTTTGCATTTTTTAATCAAAATCAAAAAAATATTTTTTATGGAAAAATATTTATTATAGATCATATTAGTAAAAAAAATGTAGTGAATTTTACAATTTACTATCATATTTTCGAATTAATAATTTTAATGTGATCAATTTCACCTTATTTTAAGGTATTAATGACTAAATTAATTTGTGAAATGTCATAGTTTCGATTGGGCAAATACGTTAATTTTTTTTCGGCTGCATTTACAATTAAAGTTAGTCAGTATGGAAAATTTAAATAAAAACTAATTGTGATAAAAATTAGACGCTAAAGACTGAATGGGATAGAACTATTAGTCCGGCGTGTGAGGCCGCTTCCTTAAGAAAAATGCTTCTGATTCGGATTTTTTTCGGATTCCTGTTCAAAAAGGTCTCCTTTAAACAATTCTAAAGGATGCCAGATTAAACTTAAAAGCTCTCCCAGACGGTGTTAAGAAAATATGAGAAATTACGAAAATCAGTAAAAATCAGAAATGTACAAACTGGAGTAACGAAATGAAGGAAAAGGTCAAAACAAAGAAGTTAATGTCGAGGAACTACTTAAGTAATCAAAGCGCAGAAAGCTACCAAACATACAAGCAACAAAGAACAAAAGTAAAAGACATGGTGATAGAAGCAAAAAGGAAAAGCTAGGAGAATTTTGGTGATAAAATGGTAGAAGACTACCACAGTAACCAAAATTATTCTACAAAACTCTGAGATTTTTAGGAACAGAAAAAAGCCAACAAACCCAAAATAAAACAAAAGAGAATTATTTAAAAGAGGAAATGCAGCAAATCCTAAAAAATATGGACGAAAAAGAAAATAAAATGCTAGGAAAAATGAGCACGGAACGAAAGTAAGGTGCCAAAAGACTGGGAAGTGATACCATTTTTAAAAAAAGTGACCGACGGGAATGCTTAAACTACAGAAGTATAACCCTCCTGAGCATCACTTTCACAGTATATGCAAATGTATTAGAAAAAGACTATTAAAAGAAGTGGATAATAAACTAGAACACTCACAGAGCGGATTCAGGAAAGCAAGTAGCATTTATGAACATATTTTCTCTCTCAAGAAGCTAATACAAAATGCACGAGATAAAAGCACGGAATAGAAAAGACATTTAAGATTTGATTTCACGTATAGTGCTTCTACAATTCGCTTATACGTATTTCGTCTCATTAACGAATCACCAGAGTGCCTTAGTAGGAAGCCCTAAACGTGAAATCTTTTTCGTCAAAGGAAGTGACTTTGAGTGAGAATCTGAATTTTGGTTTTAAACATGTAATAGAAATCTTCGGATTTTTACTTTTTGTTTTAAAATCATAAAACTTTACCAAGCATTTAGAGACCTAGAAAAATCATTTTATTAAACCCCAAGAATAAAAATGGACAATAGTTTAATTAACAGAGAAATTAACATCGAACTCGGAAAAAATATTACGAGTCTATGCAATAACACACGGAAGGGAGTAAGAACATACATCATGAAATCCAACGAACTTAGAGGGCCTAAGAAAAGGGGATGTACTAGGTTGTATACTGTTTAATATTGTGTTGGATGATATAATAAAATCATCATCATTCAATCTTCACTTATCCACTGCTGGACATAGATCTCCCTCATAATTTTCCATCTATTTCGATCTTGTGCCTCTTGCATCCAATTCCTATGACAACGTTTTAGATCGTCAGTCCAACGTGTTGGTGGACGACCTCTACTTCGGTAGGCATCATCTCTTGGTCTTCATTCCAGTATCCGCTTTGTCCATCTATTGTCTGTCATTCGAGCCACGTGACCTGCCCAGTTCCATTTTAGTGTTGCTACTCTCTCTACTGCATCAGCCACTCCTGTTCTTTGTCGTAGCTGGCGATTTAGGATCTTGTCTCGTAGTGAAACGCCCAACATAGCACGCTCCATCGCCATTTGACACACACGGATCTTTTGAACTGTTCTCCTTGTCATGGTCAACGTTTCGGCACCGTAAGTTAACACTGGCAAAACACACTGATTAAACGTTTTTCTTTTAAGGCATATTGGTATATCAGACGATTTGAAAATATGGTTCAGCTTGCCGAAGGCTGCCCAAGTCAGTCTTATACGACGGAGAAGCTCAATGGTTTGGTTATCTTTTCCTATGTGAATCTCATGACCTAGGTATTTATAGGCCATTACCTGGTCTATGGATCTTGTTCCTACGCATATATCTTCGCTGACTACAAGATTTGTCATCATCTGGGTTTTAGATATATTTATTTTCAATCCCCCTTCTAGCGAGGAAAGGTAGAGCTGATTTAAAAGTTCTTTGGCCTCATCTATCCTATCAGCTATTAGTACAATATCATCTGCAAACCTTAGATGGCTAAGCTTTTCTCCGTTTATGTTTATGCCCTTGTCGGTCAGTTTTGCCCTTTTACATATATATTCCAAAAGCGTAGTGAACAGTTTCGGCGATATGGTGTCCCCCTGGCGTACTCCACGTTGTATCGGGAATTTCTGGGTTTGACGGTCACCCACTCTAACACTGGCTGTTGCGTTTTGGTATATATGTTTAATTATATTTATATACCGATAGTCAATTCGGCATTCTGTCAAGGCTTCCAACATTTTTTGTTGATTTACGGTGTCGAATGCCTTTTCATAGTCGACAAATATTAAAGCTAGTGGTTTATTATATTCAGTGCATTTTTCTATAAGATTTTTTATTACCAGTAGGTGATCGTTTGTTCCATAGCCTTTTCTAAAACCCGCCTGTTCTATGGGCTGATAAAATTCCAATTTTTTTTCTAGTCGTTTCGTAATTATTTTTGTAAATAGTTTATAAATATGTGAAAGTAGACTTATGGGCCTGTAATTCCTGAGGTCGGTAGCATCCCCTTTTTTATGAAGTAAGATAATTTCTGCGTTATACCACTGGGTTGGTGTTATTCCTTCCTGCAAACATCTAGTGAATAGTTTGGCAAGGACCTGCCATAATCTTTTTCCAGCCACCTTCAAGGCATCTGCCACTATTTCATCGCCTCCGGGGGACTTATTGTTTTTCATTTCTTGCACTGACCTTCGAACTTCATTGGGTGTTACGTCCGGTAAAATTTCAGATCCCTGATTGATTATCTTTGGTAATGATCCACTCCGGTTACATTGCTGTTCTTTGTATAGTTGTCTATAAAAACTCTCTATCGTATTCATAATTTGAATTCTATCCTCAATGATTTGCCCCTGTTCATTTCTTAATTTTTGGACGTTTTTTCTTCCAATGGACATGCTCTGTCTGAGTACTTTCAAGCTTTTGTTTTCTTCTATTACTCTAGTTATTTCCATCGTATTGTATCGTCTCAGATCTTTTCTAACTTCCTTTTTAATTTTCTTATTCAAAATTCTTAGTTCATTTTGGTTATGATCCTGATTTTCCCTAAGTCTTCTTCTTTCCTCTAGAAGATGTTTTGTGTTGTGGCTTAATTTTTTGTTATTATTTTCAGGACGAGGATAGTATTTCTTTTCAGCTTCTTTCAATATTTGGGTAATATTATTGTTCATTTCATTGATGCTGATATTCTCTAAGTCGTGTGTATCCAAACTAGTCTTAATATTTTCTTCGTAAAGTGTTATATCTTCTGGGAACAGCCACCTTCCACTTTTCTTTTTGAGGATCATTTTTGTTCTTTCAACTTCAGTGTTAAAAGTGGTTTTTGCTCTAACTAGTCTATGGTCGCTCCCTGTTAAAAATTTATTCAATACTGTTACATCCTGAACAATATCTTTCCGATTTGATATTATGAAATCAATCTCATTTTTTGTTCTTTGGTTCAGACTCTTCCATGTCCACTTACGTTGGGGTTTCTTTCCGAAGAATGAGTTCATCACAAAGAGATTTTCCTAATGTAAGAAGTCAAGAAGCCTTTTACCTCTCTCATTTCTCTCACCAAATCCAAAGTTTCCCATAGCAGATTCTGCATCATCTTGTTTGAATCCCAATTTGGCGTTAAAATCTCCAATTATCAATGTGTAATGTGTTTTTGAAGTTTGTATAGCTGCTCTGATATCTTCATAAAATTGCTCAACTTCCTCATCCTGGTGACTCGTAGTTGGTGCGTAAGCCTGTATAATTTTAAGTTTGTATCTTGGGTTTAATTTAAAAATAAGATAATAATAAATAAGATAATAAAATAAACCAGAGCAGAAATATCGAAAATATCATGTTGATCACATAAACTTAGTTCAGATAGCAGAGTGTGCGTTTGTGATAATTTAGTTTTATGGAGAAGAGACGAGAAGGCACTTAAGAAGAACATACACATACGAAGCGACAAACTTCAGAACCGAAATCTGAGGATTAATGAAAATTAAACAAAAGTCATAATATGTGGGAAAACTCAACAACTTACAAACATAAAAATTAATAACGACACATTCGATCAATTCAAAAGCTTTAAATACCTTAATAGGAGTACAATTAAAGAAAATGAGTTCCCAATAAGTCAAAATTAATACACGAATCTCAAGCGCTGCACGAATATATCATGAAATTAAGAGCATGTTTATATCCAAAAGAGAAGTATGAAGCCAAGATAACCATATATAAGACAGTATTTGTCTAGTAGAAGAGTAATAGATATAACCAGATTGGAGAGGTTTCAGAACGACTAATATATAAGAGAACAGTTGAAAGTATTACTAATCGAAAAGAAAATTGAAGAGATCCAGCTGAGATGGTTTGGCCACATGGTTCGGATGGATAAAGATGGACTAGTAAAACAAGTCTGGGAAGCGAGACGAATTTTCAAAAGACCAATGTCCAAGCCCATGAAGACGTGGGTAGAAAGACATAATCGAACGATCAACAATTATGAAAACCAGAGAGACCAGGAAAAACTGGTGCCTCGATTTCTGCTAGCCTACCGAAGCTCTCAACATAAAGCAACTGGGAACTTTCCATCGAGCTCCAACATGGCAATGTACCAGACGGAGGGCGGATCAGGAGACACTCCCCGAGTATGTCGGCGGCCTAAAGAATTGACTGGTGAGGGTCCACGATTTCGCCAGAAAAGTTACAACTCACCAGTGACTGAATAAAAGTAGGTTCGATCGGAAGTTTACTCCCATTAGTTTTAAATAAAGTGATGCAGTCTGGCTCTACCAACCAACAAGAAGGAAAGGTTGAGACTCAAGAAGTTGCACCGATTCTAAGAGGAACCGTACCTAGTTACAAAGAAAATAAACGACCGTATATATAGGGTGCAACTTACGCCAAGGAGTAAGCCAAAGTTCGTTCACCTGGGGTGACTGTGTCCTTATGAAGGGCAGAATCCACTGACCGAACAGGACGAATAGCCTAAAATAAAGCGGCGATGTTGTGTCGCATACGCCTGATGGAACCCTGTGGTTTA
This sequence comes from Diabrotica undecimpunctata, assembly GCF_040954645.1. Classification (NCBI taxonomy): domain Eukaryota; kingdom Metazoa; phylum Arthropoda; class Insecta; order Coleoptera; family Chrysomelidae; genus Diabrotica; species Diabrotica undecimpunctata. The sequence continues at coordinate 102,439,149 of NC_092805.1, forward strand.
GAGAAGTAAATTCAAGAAATGTTGCAGTTAGTAATAAAAGTCTATTTAGATATTTATTATTGATTACTATTATCCATTAATCAGTTCTTCATAAAATTATGTTGTTTTGTTTCCAATCCATCGTGTAATTTCATATTTAAATTCATGTTTTTTATAATTTTTAATTTGTTTTAAATTCTCCGGTTGACAATATTGTATAATTTGGGCCCTATGTACCCAACATATTTCTGGAGTATGGATTTATTACATTTAGGTAAAATCGCAATATTCCTTGAAATCTAGTTTGATGGGCATGGTTGTTAAAGTTTAATATTATTTTTTTTACGTATATGTATAAGGGCTTTGTAACAGAATAATTTCCGTACAGTTGATTTTCATTATATTACAGCTCGATAGAATATCTTAAATTTTTCCTATAAATAATTCTAATTAACCACTTCTGAATAACGTTTATATAATGCAAGTAATTATGTCGTATTCCACCCCTTCCTAAAAGGTCATAGGTAAGTTGAGATTGTATAAGTGCATAGTAAAGAACTCGTGAATGCACGATGTTTGGCAAAACCAATGGAATAGAAGCACCACTAAATTGATAGAAATAAAATCTTCCATCCTTCCATGGAACTTCTGGCCTTCAAAGCGACAACATCAAGTCCTAATAACACTTCTTAGATTAGGACACACTTCTACAACACATGAATACTTGTTGAAGAAAGAAGAGGAACCAGTGTGTTTTGTTTGTGAATGTAAAGCGACAGTGAAGCACATTTTGATTGAGTGTCCAATATACTCAGTGGAAAGACTATATCATCACTTTTCAAAAACATTAAAAGAACTTTTAGGAGAATCTAAATACGTAGCTGACTTGATAGAATTCTTGAAAACTATAAACCTTTTCAATAAAATTTAATACAATACATTAATAATTAAAATATATATTGTATACATTATTATGTAATTGATATTTTGTATATGCCTATTTATGTCTTTATCACTTTTGTATATTTCTTATGCTAATAACCCTAAGTGGTTGAAGCAAAAAAAAAAACTCGTGAATGAGTTATTCCCAAAAATTGCTTTAAAAATTTGTATCTTGATAGGAGCCTTCTTAATGTAACTACTTTATTATTTGCTTGACTATTCCTTCGTAAATGTTTATCAATTATTCTAGATATTTTATATCTTATGTATATGGAATTTTATTTTTTGCATCAACTTTTAATAAGCCAAGATTTGGGAGATTACTTGCAATCGATTTAAATGGCATATATTTGGTTTTATCTACATTTAAGGTCAGCTTATTAAACTGGAACCATTTCTGAATTGTAGCAAAGTCTGTTTCGGCTTTTTGTTTTACATTACACCAACTATTTGCATCATAGAAAATAGCTGTGTCATCTGTGTGAATAGAATTGGTAGTAAGACTGTTCTCTGTGGACCAACATAGGATACAATTATTCCCTTACTAATTTCTCCATTTACATAGACATGTTGCCTGTTTAGAAGATAACTTTCTAGGATATTATATGCAAACCCTCTAATACCATATTTTTAAGTTTATTTAGCAATATTTTGTGTGAAACAGTGTTTGATGTCCTTAATAAATCTACAAATATACAAGAACTGGCCTTGCATTATCAAGAGATTTATAGATGTTAGCTCTTAAAGCACAGATTGCATCTTCAGTAGTATATTGATTTTTTTTTTGATTTATAAGACTTATCTTAATTATTTTTTCTAATATTTTGCGTATGTTTAGGATAAGGGTGATAGGCCTATAATTTTGACAATATATTACTTCGCCAGATTTGAATTGCGGTTTAATAGTTTCAGTTTTTAATATAACGTATGGTCCTAAAGTTTTGGGAAAAATTTCAAAAGCATATAACTCTAACCACAATAATCTTATATTTTTATTAAATTATTCAACAATTTAACTTAACTATCCTTATTATAAATCAAAATTCAAATGACAGACAAGGGACCATTATTTTCGATTTGCCTAATAATTCCCCTGACACGTTACATCATCCTTTGGACGACCTCGGCGTCAATTTCTCTAATTTTTGTATATGTGCGGCATCTTAACTGTTCCTGATTTTGTGCTTCTCATCCGTTATTATAGACTTTCCGACTTAATATTGCCCAGAACTCTTCAATTGGACGAGCCTGAGGTAGGTTGGGGGGATTGTCTGCTTTCGGTACAAAGGTAAAGTTTCGACTTGTTGACGAAATGCACTCGCCTTAACGCGCCGCAACATCTCGAAATTCTCTCTAATTGATCCTCTGTGTATTTTGGAGCTTTCCTTCTTTTCCGTTAGATAATATTGTTACTCGATAGGGTCCTGTATACTGTAGTCTTTCCAACATGAAATCTCGCCATTTTTCGCTGTGAGACCCCAATTTTGTTCTTAGCTGCTTCAATCAGTCTTGCCTCTCTTATATGTTTCAAAATCCGCAGTCAGCCACTTTTACGCAAGTTAACACATGGTATCCCTTCTTCACATTCTCTGATTGTGCGATAAATTGTCGATTTGCTTATGTTTTGATCTCGATAAATATTAACAATATCTCGTTTCGACATACGCTCAACCATATTATCAATTTATAATATTAATATCAATTTTATAAGACATTTTGCAGAGCACAAACCAAAATATTCTGCTCTGTTTATTAAATGTCAATAACTGATGACATTTCAATTCCACGGCCTTCTTTGTTAAATGCATTTTGCTTCTCAATCAGACCAGGTGAAAATTTTCCCAAAACTTTAGGACCATACGTTATCCGGAAAAATGACTAAATTAATACATGTATTTATTATGGTATGTTAAGGGTTTTGAAATCTATTTTGTTATTTCTTTTCAAATTTCAGATCTAATATGATCATGAACTAGTGACTTTTTATTTTTTAAAGAGTTTATTATTTCTTCAACCTCATTATCAGTTGTTGGAACATAGTATTATTTATTTCCAATATATTTTTTATAATATATTTTTTCAAAATTTAGTTGGCTCAGGAATCATTTCTTGATATCGTTTTCCCAGATCGACATACTAGTAATTTATTACAATTCAACTACAAATTCAATTGATATGTCCGTTTTATTAGTTAGTATTTCATTATTTTGTGTTTTGATCAGTTTTATGTTTGTTTTTAAAGCTGTTTTCCCACAGAGCTTATTTACACATCTCCATAAGTTTCTTGACTTATTTTTGTTAGCATTTATTTGCCCTTCTGCATAAGCTTTTTAGTTGTTGTACACATTTTGCTACTGTTTTGTACTGATTTTGTACCTGTTTTGTAAATTTTTATCATCGGGATGAGTTTTTAACAAATTGAATTAATTATTACTATTCAATAATTGATGGATTCGACCGTTACTTGGTGGAAATTCATTTTATGTAACAATAGAACACTGAAAATTTTGTTTTTAAAACTTCCACGTCATCAAGTTGGTCATTGAGAATTATATCTGTGTTTTTTAATTTGTTGATTTTCATAGATTCTAACAAAGATAGCTTAGGGCCTTTATTTTGAATGTGAAGAATTTTAAATTCCTCATTGAAAGAATGATTATCACTAGAAGGTGAAGTGCGTATGTAGAATCTGTTTTTCTATTATTGAAAGCCCTTTTATGTTCTGCTATTCATTTATTATAATTTCTACCAGTTTGAGACAAACAGTTCTCCCCTCCTCAACCTATTTCATTAGAGACTATAAAGTGTAAATGCATGCCAATAGTATCAAATAGTCAAGAGTATCAAATCAAGAGTATCAAATGTTGTAAAGACTCGTATAACCATTCACGTACAGCTTGTATTTTATATGACGTATTTTTTCTAACCACATAACTTTTTATTTGTGCCCAAATGAGTTCAATTGGATTTATTTCGCAGTGGTAGGGTGAAAGTCTAAGGACTGTGATATTTCTCCTTCCTGCCATTTTGTTAACTACGTATTTCTTGAACTTAGATTTGTGTTGCCGGGCAATTTTTAAAAGTTCTGCTTTTACCATTCCATCTTCGTAAGGCAGATACTTATTCCGCAACCAGTCAAGAATATCCTGTTTCTTCCACGCAGTCGTTGGAAGTCTTTCTACTAGTCGTGAATGATAAGGTGCATTATCTAATACTATAATTGAATTTGGTGGTATGTGTTCAATCATCTGCTCAAAATACTCTTCGAAAACATCAGCTGTCATCTCCTCGTGATAGTCTTTTGTGCTTTTGGACTGAAATTCCAACAAACCATGCTTAACAAATCCTTTTTCACTGCCAATGTGAGAAATTATTAATCTACTACCTTTACCAGAAGGTGGGGAGATACCAGTAGACCAACCTTCCATAAAAGCTTGCCTGGAGCTTAATATATTTTTATCTGACCAAATTTTTTTTTTAGTATCACCTGAGTTTACAAACGTTTCATCCTGGTAGAAGATTGGCCTTCCTTCAGCCCGGAATTTTCGTATGGATCTTAGATAATTGCTTCTCCAACATATTATCTCCTTCCGGTCAATCAAAAGTGATTTTCGGTCTGATTTCTCCCACCGGAAATTTAATTCTTTTAAAACTTGCCACAATTTAGTTCGTCCAATATGAGGCAAATCCGGGTCGTCTCTAACTTCTTGTAAAATTTTGTTTAGGTTTGGTATTTCTTTTTTGAAAAAAAAAATCCATGAATTTTCCTTCGAATGCCATTTTTGGCAAATTCATCAATTTCAATAGGCTTTTTCCCTCTTTTTAAGTGTTCGTTTGTGTTTGATTTAGCTATACCGTGTTTTTTTTTCTTTCTGATAGGAACCTATATATAGTTGACTCTCCTACGCCAGTCATGTTGGCACAACTTTCGACTATGTTGCGAACAGTGTTTCTGGGAATCTGAGAAACCAGAGCATCGTGAATATTCAGGACAATAGTCTTCTCTCTTGGTGAATAGACAGACTTACTGACTATACACAACAGTACCGGTGTAAAACTTGATGATGTTAATGATGAAGCCATCACAAACAATCCAACAAAACGAGCACGAGCGAAAGGTACGTATATGTTCGTAGGTATATGGAATAAAAAACCACTCACGCACTGCATATAATTCGCAAAAGAAATATTCGAGACGCTAATTACTGCCGTAGACGTGGAAACACCGACGAGCCGTAAATTACATGCGATCAAAAACGTACTAAACAAAAAAATTGTTTTCGTTTATAATAACTTCACCCTTTCAAGTTAAGTTTCGAATATAAACTGAACAGACGAGGCACGTGGCCAAAGCCGGCATCTTTATACCCATTATATTATTAAAAATTTTGGGAATTCCATCCTAATTATCTTGCAACGAATAGTACCTTCGGATATGAATTCCAGGTTTTCTAGTAAAGTGATTAAACGCGAAGATTAGTATTGAAATATCCAAAGAGATAAGGTTTTCTTATTTTTATTAATATAATATAATAACTAACATTAGCCGGGAAAGTTTTAATTGTTTTTTGCTAAATATATTAGTATTCAAACATTATTAATATTATATATAACAGTATTAAAACATTATATTATTATTTAATGAATAAACATCTCAGGAACGCCTATCATGATACAAATTTTACTACCGTTTTATGACTTTGAGGCACATTTTGTGCTCTCAACAATTTGTAAACGGAGAATAGAAACCTAGTTCTTCTATGCAGCTAACAACATCTACGTCCGAGGAGAACAATAGGCAGAATTTTTAAGAAAGAAATGTCAATTTTTTTAAATTTTTCCCATTATTGTTGATGTTTACAAGTTTGATGGTACACCTTGTGCTACTGGATACGTTGGTCCTGCTACAAACCCATGTCAAACTGCTGAATTATTTTCATGCACCGAAGGAAATGTGGATCGTCTATGTCGCTGGTTTATTTATACAATAATACTGTTGTAATTTTTTATCTTCTTCTTCTTCTTTTTATATAGGCATGACTCTGTCTGTTTTTTAATGTGCCTCGAGTAAGTTGTCGTTCCATAGTTTTCGTGGTATTCCTACTGATCGTCTTCCTATTGAGGAACCGTTTCTTGTCGTCTTTACTACTCTATATATTGTCTTTCGGCTTATATGATCGTTCCATTCTACTCTTCTCTTTCTTACCCAGTTCTTGATGTTCTCCACCTTGCATCTACGTCGTATATCTGTACTTCTAGCTCTGTCTCATAGTGCCTTATTATCAGTTTTTCTAAGTGTTTTCATCTCTGCTGTTTCTAACATCCTTTCTGTCGTCTCTGTGTCAGGTCTTGTTTATTGATCAAATCTTATATTACATGAAGATTTAAAATTTATTCTTTACAATTATGATTTTTAAAATTTAGACAAATACAGATGCTAATATTGTGGCGTTACGAATATTATGGCTGCAACAAATATTACACAAGACGCTACAAAGAAATTATTTATTTCACTTTTGATTTTCATTTTTGGTGGTGGTGGTGTTGCTGGTACCCATGGTATAGGCTAAATATGTCTTTATGGATATGTAGATTGTGGTAGCCGTCTATTAGCGTGAATCCAAGATCATGCTGCAAAGAGTGGGATTCCATTCGATTAAATGAGGTTGATTTTAGAGAAGCCTGTTAAAAGCAATAGGTTTCATGTACCAACTTGTAACTAAGGTGTTTTGTGCCCTCCCAAAGACAAGCATGTCTAAACAAGGTATGCTCATACCACCACTCATGTGGTGAAATTCTCTAATTCACAAGTGAATTGTAGACAAGGATTAAAACCGTTGAATATTGACAGGATGACCCATGCCCTGTCCAATGGTAATGCTAGAATTAAGTCATTCACATAGCGTTTTGATGAAAGGAATTTTAAAATCCAATAAGCAGAATCGGTCAGATATTAAATCATCCATAACAAAGTAAACGAGGATAGGTGAAATAGAGGAATCCATAGCTGTTCCAAATATTTGTAGATAATATTTATCATTAAAATCTAAGAAATTAGTATCAAAACATAATTGCAATAGTTCTGCAAATACGTCCCAAGAAACAGGTGAGTGAGGTTGAATAGAGTTTTAGTGGTTATATAAGAAAGTCAAGACACCTGCTAAAGGTAAGGTGGTGAGTAAGTAAAAGAGTGAGACTACATCAAAACTTACTAAAATGTACCCTTGTGGTAAATGGAATTCGATAATGAATTCACTAAATTAAAATTAATCAACTGTATTAAAATCATTATTATAATCATAAGATTTAGTTAAGATATATCTGTAAAAAACTTGATAGGTGGTGTTAGGAGCGTTAATTGAGAAAACAATAGGTCTCATGCTCAATGTAGGCTTCTGTATTTTAGGTAGACAATAAAATCTCGGTGCATAACCGTCATAATTATGTAATGATTCAGCTAAGGGTTTATCAATTATATTATTATTTTTTAAGTAAGTAATGTTATTATTAATTTTATTAGAAAATTTGAAACAAAACTTGGAGGTCAGAATCTGATAATATCTATCATGATCTAATAGAGATTCACTAAGATATTAACGATCGTGTAGAATATAGACTCCATATACTAAGTACATATTTTATTCAACGGTAGAATTGGTGCTAGATTAAGTGACTAGTCGTCTAACCATTTCAATCAAAAGAAGCCTCAATAAGATAATTTTTATTTGCATAATAACTTTACAACCATTATTCTCAGTGTATGTAATTGCTAATTACTTCTGCGACTTTCGAAAGCAATTTCTTGACCACTGCTGGACTAAAAAAAACAGTTAGGCTCTATTGGATAAAAAAGTGAAAATAATATACCAGTTGATCCATTTAAAAATGTTGGGTAAAATTTACTTCTACTAGGGTTGATCCTTGCGGGCTTAAAAATTTACTAAAAATCTCCCCATTGAATTATCTTTCCGATTTTTTATATTATTTACAGGAATGTAGATATTAGCGGTTCTGGGTTTTCAAATTGTCACCTACTAGAACGTACTATTTTACATAAATATTTTACCTAAATTTTACATTAATACGCATTTTAAATTATGTGAGTTTTGATTTGAATCATCTCATCAATCTATTTTCATTTTCAGTAGACAACATGCTAACATCTATCTCGTAGTATAAAATTATATTACATTTTTGCATTATCATCCACAATACGATAACGATGAACTACTTATGAATCAAAGATGGTCCATATCACGTCAATTAAGAGTTGCCTTGAGTGCACTAATTGTCGATACATTGTGTTTGACAGCGCGATACATGCCGTTACTCGGATGATACTTGAATTTCAGAAAATAGTGGGAGATCCTTTTAGATTTTGGCAGGAACCGTAAAAGTATATAACCGAATTCTAAAAGTTACTCAAGCATAACCACCTGTATCTCACTACAGTGCAAAAATGAAACAAGTAAGAATATTTTTTAAGAATCGTGTGTGTAAAATATAATTGTAGAATCTTAATTCATTAATCAAATTATTTACTTGTACATTTCGTACATTAAATACTCTATTTTTATGTAGAGATTAGCTCATTATACTTTAAATTATATTTGTAATCCTACTGTTTTAAAATTTTGGTAATCATTTAAGTTAGAGTTTTAATAACAAGGGTTATGGTGATGTACTCCATTTATATTTTTAAAGTCGTATTCTAAATCTGTTTCCCTAAATCTCGATTTCAGAAATATTGTGTTTTGTTGTATTTCTCTACAGTTTTTACTTGTGTGGTCGTTTGATGCAGCTTATCATTTATTTGAGCTGTTCAAAACTAAAGGCATAGTGTACTTAATGATTTTCTCAATTTAAAGTTTCAAACATTGTCGTTACTTATCGATCCCAAATCCTATGCGTATTTCTTATTCAAGTTAAAAACAAATTGGTTTTTGTTGTTAAAATAAAATAAGTTGTTAAATTACAACATTGTGATTCTTGTAAAGAGTTTCTAAGTGGGTGATTAAAAATTCTTCTTTAATGTAGTTTCTTCTGCCGCCTATTGGTAGATTAATAAAATTACAGCGTTATTTTATTGTTGTACCATTTTTATTACAATACCCACCACTCCATGGATTGATTGTTTTATATTTTTGAAAATAATTCACATCTAAGGCATCTCATAGACGTATTTTTAGGTATCTATAACGTTCCAATTACAAAGTGTTGATATTATTTGACTTTTACCGTTGATTAAACTTTTACTTTTTATTTCTACTTTTATTATTAGTCCATTCCAAATTATTTTTTAAATATTTAGCCCATTTGAAGCACAGATTTATGGCACCCTTCTTTCGTAATAAAAATATATTTGTTGAAAATTGAATTTATTGAATGTTAGTTTATCGATTAGAGAAATATAAAAAAACATCTTTAATGATAAACTACGAGTTTTAGATCTCTTGTAACTAAACGTCAAATTCTTCAAAAAAATTTAAATACAATTGTTATTCAGTACCTAATAAAAAAGTAAATATTGTCAGTTCGTTTTATACTATCCATAATTTGTCCATTTTCCCTTTATACTGTGACATTTCGTTAATGGTAGCTTAGTGAAAACATAATCATTATAAGGCCGTTACTATTTGCATCAGATATCTATTATAAATATTTTGTTTGTCTATTTCTCTATATCTGTATATACTATTTATATATTTAATAAGTTATTAATAACCAAACCAATAAAAATATTTTTTTTATTTTTTAGGTAATAATCTTCTCCATACTTTTAACCTCTGCGTTTGGTGCCAAACTAAACCAATATCTTCCTCCAAGACCTGAGAACAACAATGCGAAATATGAACCACCAGCACTTCCAAATCAACCTTTTACCGCTGCTAGTCATTCCCAACAGCAATTTTCTAGTCCAAATGTTCACTTCGATAGAAATGGTAGTCCTAAAAATCAAGATATTTCTGAACAAGGTTCCAATTCATTTCAAAAGTTCCCAAATCCTACGACTTTTAACGGTAACACACAAGGACATCCATCAAGCTTTGGTTTAAAATCCCCCAATCAAGCACCAAACGCTGGAAGCGATAACTCCTTCGCACCATCATTTAACTCTTTTAACCAAAAAGCAGCACCGAATGGTCAATTTGGACAGACAGATTCATTTTCAAACGGTTTCAAGCAACCATCCGGACAACCGCAATACAATGGTCAATTTTCTGGTTCTCAATCCGCTCCAATCGGTTTAATCAGATCTGAATTTAATCCAGATCTAGGAGATGGACATTATAGCTATTCATATGAAACTGAAAATGGAATTTCTGCCCAAGAAGAAGGATTTATCCAAAACAAAGGTAAATCTGCCCAAGGAGGATTCTCTTATACTTCCCCAGAAGGTGAACAAATCACGCTTGAATATACTGCTGACGAAAACGGTTTTATTCCAAAAGGGTCTCACGTTCCTGAAATACCAGAAGCGATCTTAAAATCAATTGAACTGAATAAAGCTGCTGAAGCACGCGGAGAATACAATGAAGGTTCCTATAAACCTCAAGGAAATGTAAACGGTGGGTATCAAGGAAATGGACCACGAGAACAGTCTTCATTTTCTTCTCAAGAAAATCGACAAATAGCATCTTTCACAGGTCCGAAATCTTTTGGAGCACAAAACAACGGCTATCAATATACAAGTCCATTTAAATCAAACAACGTAGCTGATCAAGGCACATTTGCGTCCCAGCAAAGCAATCAAGTAACGCCTTTTGGAGGCCAACAGGGATCCAAATCTTCTTTTGGGCAAAATAGTAACAACGGATACCAAGTTTTAGCTCCTAGTGCTCCAAAATCAAATTTTGCTGATCAAAATACTTTTGCTACTCAACAAAACCAACAAGTAGCACAAGTTGGTCAGCAACACGGACTTTTTGGAAAGGCCAATAAACCTAAACCTTCATTCGGATCTTCAAGTCAATTTGGACAGCCAAATAAAGCTTCTAAAGTTTTTAATAAACAAAACAATGGTTATCAATATCCAGTTCCTGAACAGTCCGCTTTTTCTTCTCAACAAAACAAGCAAGTAATTCCTTCTAGGACTCAGTTTTCTGCAAGACCACAGTACGGAGCACCTGAACAGTCATCCTCAGCCAGTCAAAACCATGGACAATTTAGTTCATTCCAAGGACCAAAAAGTCAAGTCCCGAATTTTTCTGGAAACAACGAGTTCAACAGTCGATCAGCTTTCCAACCCAAAGGACCACAGAGCGGTACATTTAAACAATTTGGCACAATTCAAGATAGCAATGGTGGTTACAAATACTAGACAATGATATTATCTCGCATATGTGCAGCTTTTATATTTTGCAATAAATAAATTATATAAAGTAACTACGGTATTTTAACTCATGATTTGTATTTCCATTAACAATAGTATTACTGTATGATCTTTTTTACCAACAGCATTATTCTATTATACATTGAGATCAATGCCGACCATTGGCGTGAAAATGAAGAAAAAGGCCAGTTCATCTAACGCATATTTTGGGAAAAATCATATTATTATTAAGTTTTAATAATTTTTAAAATTTAAAAATAAAAACGGTTTTGTATATCTGTAAATTTTGTAGAAATTAAAAAATTTTTAAATAGCTAATTAATTCTTTCAAATTAAAACTTGTTTGTTATTGATAAGAATAGTTTACTCAATATTTAGCTTGAACATAACTCATAATATTTTTATTACAATTATCTGTAAATCATGCTCATTCTCTCAGACAATCTCAGAAGATTGTCTATCCAGCAAGGACCAAGAGGAGGTATGAACCTTCCTTGCCAGGAAAAGAAAGCTTCGGGTATGTTAGTAAGAATACAGTTAGTTTTTTTGCATTTTGTTTTTATTATTTTTCTTTTGCTTTTTTTTACTTTATATAATAATGAATACTACAAATACGCAAGAAACAAAAAAGAAATTTTGAAGACACATCACAATAGTTGTAAAGGAAATTGATTAAAATGACTAACAAGATTTGTCAGTTTTCTAAAGTAGAATCGTTCAAAGGTTGAATAACTACTAGTGCTATTGGTGTTAAAATAAGATAATCGCTTTCTTTTTTTTTATAGCATGAGCTTCGCAATTTTGCCATATATCAATGCCACTAATTACCTCTCGAATATTCTTAATGGCTATTGCGCTTAAAGTTGGTGACTGATTATATTTTCATAATCGTTTGTTACGGTACCCCAAACCAATTCGATTGGATTAAAAGTGTAATAGTATGAGGGTAATCACCCCCATACCATTAGCAGGGTATGAACGTGCAGTCTTCTTCTTCAAGTGCCATCTCCGCGGCGGAGGTCGGAAATCATCATAGCTATTCGAACTTTTGAGACAGCTGCTCTGAAAAGTTCATTTGATGTACATCCGTACCACTCTCTCAGGTTGCACAGCCATGACATTCTACGCCTCGCTATGCTTCTCTTTCCTTGGATCTTTCTGGAAAGGTGTATTTCTCTCCACGTGTAATATGTCCGAGATATTCCAATTTTTTTGTTTTTATTGAATTTAAAATTTCCATTTCTTTGTTCATTCTTCTCAGAACCTCTTCGTTTGTGACGTGTTCTGTCCATGATATTTTCAGAATTCTTCTGTACACCCACAGCTCAAATGATTCCAGTTTTTTCATTGATGTAGCATTCAAGGTCCAAGATTCCATTCCATAAAATAAGGTCGAAAAAACATAGCACCTCGCCAACCTAACTCTTACTTCCAGTTTTAAATCCTTGGTACATAGAACTCTTCTCATTTTGTTGAAATTTGCTCTAGCCTTTTCTATTCTTATTTTTATCTCCTGATTGTAATCATTTGTGGAGTTAATCATTGTTCCCAGGTATGCATATTTGTCCACTTGTTCGACGTTGGTTTCGTTTATTAGAAGATTCTCGTTATTTCTTTGAGTTTTCGATATTCTCATAAATTTCGTCTTCTTGACATTCATTGTTAGACCATACTCTTTTCCATACTCTGCTATTCTGGTCACCAGTCTCTGAAGATCTTCAATGTTTTCGGCTAAAATCACAGTGTCGTCCGCATATCTAATGTTGTTAATGGGAACTCCATTTACCTTTATTCCAGCTGTTTCACCCTCAAGAGCTTTTTTCAGGACCTCTTCGGAGTAGGCGTTGAAAAGAATTGGCGACAATACGCATCCCTGTCTTACTCCACATCTAATTTCAATTTCTTCTGACAGCTGTTCGTTAACACGTACTTTTGCTCGCTGTTTATAGTATAAATTTGATATGATCCTGAGGTCGTTGTAGTCAATCTTCTTTGATTTCAGGACATTCATTAAATGTTTATGTCGTACTTTATTGAATGCTTTATTATAGTCAATAAAACATGCGTATATATCTTGATTGACGTCCAGGCATCTTTGTATTAGTATATTAAGTGAAAAAAGAGCTTCACGTGTTCCTAGGCCTTTGCGGAAACCAAATTGTGTATTATTAACGTCTATGTCCAGTTTGTGATATATTCGGTTATGGATGACTTTAAGTAGTAACTTTAGCGTATGAGACATTAAGCTAATGGTGCGGTAATCGCTGCATTCTCTTGCGTTTTTCTTTTTAGGGAGACAAATAAAAATAGATGTTAACCACTCTTTGGGTAATACGCCTGAACTATAAATTTGGTTCAAAAGTGTCACTAAAACATCAATGTGCTTCTCATCTAGAATTTTTAGGATTTCTATAGGAAGCTTATCAGGTCCAGGGCTTTTCCCGCTCTTCATTGTTTTTAATGCGTGCAATATTTCTTCTTTTGTAATATATGGACCTATTTCTTCTGACGTAAGTTCTATGTGTTCCAGATCTCCTCTTTCATCATCGAACAATTCATCGATATATTCTGCCCATCTTTGTATTTTCTCGTCCGTATGTGTTATAGCAGTACCGTGTCTATCCAGAATTGCACAAGTGGGATTTTGTTTTCTTATTCCTGCCAGTTCTTTGACTTTCTTGTGTAGGTTAAACAGATCATATTTATTTTGAAGGTCTTCGATCTCTTTGCATTGCTCTTCAAAGTATTTTTCTTTTGCCTGCTTTATCATCTTTCTAATCTCGTGGTTTATCTCTCTGTATTTATTGTTATCCTTGTTTTTAAATTATCTCCGTTGTTCCATCATATTGAGTATCTCGTCATTCATCCATTCCTCTTTTCTCCTTGAGGAAGTCTTTAATATTTCTTTACAGGGTTCCAGTAGACAATCTTTTAGTCGATTCCAGTACTCGTCAATATCGTTGGTGTTTGTGTTCAATTTGTTGCAGTTCACATGCAGTTCATGTTGAAGGCATCCTTTTACTTTAGGTTCTTTAAGTTTTCTTGTGTCTATTGTAGGGATTCTTTGATGTCTTTTAATATTTTTAAGGGTGAGTGTAATTTTGGCTATAAGTGGATTGTGATCTGAGGCCACGTCTGATCCAGGATATGCTTTCATGGCTTTAACAGCATTACGGTATCTTTCATTGATCATAATGTAGTCTATCTGGTTCCTGACTACTTTCTCCGATGTATCTGCGGGCGATCGCCATGTATACAGTCGTCTGTTTGGTAACATAAAAAATGTGTTTGTAATAATAAAGTTCTGCTCTTGACAGAATTGTAACAGACGGTCTTCTCTCTTGTTTCGATTTCCCAGACCATAGTTTCCTATACACTTTCCGCTTTGTCCCTTTCTAATCTTTGCATTGAGATCACCTAGGACTATCGTGATTTCTCTTGTTTTCGTTATTCTAAGTGCCTCTTCGATATCTCGATAAAATAATTCTACTTCTTCTTCGTCGGCATTCGCCGTAGGAGCATAAACTTGTATCAAATTCAATTTGGCATGAGATGTCACTAACTTCAGTACCATTACTCTTTCTGAGATAGGGAAATAGCATTCCACCGCTCTATTAAATTTTTTATTAACTATTACTGCCACGCCGTGTCTGTGTTGGTTATTCTCGCTACCGGAATAATATATTGTGGCTTCGTCTGTTGAAAAACAACCTGAGTTGGGCCACCTAGCTTCACTGATACCCAGTACATCGATATTCAACCTGTTCATTTCTTGAATAACATTGTGCATTTTACCAGGCTGAAACATGCTCTGAACATTCCATGTTCCTATTCTAGTGTTGGACAGTCTTATTTTTTCATTTGCGTTCTTTTGACAAGGAATTCGCTGATTAACGACCTGAGAGTCCTTGTCTTCTTCTCCCCTGCCGGATCTTGGCTTCCGAGGGCCATGATCAGTAACGCCGTTATTAGTTTCCAAAACCATGATGATTTTACTAGAGATATCCATGGGGATCTTTAATGTAGTGGTTTCCCCTTGCCTTCTACATCCTTATGCTGTTGACCAGTATATTGGTTCCTCCATCTTCGAGATCGATTTCTCAACCCCAGGACAAAAGGGTGCCCTACCACCTACCAATTCTTCCGCCCAGAGCCGTTGATTAGTAAGTGTGAGATTGCTTATACCGGCAATCGGTCGGTGAAATTTTCACCATATCTGGCTACCCTCACTTAGTTTAGCCTGCAGACCAATGCAGTTGTCCGGGGTGTGGCACTTGGAGCCATAAGTGAGAGTTAGGTGTCTTATGAGGACCAGTTACCAAGAACCATCTCCCATCTATGATGCTCGATGTGGTCGTTCCGATAAAAGGTGCTACCTCTATAACACAACCCTACACCCCTACGTGCAGTAAATGGTGTCAATGACATATTTATTTTTAAATTCCGACTTTTGATCATTCTAATTAATTTCTTTTTTCCTGAAACCGTTTTAGAAACAGTAATATTTTTAATTTTCATAACTTTTAAAATTTCATCCTTTTACGTGTTATTATTAGGTATTTTATTTAATATGAGTATGTGGGAATGATACGATGCTTTGTCTTTGTCCATAATAATTACCGAATTCTGCGAAATATTAAGCAAGAGCTGTTCGATAAACCACTTTTCAAATAAATCGGCTGTCATATATTCGTGATAATAGGCAGAAGACTTTATCTTTTTGGCCGACAACAGCAACGCATAGATACAAAACCCTCTTAGCTTCCGGCATGATAATTAATAACAGTTTTCCTCTTAAACACGGTGCATTGTTTGTGTTGTCAAGCTAGCCGCACTTGACAATATTATGCGTAACGAACCAGGTTTTGTCTAAATAAATTATATTTCTGTTTGACTTGCGATATTTTTTTATTTGGCACAAATACTTTCGTCGAAATTCAAAGATACGCCGAGATTCTATTATTACCATAATTTCTTATATTTAAATCCACAACTCAACAAAACCTCGCTTAGTGTTTCCAAATATGCATAATTATATTCAGGAAAAATTCAATTTTTCACGAAACAGTTTTAAAGTAGGCACTCTATGTTCTTTGTCAAAGTTATAAACTGTTCGTTGAATAATATCCTTTGCAGCAGTGTCAACCCTACCCAATTTTTTATTTGGTCGCTTTCGTTTTAAGGAATCTGTAACAGTTCCTAATTTAACGATTGTATTATATCGTCTTATATCCGATTATCAGCAATTACAATCGCATTATCAGTCATTCCAGTATTTTCTTTTTTCAAACACTGATACATATTTAAAACAACGCGTTGACATTAAACCCGTAAATCTTTGTTTTTTAATTCGACGCTATCATTAACATTGTTGTCATTAAGTCATTTATTGATAATTTCGAGGATAATGGTGGTCAAATAGCCATAGTATTATATATAATTAATTATTTAGCAGCAAAAATATATTATATTTACCTTACTAGTTAGGTACTTGATATACAAGGAGCAACTGAACAAACAGCAATAAATCCAGTGATGGATTCGACCGTTACTTGATGGAAATTCATTTTATCTAACAATAAAACACTGAAAACTGAAAACTTTTGTTTTCAACATTTCCACATAATTTATTTTAAATCATTATCACTTCAGCTGTTTCGGCCAGAGTGCCTTTCCCAAGTGATCTATTTTTGGTGTGTTTACACTTTATAGTCTTTAATTGAATAATTTGAGGAGGAGAGAACTGTTTGTCTTAACTTGATCATTCAGAATTATGTCTGTATTTTTTAATTTGTTGATTTTCATAGATTCTAATAAAGATACCTTAAGGCCTTTATTTTAAATGTGAAGAATTTGAAATTCGTCATTAAAATAATGATTATGGTCTAGAAGGTGAAGTGCGTACGTACAGTCTGTTTTTCTATGATTGAAAGCCCTTTTATGTTCTGTTATACGTTTGATAAAAATACTACCAGTTTCACCAATGTAAGTTTTTGGGCAGTCGCCACACTTAAGTTTGTATACACCGCTGTGTAATTGCTTTTTCTTTAGGCTCTTGTACTTAATATATTTGCCTAAGTTGTTGTTTGTTCTAAAAGCTGTTGTTACTCCTTTCTTTTTTATGTGTTTGGCTATTTTTGTTGATATCTTGCCTGTATATGTAATCGAGCAGAAGGTACTTTGCTTGGGTTTTTCTCTGGTGGTGGAAATACTAATTTCAGGGGTTTCTTATGTTGTTTTTGATTTAAAATTGTATTTATTGTATGTTCGTTGTACCCATTGTCTACTGCTATTTGCTTAATGATATTCAGTTTAGTTATTTATAGCGGGGACAAATTAGCGGAATCCAATTTAACCTACTTAATATTTTTTCACCCATTTTCACTAATTTATTACCACCTTAATAATTTTTCACCACCAAACCAACCTTAAGGGAAGCGATTCTGCTGGCTTAAAGTTTAAGCTAGCAGAATTCGGAAAAAAAATCTTTTTGCCTATGGCATATTTTTTCACCCATTTTTCACTAATTTATAACCACCTTAATATTTTTTCACCACCAAACCACCCTTAATGAGAGTGATTCTGCTGGCTTAAGGTTCAAGCTAGCAGAACTCAGAAAAAAAACTTTTTGCCGATGGCATATTTTTTTGCTCATTTTCACTAATTTATTACCACCCTAATAATTTTTCATCACCAAACCACCCTTAACGGTAGCGATTTTGCTGGCTTACTGTTAAAACTAGTAGAATTCCAAAAAACATATTTATGATATACCACAGTACTCCGTTAGGTTTTTATGAATTTATTACCACCTTATTAATTTTTCACCCGTTAACTACCCCTTATGGAAAGTCAATAATTCTGTTAGATTGAAATTTAAGGGGAAAAATTCTTTTGTTTCAAATTTACTCTCCTCTACTTACTGAAATAGAAAAGTGCTTTTTAAATGTTTACTAAATGTTAACTACCCTGATAATCTTGCACCCCTAAACCAATCTTATTTGGAAACGTTCCTGCTAGCTTAATATTTGAGCCAGCGAAATTGGAAAAAATATGTTTTTCAAATACCACAGTGTTCTGCTAGGTTTTAACAAATTTATTACCACCCTAGTAATTATTGACACCTTAACTGCCTCTTATGGAAAGACAATAATTCCGTTAAGTTAAAATTTAAGGTGAAAGCATATTCTTTTGCAATTTCACTCTCCTCTACTAATAACTAAAATAAAAAAGTGTTCTGTTAAGTTTAGACTAAACTTTGATCACCATGATAATTTTTCACCCCTAAATCAATCTTATTTGGAAACGTTCCTGCTAGCTTAATATTCGAATCAGCGGAATTAATAAAAATTATTTTTAAAATACCACAGTGTTCTGCTAGGTTTTTACGAATTTATTACTACCCTAGTAAGTTTTCGCCATCAACTAACCCATGTAGAATGTCATCAATTCTTAGGTTAAAATTTATGGCGAATTTTTTTATATTTCACTGTACTCTAATTGTAGCTGACATATAAAAAAGTATTCTGGTAAGTTTGTGCTACACTTTCACCTCCCTGATAATTTTTCACCACTAAAGCAATTTTAGTTGGAAACGTTCCCGCTAGCTAAATGGTTGAGTCAACAGAATTAAAAAATATATATTTTTAAAGTACCACAGTGTTCTGATAGGTTTTTACAAATTTATTACCACCCCATTAATTTTTCACTTCTGAACTACTCCTTGTTAGAAGTCAATATTAAGCTATTAAGCTGAAGCTCGAATATTAAGCTAGCTAATTCAAATAAAAATTTTGAAATACCACATCATTCTGCTCGATTTTTACTAATTTTTCGCCTAACCCGTCGTGGGAGCTTGGGTTAATATAAAAAAAGTAATTTTTAAATACCACTGTGTGCTACAAAACTTTTCCAATTCATTTACCACCTTCACAATTGTTTACCCCTCTATAAGAAGCCAATAATTCTGCTAAGTTGAATTTTGAACTGACAAACAAAATTATAAAAGGTATTTTCAATATTTTTTTTGTATTGTATACTTTTACTTCAACCTTTTACTATTTTTTGCTATTTTCTCTTCATATTTTTAACCTAACACACTGGGCATAAATTCCGCACTTTACGTTCTAATTTTGGGGGCATAAAGTCGTACTTTTTCGTTCGGTATAAAAAAATGCACGTTTTCGCATTTCAAGAGTTATAAATCAACTATAGACGTGATCGTGCGTAGATGAATGTGTAGTAGTCGTTACTATTAAAAATTACTCAAAAACTATTGTACTCAGCATAAAACACTCTCAGGGACAGTACAGAGGCGCCATATTTGCAATTTATTGCCAAAGTTAAATAATTAATAATGCTAAAATCCGATTAAGACTGCAGCCTCCACTCCTTGATTAGCGGTACACTTCGCGCAGGTCTATGGATGTACCCAATAAATACAAATCTTTTAATCTGTTGAAAGATCTAAGGTAGAGATTCTACCTTACTAGGGGGATATATACTCTGGTGACTCAGTATTTTAGATACCTCGGTCTAGCCTGCACGTATTTTTGCATTATAAAATCGTATGTGTTGTGAAATTTTATTTGTCGTAGTTGACTTTCATTGATTTCGATGATTTCAGTGAGAGGAGTTGTTGTAGTCAAGATGAGCTCACCAAAGAAACGCAAATATAATGATGATTATATCAAATATGGTTTTATTTGTATGCGTAAAGATAATGTCGAACATCCTCAGTGTGTAATTTCTATGAAATAATAATATGAAATCATTGCAATGATGCAATGAGAAATAATCGTTTTTAAAGACATTTTTCATCCAAATATAACTCGTTTAAGGACAAGCCAAAGAAATTTTTTGCTACAAAATCTAAAAATTTAAAACGCATGAAGTTGGATAGTACTGGTCCTACGGCTCAGTCATCTGAAAACTTGCTTGAAGCTTCATATGAGCTATCACTTCTGATTGCTAAAGAAAAGAAAGGCCTTATTATTGGAGAGAAGTTTGTTAAACCGTGTTTGTTAAAGGCAGCTGGTATTATTCTTGGAACGCAGAGTAAGCAAAAGTTATCTCAAATACCTCTTTCTGACCATACTGAGAAACGTCGCATTGATGATATGGCCGAAGACATACAAAATCAGGTAGTTGATGCAGTAAAAACAAACACCTTTGACTCGTTGAACAGCCTTAACCTAAAACTTTAGGGTGGAGACTCAAATATAGTTACTCATCGTGATGCGATCAAGATGTTTATTGATAAATTGCAACTTTGGAGACGTAAAATATTAGCAAACCCCTGCAATTATTCCAGTTTCTCTAAAGTAGAGTCAATCTCAGAAGAAACACGCATCAAGGACATTTATGAAGGATCAAGTTTGAAAATATAAATATCAAACCATTTGGAGAGCCTAATTGAAGAGTTCCAGAAATACTTTCCAAATACTTGTGACGATAGTATTTTCAGAATGTAATTGAGCCATTCCATGTCAACATAGACTCCCTGCCTGAATCACTTTAAAAATATGCGTTGCAAATAAAACATGATTCCTCTGCCAAATACAACTTTGATATAATGGACAAACCTTAATTTTGGTTAAAATATTTTAAAGTGTATCCTAGTGTATCACGGGAATCTCTTCGTTTATATTTGCCTTTTTCAAGCACCTATTTGTGCAAAAAAGCATTTTCAACACTTGTGGCAATTAAAACAAAGTATCGGAATAAACTTGATGGTGCTAGTGACTTGCGTTGTATACTTACTAAAACAGCCACAAATTGGCATACTAGTAAAGAAAATGCAAGCACATCCATCTCACTAACCAACCTAATCTATATTTCTTTTATTAATAATTTTTGTATTTTATAAAAACTGATATTATTGTATCTTATGGCAGAATAAATAAACGTGTTGTTTTCTGAAAAAGACAGTCAAGATTTGATTTCACGTACAAAGTGTCTATGTATCTGTTTATACGTATTTCACCCTAATAGGGCTCATCAGAACAGATATTCATAGGCTTTCTCAACGTGAAAAATAAATCTTTTCTGTCTTTAAGGAGCAACACTAAAATGGCTTTGATATGGAAGCAATAGCGACATCTGATAATAAATCCGTAAAATAGTTTCGAAACACAATTCAGATTTCTGCCTTAATCTGAGCCTTCTAAAAATTGCAAGTTTTGTTTTCTATGTAATACTTATTTGTTTTTGTTTTATTCCTAGGCCAATAAAAAAATTTTGTTAAGGGGTAGGGGGCGCGAGAAACTTTTATTTAAAAAAAGGGGGCGTGGTACAAAAAAGTTTAGGAACCCGTTAGCTTACCGTAAGTTTACCGTTAGCTTAATAGTCGACAAAAGTTCAATTCCGATTGCCTAAAATGTAGGCCTATGCAAATTTACTAATCATCAATTGATTGAATATAGGAAAAAACATTTTTTGCATTTTCGGCCCACTGTGCGTCGGCACAAGGCGAATATTCTGGTAAAAGAACTTAAGTAACTGTTTGCAACATCTGCCACGGGAGTATTGGAAACAGAAACAAATAAAATTTTGATTACCATAAAGTCCGTGTCAGACGGTCAAATATTTGATCAAACTAGTTTGACCAAACCAAAAAATTGGCAGCATATGACGTCACATCCTGAGTTTGATCAAATCCTCTAAAAATAGAGGATCTTATATTTTCAAGGTCAGTTTGATCAAACTTTAATTTTGATTGGTCGAAAAATATCTTAAGTCAAATGACAATCAGTCGTAATACACACTTTACACTACATGATTTATCATGTGATTTGTCATATGATTTGGTTATGAAGTGAAATTTACATGTTTACACTGTGTGATTTGTCATAAGCACTGTCATGCGGCTCGTCATAGCTTGTCACAGGAGAATAGGACAATACCTATTCCGCATGATAAAATCATATGATTTTCGTTATTAATACGGGTAACACCAATATATTTAAATATCGCGCCTTATTCTTATGTCAATTCAGCAACATTCCCTTACCGAGACACATTATTTATTTATTTATTTATTGTTTGTTGCATTGATATTGAACCTATTATCTAATGTATGCTATTGTGTCGTATTTTTCTTTTATTTATTTAGCTTATTTTATTCTTAGTTTAGTGTTTTATAGTCTTCTTAGTCATAATTTTAGTTTAGTCTCTTTATTAATTATTTTTAATTTGGTATAATATTAACACTAAATTTGATATACCCTGTCCACGATTTCTTCGCAAGAGCCACCTGCAAGCCCAAAGGCGTCTGATCTTTTTCTTCTTACTGCTGTACGCTGTACGCAATTTTTGCCGGCGTATTATTATTAAAAGTCGGGAAGCAATCAAAGATTTATTTTCCATTATAATGGTTTCAAAATCTAATAGTTGATACCTATACTGTGTCTAATATCTCTATGACCATAAACAAAAAGAAAAATCAATAAAACCTCACTCATTGCCACTTATATCATAAGTGGTAACTTATTATGCAGTGTACCTAAACACGATTTTTTAAAATATAGAAACGAGGAATCATACCAAATCTTATATGATATTGTCATATGATAAAATCATGTAGTGTAAAGTCTACTTTAGACATAACGTATTTAAATTAATTTTCTTTTATAAAAATTAAAATTTAAAATATCTTGCAGCCAGGAACAAGTTTCTACATAATTGATTTATACCGAGAAAGAAGCTGTTTATAGAATGTCAAACATCCATATTATTATAAAAATCCTTTCACCCTATTTATTTTCTTTGTGTATACGAAAAATTAGAATCGTAAATAAAGCCCAAGAAACTAATAAAATAAGCAAAACAGACAATTAATTTCCTTGACATACATCAATTTGATCAAATTTAATGATCATGAGGGAGGTAGATTTTTTAAATTTGAACAAACTGTAATTATGACGTCATTACGTCAGTTTCCTCAAACTAGTTTGATCAAATATTTGACCGTCTGACAAGGACTTAATGCATATTTTTGGATAAATCAGTATATATATGTGCGCATATTTTTCCTTGGTCTATTTTTTATAATCTATTTATGTGAATTTAGTCAACTCTCGTTATTTTTTTATTTATATGGAAAAAAGTAGCTAAGTGTATTACTTAAGATTATACTAATTTAAAAATATTAAAATTAAAGCACTTGTAGATCTGAGATGATGAGTATCATAATAATTAAGAATTACCTTGAGTGCAATAATTGTCAATACATTACGTTCGACATCGAAATACATGCGGACACTCAAATTGTAATTCAAGATCAAGAAAATAGTGGGAGGTCCTGTTAGATTTAAGCAGGAGCCATAAATGTATTTAACCGAATTCGAAACGACACTTAACCATAAGTCGCCGTCTTATCCAATTTTACAGTGAAAATATGAAGCAAGTAAGAGCACATTACCTTAGACTAAAATAAAATTATATAAAAAGCTGACATCTGTAATTAAAATATATTTGGCGACTACATAATTAAAAATTTTATATCATAAGTTAGTTGATAACAGTAAACTTCTATCTTGTCTTTACTTATCCTCATGCATATTCACGTGACGAATTGGAAACTCTAGAACATGAGTTATTTATCTATGTTTACGGTTTTTGAATTCTTTAAATATTTTAGTGCATTTTCCCTTGTACTTTGTATGATTCAGTATGTTTATTTCTCTTTTTTCTCTTCTTTTCATAGTCGATAAAAATAATTTCGCTCTCTTGTGGTTATTTCTGATAGTTTAACTATGATATAACTCTTTCATTTATGCCGCCTCGGTCTTCTGGCACATAATTGTTCTATTGTTAGCCTTATATCTTCTTTTTGAAATTATTAATTATTAATTTATTATGATAAACTTTCTGCTTGACCTCCATTTATGTATTACGATATATTTGTATGATACGGAAGTTTTTTTTTTCTCGTTATATTACCTAGATATTCTTATGCTGTTATTATTTCTAGGTTTACTCTCTTTCATCTAATACACTTTTAATTCTGTTTATCTGTTTTATTTATACCATGTTTACTGATTTTTTTTATAACAGTGCGTTTATGAAATTACTTCTAGCAGAAAATGTAGCAGTACTACTATCGTCTATTTTTCCTTTTAAAAGATAGACTAGTAGCAAAAGTTATACACTAAACTGTATTCCTATATTGTGGTTTTTAAAAAAATATTTCCATTTTTACTAGTAAATCAATATTCTAGTTGTATAATTCCGAAAGATCAATATTTTTAATATTTAATTCTATTAGTTATTCCTTATGTAAAATGCGGTATTTATTTTCTTTTGCTTCTTTTCATATTTTGCGCACTGGCCGATACTTCTAAAATTTGGTTATTGATATCTTGCTATTTGGACAATTCTGATCTAGTCTATGATATACTTTGTACTTTTTATTTTCTCCTTATGTCTTTATTTCCCTTTCGGTATTTTCTGTAATTCTGATTATTAGTATTGTTATCTTTAGCGTTTCTAGTAGCCTTTGTGTTGACTGTCTCGAGTCTTGTTTTTGGTGCATACGTCATTATTGCTCTTCTACTAGATTTATAAATTCATGATTTCATCTAAGTGTTAATATGTGAGTTTCGCTATATGTATTATTAAGACATCCTGTCAATCTATTTGGTTTTTGTACTTGATCTCCCTCTTCTCTCTTTAAGTCTCCATAGCTGGACCGTGCTGACGCGATAGATCTCTAATATACATTTAATTGGTTCTTTACTGCCTCAGAAGACCAAAACAATAAGGTAGTTGAGATCGTCACATTAAATTCTTTTGTTATTATGTTGAATCTATGAACTAGACTTTGTAGACTATCTTCATCATGGGCTATCAATATTACGTCATCTGAGTAACAAACTATATTTTCTTTTTTGTTTCCTATTATGTTTTATGTCTAAACCATAATAGGATTGAGATAGGATAATTTTTTTCATGTTATGTTCTTGTTGTTTTTTTTTTAAATACTTTATATAATATCCAAGGGATTTTTTCCCTTGGATACCCTTTCTCCTATTTTCCCTTTCTCCTATTATACAAAATATAGATTAAATTTTTGAGTCTTACTGATAAACATTTTATGCAAGGAAAATATTTCATTTTTGCCGACTATCTATGGAAATATGCACAAAGATATTTCTTGAATTACAAATTGTTTTATACTTTATTATTATCATAACATTGTAAAAATCATGAAATGTTTTGACAATTTTTTTTATTTTTCAGTTAATAATTTTCTGGGTACTCTTCATTTCCGCCTTTGGAACTAAACTGAATGAGTATCTTCCACCAAGACCTGAAAATAACAATGCTCCACCAGTATTTCGAAATCAACTTTTTGCTGCAGCTAGTCAGTTCCAACAGAAAGTAGCTTCTCCAAACAGTCAACAGTTCAGTAGACAATACTTGACTCCAAATAAAGCTGAACAATCAATTCAAGAATCCAATCATTTCGGCCAGGTGTCTGGACAATATGAAAAACCGTCTAGCCAGTTTAAACACGAAAATTATTTTAATGCCAATGGATATGGTAACGCTGACAAACAATATATAGCTCCACATAAAAAAGACACTTTCGGTCAAAGTTCTAATTCCTTCGGAAATTTCCAGCCACGAAACTCTTTTAATGTTAAGGAACATAAAAGTGATAATAGAAACTATTTAACGACCAACAAACTAGACTATGCTGGACAAAATTCTAACTTATTTGTACACATACAAAATCTTAACTCTGTAAACAACCAAGGATTACATCCAAGTTTTGGTACAATATCTAACAATCACGCTCCAATTACTAAAAACCATAACTCTTTTCAACCATCATTTAACTCTCTTAACCAAAAAGTAACTTCTAATGTTCAATTTGGACATTTAGATTCATTTTCCGGTGGTTTTGATCAACAGTCAGGTCAAACTAACGGAGGCAAATACTCTAGCAGTTTATATCAAACCGAAAACCAAATTTTAGCCCAAAAACAAGATTCTGTTCATAGTAAAGGTAAAACTACTCAAGGAGCTTTTCCCCATTCTTACGATGTAAGAGAGCAGTTCATGGTTGAACCATTTGATAATAAGGGCTATCAGGAAAATGTAATTAATAAATATCAAGACAATGTAAACAAAGGATATCAAGTATTAGCAGCACATGAACAATATCCACTTGCTTCTCAAGAAAATAGACAAGTAACATCGTTCTTAGGTCCAAAAGCCTTTGGCGGACAAAACATCGGTTATCAATATTCTAGTCTATCCCAGGCAAACAACTTTGCTGATCAAGGTATATCACTTCAACAAAGCAAGAAAAAGGCTTCATTCGTAGAACAACAAGGATCTAAATCTACTTTGGGACAAACAAGTAACAACGAGTACCAATACTCAGCGCCCAATTTTCTTAAATCAAATTTTGTAGGTCAAAGTACTTTTGCTCCACAAAAAAATCAACAGGTAGCTGAATTCCGCGGAAAACAAGGTGATATTAGGGCACCTATACCTATATTTCCTTTGTTAACTCAGTTTGGAGAGCAAAATGCAGCTTCTGAATCTGTTGGTGCACAAAATAATGGTTATCAATATCCAGTTCCTGAACAGTCTCCGTTTTCTTCCCAACAAAGTAAGCAAGTAATTCCTTCCGGACCTCAATTTTCTGTAAGACCTCAGTACGGCGCTCCTGAACAGCCATCTTCAAACAACCTAAGTAATGTTCCGTTCAATTCATTTCATAGACCAACCAGTCCAGTCCCCGGTTCTTTGGGTAATAACAAGTTCAACGGACAGTCAGCCTTTCAAAACAAAGGACAACATGGTGGTACATCTCAATATTTTGGCACAGTTCAAGATAGCGATGGTGGTTATAAATACTAGACAACCATATTATGTCTACAAATACAAATCTTTATTACCTGTATGTGTCACAAATGTAAATAATGTAAATAAATTTATAAAGTAAATAAGTTGTTTTAAATGGTTAAAAAGTTAATCCCATCCTCTATCTATTGACTTTTGAAAGAATATAGTGACATTATGTTTCTATCGCTTGTATCGTAGTTTTCCATCCTTCTTTGTCTAGTGCCACTAAAAAAGTTTTGTGTAAACCGTGGCCAATAATGACATTTCTCGTGTTCGTTAACCAGTAATGTTACCCTCGGCAATCAATTTTTCTAAGCGTTATGTTCTCCTCTTTATATTTGAGATGCTGTATGTACGATATTCGCAACAATCTTCTGTAAGCTCACATCTCGAAGTTATCTATTTTTCTTCGATTGGTGACCTTTAACCTCCATGTCCCAGGTGCATATATTACAATGGGAAAGATTAATGTGTTCAATAATTTTAGTTTAGTTTGTTGAGATATTGCATTACATGCTCCTCGTCCTCGTCACAGCTTCTTGGTCTGTAATAAAGGATTTAAGGTAGTTGAACCAGCTGACCACTACAAAAATTTTATTGAAATTATTTTTATTGTTCAGCATAAAACCATAACACCGTATTCGCCACTGACGGTGTCGAACTT
This sequence comes from Diabrotica undecimpunctata, assembly GCF_040954645.1. Classification (NCBI taxonomy): domain Eukaryota; kingdom Metazoa; phylum Arthropoda; class Insecta; order Coleoptera; family Chrysomelidae; genus Diabrotica; species Diabrotica undecimpunctata. The sequence goes on from NC_092805.1 coordinate 102,466,928, forward strand.
GTTCATTATTTGAACCAGTTCATCTTCTGGCAGGATTATATCTATCCGGCAGTAAGAAAAAAGAAGTATTTGTAACTCTTTTGGAAAAAATATATAAATTTGTTTTTTATAGGTTGGAGTCAATAAAAGGGGCTATTGGTAAACTATTCTTTATATCAAGCTTTCAATTGTGTTTACAATCTTTATCAAGAGCTTCTAAAAAAATACAAAAAATGTTACAAAGAGAAACTAGAAAAATAAATTTTAACTCACCAAATAAAATTAGTTTTGTCAGTAAATCTTAACTGCTAAACATCTTAAAAACTATTTTTAAAAATATCCAATGAATGTTTCTCTAAATTTAGTAATTTTGAAAAACTTTTTTAACAAAAATAATTGAATTTTCATATATAATAATTGAATAATTACAATTTTCATTTTTGCCAAAAAATAAAATTTTGTTTAAAAAATTCTTTTGCATTTAGTAATAAAAAAGAAGATTTATTCATCATTGATAGATGTCTAAACAATGTAACAAGTATATGGAATATTAAATTGAAATGTGATATTTTAATGAATAAACTATAGAGAAATAATATAATTATAAATTTGAAAAATGAATGTCCACTAGATTACTTTTGAAGCCTTTACTAAAATTCTAGGAAGTGAGATTTTTATAAAAAGAATAATAGCAGCTGTGTACAAAAAACAAATTTATTTCAATTTTTCTTGCATGACACATGTCCGTCTTTGATATGAAGCTACTCTCTATATCCACAATCTATATATATATATATATATATATATATATATATATATATATATATATATATATATATATATATTATATATATATAATATATATATATATATATATATATATATATATATATATATATATATATATAGATGTTGGTCTAAAGGTTTCGGAAAGGACATTGTTTACCTTTATTTTTTCAAAACTGTTTTCATAGTTTCATATATTTCATATGTTGGAGACGATTCTTTCTATTTGTTCATATTCCATTTTTACTTCGTTGTTTGAGTGATCTGTAGTTGGCATATATACTTAAACACTATATATTTTGGAGCGTCGTCTGGAGTTAAACGATATTCTAATAATACGATCGCTGATGAGCTTGTAGCTCTGTACGTGCTTTGATTATCTTTTGTAACCAGGAAAGCCACTCCATTTCTACCAGTTTCGTTTGCACTTTGTTTGTATATATATATATATATATATATATATATATATATATATATATATATATATATATATATATATATATATATAAAATATATATATATATATATACATATATATATATATATATATATATATATATATATATATATATATATATTGTATATATATATATATATATATATATATATATATAAAATATATATATATATATATATACATATATATATATATATATATATATATGTGCTGTACCGTCGAGGTAAATGGTAGTATGTCCATCTACTGAAGTTTTGAGATAATGAGTAAATAAGATGAATTCCAAAAAACTATTGTCCTAGTGTAATCAAAAATTTGTTTATATACTGGATAATATTGTGACTTAAGGTCTTTTGTCTCAGCAATTACGAGCAGATAAAAAAGTGAAGAAAATAGTAAGAGCATACGTAAGCACAAATAAAAAGACAAAAAATGATAAAAAACATTTATTTATCTTCGCTATCACTAACATTTTGTCTGGTGGCAACTAAATTTCTATAAAACTCAACTGACTGGAGATCTACTGTAAAAGTATTACTAAATGATTCTTTTTCTTTTGTGTTATACCTTTCGGTTTTCATAACGTAATAGTAACTGTTCTGGAAATTTGGTTGCTGTTGCTGTTCTTCTAGCCGTGTACAATTGTTTTTGTCAAATTTCTTTAAATGTCTCGTTATAAAAAATTATAGTAGGCGTGTCTTTTTTTTACACGGAATTGGGTTAATTTAAAATCAAAAAAATATCATTGTAAGTAATTTTCTTTTGTGTTAAGTGTAAACTACTTCAAAATTTTTAAAGTCATATTTGTCCATTTTAATCAGCTGAGCACCTACAGAACTGATTAATTGCTGCCAACCCCAAGGCATTAAGATCTGCATTGTTGGCTGTTTTTTTATAGACCTTTTAATTAGAGCTTTAACCTGATCAGCTTCTAAATGAGGTTGTCCTCTCAGTAAATATTTATAGTCAACTACTTTTAAATTAGGGCAGATGACCAAAGCTAAAAGAAGCTTATCATTACCATAACATTATATAAAGCAATAAGATCTTGTGTCACAAAGCCTCTAATATTATCGTTTTTAAGAACATTGTGTACAACAGTTTAGGAAATATTTAGAGTGTTTAAAAAAATCGAGCGCGAAATAACGATAAACAAATTCGACAGCTGATGGAGTTACTACGGTTTACCTCTTTCTCCAAAGAATATACTACTTTTAGTTAAGTAATTTATATAATTCGTATACCATCTTTGCCACAAATAAAATTTGAATATGGTAAGCTTAGCAAAAGTATTAGGTCCAAATTAAAAAAAAAATGGAGTTACTACCCTTTACCTCTATTAGTAACGAACAACGCGTGTCAAACTCAATAAGCAGTGATAAAACAATGGGAAAGAAACAAAGCAAGATGTTACTATTCCATATAACAGCGGGAACGTTTTGTTTTACAAAACAGCATCAGTCCACATCTGCAGGAGAAATACTCTTTTAGAAGGATTAGAGAAGCTCTTTAAATTAAAAAAGAAGGCCAATAAATGACCTTTCATGTTAATTGAAGTATTAATAGGAGCAGTAATCCAATATCAATGGTAATTACAGCTACCAATGTTACAAAGAATTCATCAAAATTTTTGAAAATTCACATTGTGTAACCGTATTGGTACGATTACAATCACTTACTTAATCCATGAAAAATCAGATTCAAACAAGTATATTTGAATTATAAAAATAGCCTTAATTGATAAATGAAACTTGGAAAACAGCCGCCTGCAATTATTAGAAAATTTACACAAGTAAAAATACTGAAAACATAAAGCACGTGTCTATTTTGTTGTTAAATTGAAAACCAGGATAGTTAAAAACACAAAACATTAATAGGTAAAAATATCACATGATTATTACATAAACAATTAATAATTACTTGTTTCAAAGGCACTTAGTACATACCTGCAAATTGATTATTTACAGCATGTCCTCGATATTACTTGCCAGTCGCCATTGTGGCATTCCAACAAGCTTGAAGTAAGAAGAACTGGCGCAGAAGGGAACTCAAAAGCTCTAGAGGTGAGAAGAGATGACAGGTGCAGCAAAAATTTAAAATTGGTAGTGTATACTGTCCTACAAATTGAATATATACAATTGAAATTATTTAATACAAATTGCGTGATTTTAAATTTAAAAATTAATAATATTTTATAGCAGAGAGAAATAATGTTATATTATTTGATTTAATTGTATAAATTTTATGTTGCACAACAAGCAAGTAACTAGGATATTCACAGCAACAAACGTAAAGGAAATTGAAAACACTCACTCCACTCCGTCCATCATCCAATGAAAATAGTAATAATTTTTAATATATTTTTTAATATATAAAGAGGTGTAACCAAACTAGTTTGATTTTACATAATCACTGAAGAAGGTCTCGTACATTTCATATTTCTGTATCTAACTGATTCAGGATGATATTTTCCAGTCATATTTTCCAAATGCTGCCTGGGTTGCCACCTGATCACTCCCGTCCGCAAAACCGGTATCACATTTTACACCCAAGACCCAAGCCTGATACAGCGCCGTCTGCCAACTGGATCACATAGCATGGTATTTCCTATCTTCTTACTTTTAGACATGATGCGCTCAAGCTTATGCCGTTGACTACCGACGGTTCCTCCGCCTTTTGGGCTAATTTTTCAACTCCATGACAATAGATTGCCATTCAACTTACCAACTTATGGCCTAGAGCCAAAATCAATTTTTCCGAGGTGTCCCATATTTCCCGGCCAGTGAAAACTATGTATCTATTCATATTTCGACGAGCTACCCCAGATTGAAAAAAAGAGGTTTCTAGCTGCAATGGAAGCCGAGATAATGTAAATTTTTCCTACGTGTTTCAATTTGAAGTTCCGATCTCGAAAAAAAAACGGAGCTGAAACAGTTATCGCCTCCACTTTCCTATGTCGATCTTTCGAAAGAACCTTCGTTTCGAAGGACTGTAAGTTTCGATAAATTTGATGAATTTTATAGCTATTAATTTCAATATAAAGTTTATATTTTCGTTCAAAATTTATGCAAATTTTACTTCTTAATGTTTATATACAATGAAGATATAATTTTTTAAAAAATAGTCAATAACTTCATTTCTATTGGTCATAGAAGGTTTTTTTTAATGTGAGTGTTTTTACCAGCTATCCAATGGTTGTACGTACAAGTCTGTAGCTTGAAAAATATAGAAGTTATTATAATTGTTTATAAGTAAAAATCGTGCCCCTTTTTAAAACGTTTATTTTTACTTCTACAAATCTTACTTACTTACTTCTACAAATTTTACTTCTTAATGTTTATAAACAATGAAGATATAATTTTTTTAAAAATAGTCAATAACTTCATTTCTATTGGTCATAGAAGGTTTTTTTAATGTGAGTGTTTTTACCATCCAATGGTTGTACGTACAAGTCTGTAGCTTGAAAAATATAGAAGTTATAATAATTGTTTATAAGTAAAAATCATGACCCTTTTTCAAACGTTTATTTTTTAAATAATTTCGATGAAAACGCAATATGCATTTAACTTCTGAGATAGTCTTAAGTCTCAAAGAATCCTCTGAAATTTGCTTAATGTGTTTAGCATCATTAATAGAGCAAGTTCAATAGTTTAAATATTTAGTCTCAGGGATAAATAAATTAAATAACTTTTAAACTATTTGACCGATCGGGGGACATTTCGCATAAATTTAAAAGACAGTATTTCCTCGATCTTCCAATGTATTAATAACATTTTGTTTTGTTAATAAAAAAATTAATAAAATTTATAAATTAGTGCCAAAAAGCAGTTTTTAAATATCTCCTTAAATAATTTATCAATTTTAATTTAAAAAACAGGAAAATAAAGATATTCTTGATATAAAAAATTAATATAAATATTGTTTATGTAAAATATAAGGGAAAAAACTTATAGACAAAAAATCAAATTGTGACCATAAATTATTGTTTAAAAAAACGCAAGGTAAAAATACGAGTAATTTTTCGTCTATTCGTCATCTAGTAACCCCCACCTATGTCTTAAAAGCTTCAGATATCTGCGAAAAATTTTGCCGTGAAATCGATGTTTTTTGCATAACCAGACTGGGCTAATACTTCATTTAACGTTTTTTATAAAATATTGCTTTTAATTATGTGTTCTTAATATGCCATACGCTAAATAAAAAATAAATTCTCCGGTATTGGTACGCTTCTTGTTAAAATTCATAAGGACAGCTAAATTATATGATAACTTACAATATCAGTATGCTGGAGTATAAGTGAACTTAATGACAAAATTAAAAATTTACTTACATACAGTTTAGAGAACACGTACTATTGGTGCGACCCTACATTGTACTTAGACAATCCTGCTGATCTTTTAATAAGAGTTATGGGTCCAAAACCAGTTCTTAATTCCGAGTCAAGTCCTGCAAGATAGTGGAATTGACAGCAAGGGCCTGCGTATAATTAGAAATTTATAGTGAAGTCAGCTTCTGTATTCGTTATTTATTCTATGTATTAAATATGTCTTAAATTGTATTTATTTTTTATTATCGTATACATATTTTGGATAAACCAGTGCATATTTTTGCGCATATATTTTATTTTATTTGAATTTTTGTCTTAGTCTATTTATCATACATCCTATTATATATATATATATATATATATATATATATATATATATATATATATATATATATATATATATATATATGTATATATATAGGTTATATACACAGGTTATGTGTGTATGTGTTATGTGTGCATATATATAACTCACATTATGTCTGTTTTTTAAGGAGCCAAGTGTAATATTTTACTTCATCTTAATCTGAAAATGTAAAAGCTAAAACAAATATAGATCTAAGATGATGAGTATTATCCCAATTAAGAATTACCTTGAGTGCAATAATTGTCGATACATAGCTTTTGACATCGAAATACATGCGGACACTCAAATTATAATTCAAGATCAAGAAAATAGTGGGAGGTCCTATTAGATTTAAGCAGGAGCCATAAATGTATTTAACCGAATTCGAAACGACACTTAACCATAAGTCGCCGTCTTATCCAATTTTACAGTGAAAATATGAAGCAAGTAAGAGCACATTACTTTACAGTAAAATAAAATTATATAAAAAGTTCATATCTGTAATTGAAATATATTTGGTGACTACATAATTAAAAAAATAGTACTTTTTTTAGGTTTTAACGCCAATATGTACCATTCTTTTGTATCAGAGTTAGTTGATAACAGTAAACTTATATCTTGTCTTTATTTATCTCATGCATAGTCAGGTACTGACTTGCAACCTCTAGAACATGAGTTATTTATCTATGTTTACGGTTTTTGAATTCTTTTTAATAAACTAAGTATTTTAGTGCCTTTTTCTCTTGTACTTTGTATGATTCAGTGAGTTAGTTTATTTATTTTTTTTCTCTCCTTTTCATAGTCGATAAAGCTAATTTCGCTGTATTGTGGTTGTTTCTGATAGTTTAACTACATAATAATATTATAACCCTTTGATTTCTTCCGCTTTTGTCTTCAAACTGGCACACAATTGTTCTATTGTTAGACTTATATCTTCTTTTCGAAATTATTATTACATTTATGCATTATGATGTATTCATATATGGAAGTATTTTTTCTCGTTATGTTACCTAGATATTTCTATGCTGTTATTATTTCTAGGTTTACTCTCTTTTATCGAATGCACTTTTAATTCAGTTTATCTGTTTTATTTATACCATGTTATACTCGTACTACTATCGTCTATTTTTCCTTAAAAGACAAACTAGTAGCAACAGTTGTAAACTAAACTGCATACCTCTGTTGTTGTTTTAAAAAAATATATTTTCATTTTTACTAGTAAATCAATATTGTCATTTTTTGTATGGAAGCAAAAAAGAAGTTCCACTTTTTGTTTTCTTCTGATTGTATAATTCCAAAAGATCAATATTTTTAATATTGAATTATAATATTAGTTATTCGTTACGGAAAACGCGATTATCATTTTTTTCTGCGTCTTTCTCTCTATTACCAATTCTGCTTGTCATATTGTCGGATTGGTACCACTATGGAAAATTGTCTTTCCATATTTTGCGCGCCCGGCCGATTCTTCTAAGATTTGGTTGTTTTTCTCTTGCTATTTTAACAACTCTAATCTACTTCATTCTACTTATGTAATTATTCTATCGTTTTATTTCTGTATCCACTTATTATACTCTGTACGTTTCACTTTTTCTTACGCCTTCATTCCTCTTTCGGTCTCTCAGCGTATTTCCTGTAATTCTTAATATTAGTATTCTCATCTCAGACGTTTCTAGTAGCCTTGGTGTGGTACCTGTCTCAAGTCATGTTTCTGGTGCATACATCATTGTTGATGTACTGGATTTATAAATTCATGATTTTATCTTAGTGTTATTATGTGAGTTTCGCTATATAGTCTTATTATAACATCCTACCAATCTATTTGCTTTCTGTACTTGATATCCCTCCTCTATCTTTAAGTTTTCTTAGTTAGACCATGCTAACGGGATATATCTCGAATTTACATGTAATTGGTTCTTTACTGACTCAAAAGACCAAAAAAATAAAATAGTTGAGATCGTCTTATTAAACTCTTTTGTTATTATATTGAATCTATGAACTAGAGTTTCTAGACCTTCTTCATCTTGTTTTATCAACATAAGGTCGTCTAAGTAACAAACTATCTTTCCTTTTTTGTATATATATATATATATATATATATATATATATATATATATATATATATATATATATATATATATATATATATATATATATATATATATATATATATATATATATATATATATATATATATATATATATAACAAGCGAGTCTTCTACAGCTGGCGCCGCTTCTCGCATCCTAATTTCCAGCGTTTTCTATCGAAGCAATCTTCAGTTGTTAGATCTCTGGTGGTCATTGCATCGTCGACATCGTCTCTCCAGGATCGTTGGAGAGACGATGTCGACGATGTCTTGGTCTACCTCGTTTTCTTCTAGTTGGCGGAGTCCATTCTTCTATTTTTTTTTTTTTTGGCCATCTATTTTCAGGCATTTTTTGAAGGTGTCCATACCAGTTAAGTCTTTTGGCTTCGATTGTATCTATTATGTCTAGATCGATTTCCATTTCTCTCCGAATATCTTCGTTTCTCACTCTATCAAGTCTAGTGAGCTGGCAACATCGTCTCCAGTAGTTCATTTCTATGGCCTTAATTTTTGATGTGTTTCTTTGGTTTATTTCCCAGAGTTCGGCGCCGTACAGCCCAATACTTTCTATTATTGTTTTATAAATTCTTCTTTTATTTTCTTTTGTTATTTTTTTATTCCATAATAGTCCGTGTAGCTGTCTGGTGGCTGATCTTGCTTGGCCAATCCTGGAGTGTATTTCTTCGCTACTTCCTGCTTTTGATGTTATTTGGACTCCCAAGTATTTAAAACTGTCTTTTAGTTTTATAGTTCCCGTTTCGATTTGTAGGCTTTCTGGTTTTTCTCAAACAACTAAGTACTCAGTTTTTTGTATATTAATTGTGAGACCCCATTTGGTATACTCATCTTCCAGTTTTCTAAGCATGTAGCCTACATCACTCTCGTCTTCAGCCTTTTTTGTTTCCCATTAAATATTCTCTTCCTTTCTTGACTATTTTAATAGCTTTATTTGTGATATACAATAAGCCTTCGTGTCTTAATCTATTGCCTATGTCTCTAGGTTCCCTAAGTTATCCATTGCCTCTAGTCTTCCGTAAGTTATCTTGCTTCTCTTGTCTCCCTTGCTTCTTGCTGTTTTGGTAAATGCTTGATAAATGCAAAATATGGATTAAATTTTTAAGTCTTACTGATAATCATTTTATGAAAAGAAAATATTACGTTTTTGCTGACTATCTATACATGTGCATTAATTTATTTCTTGAATTACAAATAATTTTATACTTTATTATTGTGTTAACATTGTAAAAATCATGAAACATGTTAATATTTTTTTTATTTTTCAGTTATTAATTTTCTTGGTACTCTTCATTTCCGCTTTTGGAACTAAACTGAATGAGTATCTTCCACCAAGACCTGAAAGTAACAATGCTCAATATCAGCCACCAGCATTTCGAAATCAACCTTTCGCCGCAGCTAGTCAGTTCCAACATAAAGTAGCTTCTCCGAACAGTCAACAGTTCAGTAGACAATACTTGACTCCAAATAAAGCTGAACAATCAACTCAAGAATCCAATCATTTCGGCCAGGTTTCTTTACAATATGAAAAACCGTCTAGCCAGTTTAAACACGAAAATTATTTTAATGGCAATGGATATAGTAACGCAGACAAACATTATATAACTCCACATAAACTAGATGCTGCAGGTCAAAGTTCTAATTCTTTTGGAAATTTCCAGCCACCAAACTCTTTTAATGTTAAAGAACATGAAAGTGATAATAGAAACTATTTAACACCCAACAAACTAGACTATGCTGGACAGAATTCTAACTCATTTGTACATATACAAAATCTTAACTCTGTAAACGGCCAAGGATTGTATCCAAGCGTTGGTAAAGTATCTATTAATCATGCACCAATTACTGAAAACCATAACTCTTTTCAACCTCTTAACCAAAAAGCAAATTCTAATGTTCAATTCGGACATTTCGGTTCATTGTCCAGTGGTTTTCATCAACAGTCAGGTCATACTCAATTGAATGATAATTCAGATTCTCAATCCGCCCTAATCGGTCTAAGCTCATCTGAATACAAATCTAATAACGGGAACAAACACGCTAACAATTTATATCAAAGCGAACACCAACATTTAGCCCAAAAACAAGATTTTGTACAGAACGAAGGTAAAACTGCTCAAGCAGCTTTTCCCCATACTTACGATGTTAGTGAACAAATCTCTGTTAAAGCATTTGAAAATAATGGATATGATCGAAATATAATTAACAAGTATCAAGAAAATGTAAACAAAGTATATCAAGCATTTGGACCACATGAACAATCTCCCTTTGCTTCTCAAGAAAATAGACAAGTAGCATCGTCCTTAGGTCCAAAATTCTTCGGAGGACAAAACGACGGTTATCAATATTCAAGCCTATCTGAATCAAAGAATTTTGCTGATCAAGGTATACTTGCGATCCAACAAAGCAATAAGATACCGTCACTGGTAGGAGAACAGGGATCTAAATCTACTTTGGGACAAAATAGTAACAACGAATACCAATATTCATCTCCTAATTCTCTTAAATCAAATTTTGTAGATCAAGGTACTTTTGCCTCACAACAAAATCAACAGATAGCTGAGTTGCGCGGAAAACAAGAATATACGAAGGAACCTAAACCTATATTCCCTTTTTCAACTCAGTTTGGACAGAAAAATGCAGCTTCTCAAGCTTTTAATAGACAAAACAATGGTTATCAATATCCAGTTCCTGAACAGTCTCCCTTTTCTTCTCAACAAAACAAGCAAGCAATTCCTTCTAGACCTCAATTTGCCCCAATACCTCAATACGGAGCTCCTGAACAGTCATCCTCAGCAAACCAAAATAACTTTCAGTTCAATTCTTTTCATAGACCAACGAGCCAAGTCTCCGGTTTTTTGGGAAATAACAAATTCAACGACCAGTCAGCCTTCCAAAACAAAGGACAACATAGTGGTACATCTGAACAATTTGGCACAGTTCAAGATAGTGATGGTGGTTATAAATACTAGAAAACGATATTATGTCTACTAATAAACATCTTTAATACCTGTATGTGTCACAAATGTAAATAATGTAAATAAATTTGAAAACTAAATATGTTGTTTTAAATGATATAAAAGGTTATCTCATCTTCTGTCTGTTGACTTTCAAAAGAGTATAGTGATATCATGTCTCAGACGCTTGTATCGTGGTTCTCCATATTTCTCTGTATTGGGCCGTTGGAGGAGCTTCGTGTAAACCACGGCCAATGTTCCTCTAAATTGATCCACCCAGCGTGTGGGAGACCTTCCTTGTGGTCGCTTGCCATTAATTTTACCCTCAACAATAAGTTTTTCTAGGCCTTATGTTCTACTTGCAATCTGCACCTGATTTATTCTTGTTGACAATCTTGTGCAGACTTTTAGATGTTTTATATTTGAAAATAATATGAATAATACGATACAGCCTTGTCTTGCATCAAATGTTGGTCTAAAGTTTTTGGAAAGGACATTGTTAACCTTTACTTTTTCGAAATTGTTTTCAGATAAGCTTTTAACTAGACAAACTAGATGTTGTAGAACTTTCATATCTTCCAGTATCAACCATAAACTTCTCCATTTCGCGCAATTGAATGCCTTAGTGTAGTCGAGAAACATAAATAGGTTCGAACATTAAATTAATATGCCTTTTCTATTATTTGTCGGATATTTAAAATTTATTCTCTTGTTCCTTTTCCAAGCAGAAATCCTGTTTGTTGACTAGATATCGGTGGGAACTAGAAATATTTTTATGATAGGAAGCATAATTTTACTTGGGTGCGGCATAAAAGCTATTGCTTTGTAGTTACTACAGTCTGTAGGAGAACCCATCTTGTGCAACAGTATTTATATTGATTCACATTATTTCTTTGGCTACTGACCATTTTGCCAAATTATATCACATAGCTTATTGTGTCGACACCTATTTCTCCCATTGATTTAATTATCGCAGCCGTTATGCCGTCTTCGCCGGTGACTTATTATTTTAGTGACCGTACAGACTTTTCCACTTACCCTCTAAGAATTAGAGGTTCCATCTCTATCTGACTTAAGTTCTCCTTCATTAATAATAATTTGTGCTTGTAGCTTACATTCTCTAGAAAGATACTCCACTCTGCCATACGCCAAGGCTCAGTTCACGTGGTCTATTGTTAACTACCTAAACAGAGATTATATACGTGGAAATCTAAAGCGAAGACCCCTCGTAAATTTCGTAAGAAACCAAATTGACTACGTATCCATTAGTGGACGTTACAGAATTTCCATTCTTCCGTCTTCTTTATGTGCTAAAAATTTCTTTTAAAGTTAAATCTCCTAATTGCAGCTTCTTTATACCAGATATTAGGTCTGTAGACTTCGTCAATGTTATCAAAAGGGAAAGATACCTATAGCAGAGAACAACCCAACAACACAGAGAAGCGACAGTCCTTTGAAGTTACGTGGCCAAGCCGCCAATGACAGCTAACAACCAGAAAATTAATAGTCAGTGGGCATATCACACAATATAAATTCTTAAGAGCGTAGGCGCAAAATTTCGGGCCAATGTTTTTTAAATGCATTCATTTTTTCCGAATCCTGAAAAAACTAATAAGTATTTTTGAAAAATTTAAACGCAGAGTGAAAGACTACATTATTACTGAGGGCCGAAAGTCCCTGAAAACTTCTATAATGTTTATTTTAATAAGTTACAGGGGTGAAAAAAAAAGAGAAAATTTAGTGTGATTTTTAATTTGAAATATCTCATTCAAAAAAACTTTTTGTTTATTCTAAGGGACTTTCGGCCCTCGGTAATAATGTAATCTTTCATTCTGTATTTAAATTTTTCAAAAGTTAATTTTCTCAGGATTCGAAAAAAAAATGATTGCATTTAAAAAGAATTGGCCCGAAATTTTGCGCCTACGCTCTTAAATCAAATTGAGCATTTATGTTGACTTTCAATAAATATGAAATATTGCACTAAATAGTTACCTGCAGGGCCGACTTTTGTTGACATTCTTAATGGTGTAATTATTTTTTATTTACAAAAGGTAATTTACTGATGCCACCAAATGATGCCTGATGCCTACAAAAAGTAGATGAGTACCTATTTAGTTTTTTCATAATTTAATGTAAGTTTGTTTATTTGCAACCATGTTTTTGCAATGTTGAACCATGACCATGTCTTGTTCTGTTGGAATTTTAAGATTTTCCCAATTATCGGTCTAATTATGTTTCCAACAATTTTTAGTTTGAGCATTTTAGTAATTTCTTTGTTTCGTTTAAGAGCGTAGACGCAAAATTTCGGGCCAATGCTTTTTAACATTTTTTTGGAATCCTGAGAAAACTAACAAATATTTTTGTAAAATTTAAACACAGAATGAAAAATTACATTATTACCGAGGGCCGAAAGTCCCTTAGAATAAACAAAATTTTTTTTGAATGAGATATTTGAAATTAAAAATCACACTAAATTTTCTCTTTTTTTTCACCCCTGTAACTTATTAAAATAAACATTATAAAAGTTTTCGGGGACTTTTGGCCCTCAGTAATGATGTGGTCTTTCATTCTGCGTTTAAATTTTTCAAAAATACTTATTAGTTTTTTCAGGATTCGAAAAAAATGAATACATTTAAAAAACGTTTGCCCCAAATTTTGCGCCTACGCTCTTAAATCAAATATTCTCGTGTATAAAACCCTCTATATATTTTTATTTCTTAAAAATACTACAGTATACTCCCTCTATAACGAACACGGTTATTACGAGGTTTCGCTTATAACGAGATACATTAGATGTCCCGTGAAATTTCTATTGAACTATAACCGTCTATAGAAAGGCAAATTTGGTTATAACGAGAGATAATAAGGTCCAAAAACGTTTTTTTTACCTTTTTAGTCCGGTCGTGGCTATAAATAAATACCCTTTCAAACAGCCCCTCAATAAACTTAACTGCAGCCCGCAATAAACTTCTTTACAATGAATAAATACAACTGTTTCACATCTTTAGAAAATATAATATGATAGAATGATACTGGACCATTTAAAGCAGTTAAAAATAAGAGAGTTCTTAAAATTGCAGAAGCAATAGTTTATGTTATCCTTGAAAATACGATTTATGCATTATGTAGTTGGAAAAAAATATAAGTACAGCTTTTCTGTTTTAACGTATATCATTGATAATAAAAGTAAACAACTCTTTTATGTTTTAATATATTTCATTGACAATAAAAGTAAATAACTTTTTTTTAAAAACGCCATTCAAACAATATTTATTAGCATCTTATATTGCTCCGAATGGCTTCACTATAGGAAGTTAAGGTTTTAGAAAACTACAGATTCATATGTATGCACAGTATTATAATTGTCTGATATAACGAGATCGGCTTATAACGAGGTAATTAGTCTGTCATTTTAGTTCTCGTTATAGAGGGAGTCTACTGTATATTCGTATTGTTGTCTTCGATCGCGCCGACATTTGGCCACCATCTGTTGATTTTTTGACCTGAGCCTTCGGAGACTTGCGTCTTTCAATAAAAGAAATAGCACTGACACCAAATTTAATGTTTTCATTTTGAACTAGGTATCCCTTGGCAGACCAAAGTTTATTTTTTTATAGCTCGGACAGACACGTCGGCGTCGGCTTACTGTTCGAAAGTCAAACCAATACTATTATGTAATTAGTAATAACTAATAATAATTACAAAGCAATAGTAATTACCTGTTATTATTCTTAGGAAATCTAAATAAACTTATTCCTTTTCCTGTCACAGATGAACATCCGCGAATCGCACAAATATATCCAGACATTTTAAATATAAATTAAACTTTTAACTATAAACTATAACTATAAACTTATATATTTAACTATAAACTATAACTATAACCTTTTAACTATAAATAAATTATATAAATGGTCAAATGCACTTGTTGTGTCGAGTATTTACCATAGACGCCTACGGACTATCGAAAACAACCAGAATTAAAGAATAAGCACGTGTTTTTGACAGTAATACAACCAGAATCGGGCATGCGTATACAAAAATGGTACACGCTTTTGGACCGCTATGTCGCTTCTATGTGTCTCTGTTATTCTAGGCCTATAGTATTTGTCAGTTCTATGCCATTTCACGTAGTTAAAAATAATATCGGGTACCGTCTCACCCAACAATTTTAGAAGATTATAGGCTTTTATATCAACCTATGCATGACACATATATATGGCCTTATTAGGAATGGTGTTTACAGTAGACAAATCGTTGCTTCCAATAATGGGTTTGTATTTGTTTTCTTTTTTCGTTTGGGCATTCCAATATGAGTGTCCCTTTGTTAGATTATTTGTATTTTCTTGTTCATCACTTATGTATGAATGAGGTCAACTTGTGTTTTTGTTTAATGACAATTTAATGGGTTCTTGACTGGTAGCACCTGAGCTGCTCGGACCTGCTTTATTTACAGTGTATTCGCTAGATGGCGTTAGTACGGATATGGCGAAATTTTTATTATATTTATATAAAGAAATTAAATCTTGTTGCTCATCCGTACGCTTTTCTAAATGGAATGATAGTCTAAATTATGTTGAACATTAAATCCTTTAAGACCTTTTTGCACTGTTAGTTTTAATCTATTATTGTACTCTGATAACTGAGGATTAGAACCGGACAGTGATAACTTAAAATTCACTATTATGTCAATTATTTCCTGCTTTTTTAACTTATTTAGTTTCGCTGTTAAAACTGCGACTTCACTATCGGACGCTATCTTGAAAACTAATGAATGATGATAGATGATGATGGATATGGACTAAAGGTAAATACTACAAAAACAAAAGTGATGGTTGTCACTAAAACGCCAATACAACCAGAAGTGGTAACAGCTTATGAAGATTAACTGGAGTGAACCAACAGTATCACTTACATTGGTTGTAATCTAAACGAGAACTGGGACATAAGCAAAGAAATTAGAATGCGTATAAAGAAGGCCAGAACTGCATTTTGTTTTAAGATAAAGAAAATCTTATGTGGAAACAACCTCACTTTGAGACTGAAAATTAGATTATAAAGATGTTACGTGTTCTCTATTTTTTGATCACGAAAATTGAAGACTAACGGATACACCACTCAAAAAACTAGAAGCCTTTAAAATAAGGTGGTTAGATAGGGTTTATAACGAGATTGTTTTGCAGCGAATGGGAAAAGTTACGGAAGTGGTCAGAACAGTCTACTATGGAGATCACCATTAAGCCTATATAAAAACCAGATAGGTTTGTACACTATTTAGAATGCCATCTATTACCAATACCTGTGCTCAATCTGGTACAATATGCCATAAAATTACACACAATAAAATCAATCAAACCAAATCAAAGACTTTCTACACCCGATAATACAGTTTTTCAATAAAGACTAAATATCACTGGTCCACTACCTATAGTGATTTAAATATGTAAATAATAATTCAAATGGAATCTGGAAATCGATTGAGACATATACTGTATCTGGTATAGGTGAAACTACAAAGTGAATAGCAATGACAAAGAAATACTGGATGCCAGAGAGAAGGACTGACCTAATAGACTCTCGAACACATCAAATGCTCAATTTTTGCATATGCAAAAACAATATTTCCAGAAAATAAACAACCCTAGACAAGGAACGAAACCCATATTCTCTCGAATATGCGAGAAACTTGAAGAGCATGCATACAACAATAGACCTTCTTTTTCTTCCTGTGCCATGCTTGATTACAATGCGTTGGCTATCAAATTGGCTATACTAATTTACAATACTAACATAAAAGTAATGACGGCAGCTCGGAAAGGGCATTTAGAGGAGAAGAATCTATTATTAATCAATTCCCTCAGATTTCTATGCCATGAAGTTCTTCTTCAACCTGGCCCTCTTCTTTTATCTATCTTGCTTGTATTATTAAATAAAGTATATTATATCTCTCTGGGTAAAGCATAACATGGCCAAAATATTGACCCCAAATAAATGTGTTGTGTACTATTAACAAAGAACAATATGAAAAGTATATTAAAAGTTTTCGAAAAAGATACAGCATTGCTGGTGGTTTTAATGCAAAACACATTTAATTTGGGTCAATATTGATAACAGCTAAAGACAAAGAAGACAAAGGGAAGAAATGTAAGTCACTATCTATACCTAAGCGAATTTATTGACCAGGAGATAAGAAAGAATGTTAAAAAATGAAAGAAAACTAAGCAAGAGACTAAGCAGTACGTTTGAAAATCCTGCTCAGAAACATAACATAAATTTAAAACATAAAGACGAATCCACTATTTTTTGTCTGGGAGGTTTGACAGATGATATCAGCACTGATTGCTTCCTATAGAGGGTAACAAAAGTGTTGAAAAGACCAATAATTGATTCTACGCTCCGTAAACTGGAAAACGGAAGCTGAGTTAGAAGTAACGGCAGAATCAAAAGGCAAGGAGATTCGCCTACCACACATTTAGAAAATAAATTTAAACCACATGTATACCAAGATAATGATCAAGAATGGATAGAGAATGAGCAAGCAGAAGAGAGTCAGAGCTAATGAACTGAGTGAAAATATAGCTCCAAAGAAATACCAGGATATGACTTGCTACTAAACAATTTGCCTCGTAAAGCCATAATAACTATATATAATTGTAGGTAAAACTATCTAATAAAGATTTATTATGGATAATGTATTTTTCTCACAAAAGAGCAATATTTTATCCATACTATTTTAAATATGTTACGTTATAAACATCACATATTTATTAATTTATATTTAAATAATTATTTTATTTTAATTTCTTTATTAATTTATTTATTCCTTTACCTCTAGTTTCGTTTTTACTATTTTTTCTTCAAAAGGTAGTTGGCGCCCTCTGTCTTTCTTTTCTTTCTCTTTCTTTCCGGTAGAATAAATATTTGTCTTCTCTTTGTCCGGTAGACTAAATATTCTGTTCTATGTTGACAGAAAAGCTAATTCCATCATAGGCATACATCCTATGATATCTGTGCTAACTTCATTTCAATCTCCCACTTACTTTCTGTCAATCAGCTGTTCTGACATAGTAGGATATGTTATTTGTCTATAATTAAGATAATTTATAAAAGAAGGTAAGAACTATAATAAGTTTTATTTTTTGGTCTACAGAATTCTCTTGGGGTGAGTACTTTCATTGTAATCTATATTCTATAATTCTGGCAGCATTTTCAACTTTCGTAAACTCACTTCTTTCAAAACCACGTTTCCAGTTATATGTATGTAGGAATTTTAACAGAATTTAACTAAGTAATAATAATTATATTTTATTTTATCCTTGCCATCTGCTATTTGTTTCCTTGTAATTTTGTAAAATGCAAGGAAGTTAAACCCCTTTTGATGTGTCTCTAATAAGTAAGTTGTTACTTATATTTCAGTTTATTGGCCGTATTCAAGAATGTATGGGCTGTATTACCAGTTTATTAGTTTTATGGGATATTATTGGAGAATTTATTGACTTTATTGGAGGACCTTACCACCTAATTGGGAGGCCACACAATCACCCATCGATGCCATAAGTATCGCCAAATTTATTTATTATAAAACCTTGGCAGGGTTGATTGTTTTTTCGTAACATTTTAAATAAATATGATAAATAATTAAAGTTAAATAATTGTTTTATTTGCTATCAGCTAAGGGTTCATGGTTTAATTTCTAGTTTAAGACAAGACGAACTCTCCCATGCTTGATTGAGGTGTTATTTTTATAATAGTATTTCAATTCTCGTTGCTAGTTTTATCGTTACAAATACCATATTATATTAAATAAGTTATATGCCTTTAACTCTACGCCGGGGCGGCATTTCTTATTAGACAAGTCCTGCCTAAGCGTCTCCCCCCTCCAGAAGCTCGCAAATGCCCCAACTGTAGTTGTTACTCCCTCATACATGTCCCTAACAATCTTAACATATTCACCGGGAACTCTTTTCTTATTGGGTTCCTACCGCAGAATCTCTCGAGAAACTCTATCATATACTTTCTCAATATCAATCAAAACCATATGAGACTTTGTTTCTTTATTCCTATATTTTTTATTATCATAATTAATAAATAGCATCAGTGCTTTTTTGGAATTCTGTTTGTCCTCCATGTTGGAAAGTATTCTGTTCTTATACTCAATTTTTTATAATTTGTTCTTGCAAATTTTACATAAAAAAACTGACTAAGTTCTGTTTTTTCTTATAAAAAAACTGAACGTTTTTAATCTTTATTGTCTCTAATTAAAGCTATTACTTCAGTTTTATCTTTTTGAGCTGCTTAGCTTTTGTAAGGTAAACTTTTTTTTTTCTATGGATGTATACTCATTGAACTAATTTTAAATGAACTGATGATATTTATGGATTTATATACGAAACCTCTTCAATAAAAGGATGAAGTAGCTGATATCCTTTCTTTTATTCTCCAACTGCTGACAGAGAACTTATCACAGTGAACTACATATATATATATATATATATATATATATATATATATATATATATATATATATACATATATATATATATATATATATATATATATATATATATATATAAATATTTATGTATAGATATATATATATATATATGTATATATATATATATATATATATATGTATATATATACATAAACATTTGGTATCGAGGACCCATAGAGACATCTTGGCTTGGGTTAGCAACCCCTAGGAGTCTTGCGCAACCCCATGAAGTAAATCTGTTTAAAACATCGTTTAAATTTATCGACAAATATGTATTAATTAACAAATTTAACATCATTTATAGGGTTTTACCCACATATTTAGTAACTTCACTCATGTATATCTGGGAACTGCACTGGTGATGTACTGATTAGGATGTTTTCTGACTAACCCAAAATGGCATTTTTAGAGTATATTTACCTGTTATAAAGGATTTTTTAAATAAAAGTTTTTTTTATTTTTAGTTTTATGGGAAAAAGTTATTTGTTATAAAAATTTCTGAATGATCTAAAACTAGAATACCATAATTAGATATTACCTAAATATTTTTAGTAATATACGCGGTTTGTTAAAAAATATGAATTTTATGTATATCCAAAGTCATATTTTTTAACAAACCACGTATATGACTAAAAAATATTTGATGATCGTATTTTAGATTTTAGAACATGCACAATTTTTTATAAAAAATAACTTTTTTTCATAAAACTAAAAATAAATAAAATTTCCCATATAATGCGAACTTAATTGGACACCCTGGATATATATATATATATATATATATATATATATATATATATATATATATATATATATATATATATATATATATATATATATATATATATATATATATATATATATATATATGAATGCATAAGGTCAAATCGTCTAATTCCTAATTACATAGTACATGCAAGAATTAGGTAGGCAACTCCTTTTTTAAGTCATAGTTTTTAGTAATCAAAGGAAATAGTTTTACTCGTGACGTAATATTCATTGTTTACGAATAGTGTTTAGAAAAGGATTAGAAATAGTATTTTATTGGTTACTAATTGATATTTAAATAGTTACCCAGCAATATCGCAACTGGGAAGCTATGATCTCGTAACTCGTTTTTTTAAGACCGCTAATTTTAGGGTCAAGGTAACGAAATATTACTATGTAACTGATATTGCTTAATGCAAAAAACTACAAACTATCCAAACAAAGTGTAAATAAAGCAAATTGTAAAAAGCTTTAAGCTTCAAGTGGAAAATATGTCTTTAAAATAGTATTTTTCTAACGTTAAAAAAATGAAGCTAATAAATGTATGTTACAATAACAAAAAAAAAACAGCAATAATAATGAAAATAATGAGAAATTATAATACTGGAATAAGACATACAATAATACTAGTATTACAGCAAAGATTCCATCCTTACTTTTACTTTTTCGTGTCTGGAATTTTAAATTTTTGGGCCCAACACTGGGCTAATGCTTCCTACATCTTAAGCCGTAAGTGATTTAGGTTACAGGTAGTTGGACAGCTTGGGCAGGTCAGTACATGTTCTATGTTCTTTATTGTTCAAAAAATCTAACCAAAAAACCGAGCCAAAAAATGAAGCCAAAAAGTTTAGCCAAAAAATGAAGTCAAAAATCAAGCCAAAAAATATAGCCAAAAAATAGAGCCAAAAATGAAACCAAACAATTGACCCAAAAAATCGGGCCACAAATCGAACCAACGAATTCAGCCAAAAAATTTTATGGTTATTTGAAGACCCCGATGGTTTCCATGGCAACAGCTAACAACAATCACGGCGGAAGCTACAGATATGTGAGGAAAGGAATGACAAACGTTAAAACATTTAAAGCAAATAGAAAATGTTAATGCGAGTGAATAATAAAGATAAAACGTAATGACATGTCTGGCAAACAGAAACAACCGTAAATACGTATTTCTGACTATTTGGTCGTCATTAGTACGTCATCAGTAGTTCCTCTGCGGTTATTGTTAGTTGTTGCCCTGGAAACCATCAGGGTCTTCTACCTCTATTGCCACAAATTGGTCGCATTGCTCCTGTAGTGATCCTTTCACAAGTTAACATGCTCTTTTTATAACTTGGCTGCACCGTACTGATGACGACCTTCTTTAGGCGTTTGTATACAAAAGTTTACCATCATCATATTTATAATATCCTAAAACAGTTTTCTATCGTCTGCTGCGCGAATTAATTCCTTTACTTGGTACCACACTACATCTAAAATTACACAGCCATGAAAGTTATTTTCGACCAGTCCATCTCTTTCCCTCCACTTTTCCTTTTGTTACAAGGCGAAGTAGATGGTATTTGGACCCTCTAATTATATGATCAAAGTATTCTGTTGTTCTTCTCTTTATAATGTAGATAGAACCACAATTCGCATGCTTCTAATGTGTTAAGCATTGTGGTTTTTAATGTCCATGTACCACAACCATCTAATAGGATAGACCACACATAACATTCCACGGGTCGTATTTTCCAATTGATTAGAGCATATTTCGCATACGAAATTAAAAGAAATTCGCTCAAAATCCAGTTTTTTGTATTTTCGAATACTGCGTGTACAAATTTCTCATTTTTTCTTATACGGCGACTCAAATGGGAGTGAACCATTTGAATTTCGATGCTAGTATACGATCAAAATAATTGTTTTGATTTCAGGCCGTGTAAATCAGATAAGATTTCACCTAGTAGTTTTTAATCGTTGTTTTACATTGAACAATACAATGCAAATTACATTAAAATACAAATTATATTAATACAATATTTTTACATTGAATTTTGTTTTCAATGGCTGGTTTAAATATTTTTTAGTAGAAAGAAAAATACTTAATTCCCTTGCAGAGGCAGAAATATTAGCAGAATGGAGAGACCATATCTTTCTTAACTCTTAAGAGGACTATTTAGATGTACAATTTCAAAAATTGTACAGATTAACAAAGCTCTTTAATGGAGTTATTAGACTTGAATGGCTCTTTTTTTGTTCGGCCGACACTGAACCACCATATTTCATGCCCTTACAAGAAACGAATTGTTTTAGATCATATAATTACCAAAAAATAGGTTAAGTAAAACTATCAATTTTTCTTCTTTCTTTCAGATTCGTATACGTTAGAGTTAACTCGTGTACGAAAAAAATCGATTGAATTCGAAAATACGACCCCAGGACCTTCTTGCGAATAAATTAACACAGTTTTCTGTTACATAAAACTGATTTCCAGGTCATACAAACCTTAATATTTCGACCCTGGTTATTATCTCTTGATTTGATGATAACGACCAAATAGTCAGAAATACGTATTTACGGTTGCCTTTCATCGATATACTTATTTTGTTTTTTGTTTTCCTGGTTGCGAGACATGCCGTTATCTTTTACCTTTATTATAATTATTGTAAACATATATAATAGGTTAAACATGAACTACTTATAGATTAATGATGATAGGGAACACCCCAATTAAAGGATTCCTTAAGTACAATAATTATTGTAGATATATTAAGGTTGACATCTAATTCCATGCAAATCGTCAAATGCTAATTGAACATCAAGAAAATAGTGGGAGGTCATGATAGATTTCGGCATAAACCATAAGTATTTAATCGAATTCGAAAAGTCACTTACCCATAACAACTCGTCGTCTTGTTCCTATAACATATCAAAGATGAATCAAGTAAGAGCACAATTACCTTTTTACATACAATTATAAAAAACGGTGAAATCTGTAATTAAATTATATTTGTTGATTGCACAGGGTAATGTTTATTGTAATACTGTGGTACACACGTGGTATTTTTTTATTTTTATCACAACAGACTGTTTTTTTCATCTTTCCTTATCATTCTGATTCCACATTGTTCTATATTTATACATTTGTTCAGTTGTTTAACTTCTTGCTAACAATTTTAATTCTTTCAACACATTTTTGTCTCTCTAAATTCCATATAATATCTATGTAATTTTATATTTCTGGTAATTTTGTTCTAATGTGCCCATATATATTACACTGCTTCGGTTTTATATATTTTATAATAGATACATGTTCTTTTGTTCGTGTTACACCTGCATTCTGATATTATTTTTAATGCTTTTATTGTAATAAAGCGTAAAGCTTCCCTCGGTAAGCTATTTAGATTTTTATTGTGTTATTGTGTCTGCGTTCAGTATACTACTCATATTTTATGCCATTTTTGTTTGGATCATTTGTTTCATTTATTATCGTATATAATACCATAAGAGAGACAATTTTGCCGGCAATATTTTCGACTAGTATGAAAGCAATTTTCGCGTATTAAATTTTGACAGTTAAATCACGAGACGTCAGTCGAGGGATTTTGTCAAAATTTCATAAGCGAAAATTGTCAAAAGGCAACAAACTTTCATACTACTAGGCAACTTGAATAAAATAAAACCAGAAGTTCTGGTGGTGACTGGAATCTAACTGCAGATATGGTTTTAGAGAACTTCCATTTGAGTGACCCGTTAATTTAATTAACTCCTATCCAGAAACACTTTGCTTGAACAAGGCTGACACAGCTAAGGATCGATGGGAATGGTTTGTTATTTTATGTTTTTTTTGTGTCTATTCCAGTTTTTTCAGCTGACATTTTTGTCCACTTAGATACGGTGTTGATTCCAAGTGGACAGTTTTTGAACCAAGATCCATCCTTCCAGTAGGGGTGAACGGTAAGAAAGAGTCTGTCTGATCAAATTTTTGGTCCTCTTTTTTCCGTTCATTTTAAAAATAATCTAACTGGGCATAAATTTTCGTTTGATGAATGTCTTATCAGCCATTTGCTGCTTGCGAAACTTTTCGAACCGCCTTGATTTGTTTTGGAAAAAATGCTGTTGTATTCGATTGGGCCCGTAAATTCTCCCATAACATCAAATTTCTTCTGGAAAAAGTGAATCTTGCAGTTTACGGCCTCATTGCCTCTCCAAGCAAGTTCAAATGAACAAAGATAAAAAAATTTTTCTATGCTCAATCGGGAGTAAAATATTTTTCTTGTAACCATTTTTGCTGTAGTATTCCACATTTTTGCTAGTTCCGTTATGGTAGTACATCTTTCATGCGTAAAATTTTTCACCCGTAGGAACTCCGAAAATTGGGTCCAAATAAAGCTTCTGGACCTCTGCGTGTTCAATTGGACATTTTCCGAAACCAATTTTTTTATTTCTTCACCTGACTGGTATCCAAATCTTGATTTTTTGTCTGGATTCATTATATCTGTCCAAAATTGATTACGCCTTAATGATGTTTGTCGAACTGACAACAATAGAATTATCAGACACCTTCGTGACGGATCTGTCATAATTTTGTTGTTCAAAAATCAGGGGGCAGGAAGGAGTTTTGTCAGTAGGAAACGTGAAGTTGCTATGACGTTTTATCAGTTAAAAATAGTCTAGTGGAATAGTCAGTTAAAAATAGTCTAGTGAAAAAATCAATTTTATTAATTTGTTAAATAACATATCTTTTCTTCGATAAAAATAATAAATTTTCATTTTAGTATTCGAATTTTATATTCACCATTAATTCTATATTACTCATCGACAATAAGTTTATTATTATTAGTACCCTGTATCTATAAAATATTGAGGTTGTACACCTATTCCGTTTTACATTTAAAACTACTATGAACGATAATGGCCTTATCTTAATCCATTATGTGTTTTTTCCTCTTACTCTTCCTTCATTGGCACTAAAGCCCAATTCGGGACCTGACCTCCCCCATCATCCGCCTCCAGCATCTCTTTCCTCGGCCGCCCACCCTTATTATCTCTCTAGCCACTTCGTCTATCCACTTTTTTCTTGTTCTTTCTACTGGCCGACGTCCCACGGTAGTTTCACTAAGCGTTCTACTAGGTGTTCTGTTATTGTCCATTCTTATAAGGTAATCTGCCCAGTGCAATCTACGTAATTTTGCATAATTTGCCATATAGGGTTCTTTGTAATGCTGGTATAACTCGTGATTGAACCTTATTCTCCACATACCATTGTCGCAAATAGGTCCCAATGTCCCTGTCAATATCTTTCTTTTAAAAGTACTAATGCGGTTTATTTGATTTTTCTATCATAATCCTTGTTTCTGCCCCATATGTGGCTATTAGTCGTAAATATGATGGTTTTATATATTTTGAACTTTACTTCTCTATGGATGTCTTTGGATCCAAACACCTGTGATAGAGGGAAGTATACTCTTTTAGCAAGCATTATCTTCTTGGTATTTTTTGCCCTTCGCTGCCGTCCTTATCACCATTTTCTGTACTCCCAAGTATGTGAGCTGTTTTACAACTTCAATATTTGCGCCGTCTTTCAATATTTCTTGTTTGTATTAGGGCTTAACTTTTATCTTCTTTGAAGACTGGACCTTTTTCTTTTGCATTTCCGCAAGTTCCACATAAAGTTCTGTGATGGTTCGGTTCATTAAGTTGACATCATCTGCGTATATTACAATATGTTGAAGACTTATTAAACCATATATTTTTGGGGTTTAAGGCTTTTTATATAATATATTTTATATTCTTTTTCTTTGTGTGCCGTGCTTGTTTTCAAGCGTTGGCTATGGTCGTATTAACAAGCTAATGAAATGTTTCTCGGTCGGCAACTCGGCAGCTAGATGAAACAATTCCTCGACCTTTCGACCTGTCCATTGTCTAACGTTACGCAGCCAGGACACTTGTTTTCTTTCGACCTAGCGTTTTCCTTCGATTTTGCCCTGAATGATAAACCGGAGTAAGCAACATTTAGGTCCTTTCATTACATGACCTAAGTATTGGACCTTTTTCATTTTGATGATGTTGATCAATTCTCTTTATGCATGGTTTCTAGCACACGTTCGTTAGATATGTGTGCTGTCCACAAGATTCTGAGCATGCGACGGTAACAAAACAACTCAAACGATTCTAATTTATTAAGATTTTTTATTTTTGTTGTCCAGCTTTCATATCCACAGAACAAAGCGGACCAGGCGTAGCACTCCAATACTCTTAGACGTGTGGTCAATGACAGAATTCTATTGCACAATAAAGAACACCAGTTAATAAAACTTTTTCGTGCAAGTTCTATTCTGGTCGAAATTTCCTCGTCATCCCTGCAGTCAATTCAACTACCCAGATATCAAAAGTGTTCCACCCTTTCCAGGATTTTCTTATTTAATTTTAGTACTGACCAACAACCATTTTGTTTATAATTGTGTTGATTGTTAAGCACTTTTCAGTGCATTCATTGTTTACATCTCTCAAACAGGGTTTGAAGAGGTCTTCTAGACTCTCTGCCATTATAGCGGTGTCATCTGCGTGTCTGATTATATTAATAATTTCACCACCGATTTTAACTCCTCCGTTAATTATTCCGATTATTACTCCGTTAATTACTCCGATTATTTAACGCTATCTCAAAAGCTGGTTCACTGTAGGTATTAAACAACATCGGTGACATAACACATCCCTGTCTGACAACACGCTTAATAGAAACTTTAGCTGAAACCTCTTGATCCACCTTAATACAACCGGTCTGATTGTAGTAAAGATTTTTGAGCAATTTAATGTCATACGTGTCCAGACCAACTGAGTCCAAACATTGAAATATTAGTGTGTGTAGTACTCTATCAAAGACTTCTATATATCTGTTCAATGTATAAAACATATGTAAGAAATGTTTTATAGATTGTTTTCATCTCCCTGTTTTAGCCCTTTAATTATTTGGAAGAGATCTGTCAGTTGTTTTTAGATTCACAATTGCGCTTCGGTTTGAGTCATGGTGACTTGAACTAAGTTTACCAATTTTCTTGGTATGAAAAATTCTCGTTTTAGATTGTTATAGGCTTATCGAAAATATACAAAGATTTGGTAGATATTGACGTCGTGCTCCCAGGCTTTAACTAATATTTGTTTTATGTTGAATAGCTGGTCAATGATAGATCGTTCTGGTCTGAATTTGGCCTGGTTTTCTGCTATTTTTTACTGTGTAATGTAGTGACTCAATCTTCTATTCATGACCCATGTAAACACATTATATCTCGAACAGAGTAAGGATTTACATCTGTAATTTTTGCAGCTGAGTTTGCTCCCTTCTTGTGGATTGGGCATATAATTGTTTTTTATTCTCCTGGAATTTCTTCTACGATCCACACGTCTATTATTAGTTTATGAAATCTATCAGTGTGTGTCCTCCAATTTTGATAATTTTAGCTGGTATGTCATCAATACCTGGGGCTTTATTATTTTTCAGTGCTTTAGTGGCATCCATTGTGTCCTGTATAGTTGGTGGATATGTTAATTCACTATTCAAGGTCTGATCTTCTGTTATATGCAAATCCGCTACCACATGGGATATGTTTATTTATATTTGCTCTCTTAGCAGACCCTCGAAATATTTTTTCCAATCTGCTTTTATTGTTGCATCGTTACTAATAATTTGTTCTTTACTATGCCTACAAAAATTCTTGGATGGTTTATATTTTTCCCTGAGTTGCTTAAGATATTTATATGCTCATCTAATGTTACCCTGATTAAAATCTTTCTCTATTTTTAGTATTTGGTCGTTTTATTATCTCCTCTTCTTTTTTCATCGTATTTGTTTGATCTTTTTAAAAATTTTAGTGCCTTTCTCGTATTCTTTTAGTATTCTGCAAGTATAGTACATTTCTTTTGTTTATTGCTTGTTTGCATTCTTCATCAAACCAAAACTCTTTTCTTTGATGTATTTTTAATTCCCATCAATCTTTTAGGCATTTTTCATGTTAACCTAATAATCTTATTCCATTCTTCTTCTATTCCTTTCTCTCTCTTCATTCTAGGAGTTTTCTATTAAATTTTTCACGCAATTGCCTTTCTATTTCTATATTTTTCAGGTTTTTTATGTTCAATTTTTCGGTCTTTGGATGCTTGTTCTTTTCCTGTCTGTTTATACGGTATTTAAATTTTATGCTTAATAGAAATTGATTCGAACCACATACTGTTTCCTTCTAGCTCAGACATCCATTACGCTTATTGCCGCTCTTTTGTCTATTAACATATGGTGTGTCTGGTTGGTTATTTAACCATCCAGTAAGAGCTTTGGCCTTATGTAAGGTTGAGCTTATGATCATTCTCTTACCACCAGCGAAGTATATTAGTAGGCTTCCATTTTCATTAGTTGTATAATAGAGGCTAAGCTTGCCTATTGTTTCTATCTATTCAGTTTCTTTTCCAATGTTAGCGTTCATGTCCCTGATTATTATTTGTATGTAATTTTTTAGTGACCGATTGTATGTGATTTGTAGATGTTGATTAAATATTTATTTGTCTTCTAGGTCCTTTTCTTCGGTAGGACAGTGAACGTTGATAATTGTACTATTAAAGCTAATTTAATTAGTAGTTTACACATTCTTTCACTTAAAGACTGAACGTCTAATATATTGTATTTTATTTTCTTGTCCAGCATAAACGCTACTCCCAGCACTCTACTGCTAGTTGGTTTACTACTTGTAGAATAGTGTGTGTTGTGAATAGTTGTTCTCATTGCCTAGCATTCTGGTTTCTTGAGTTGCCGCAAATTCCATGATCGAATCTCGAATTCCATATTTCGTTCCCTAAGTAGTCGCCGGTTAATCCGTCCTATACTTCGAGACTTATCTGTTGGTTCCGTAACTATAGTTTTTTTCCGGATATGAGTAGTTGGTCCATCGCCCAACCCTCTTTTCAAAAAACCATTTCTGGTTAGCCCCGACCCTATTTCCTACCGAGATTCATGAGAACCATGTTAGCAGGGTTCCCCTAGTGGACCTGAAAGTACTGTGAATGTAAAATAATAAATTTTTTCCCCTATATCTTCTAAATATATATATATATATATATATATATATATATATATATATATATATATATATATATATATATATATATACATATATATATATACATATACATATATATATATATACATATATATATATATATATATATATATATATATATATATATATATATATATATAATGAACCAGAAGTATTTGCTGACAACGTAAGGAAGTAAACGTTAAATAGTGGGTTTGCAGCAATAAAAAATGAAACGTGTACTCTTTTAAATTTTTATTCCAAGCTTTCGGACTAATTAAGTGTTTTTGGATGTACAGTAATTTTTTAAATTTTTAAACATAAAAATAGGTTTTATATATTAAAACAGATGAGAGACTATAATAAATTTTATCAACATTATAATACATCTTCGTTGATACAACCTCATTAAGTTTCTCCCTGATGAAGGACATAACCAATGTCCGAAAGCTTGGAATAAAAATTTAAAAGAGTACACGTTTCATTTTTTATTGCTGCAAACCCACTATTTAACGTTTACTTCTTTATATATATATATATATATATATATATATATATATATATATATATATATATATATATATATATATAAACTAAGGTACACTCGAAGAGTGGTGGGTTTATCGGTCAAAGTGGAGAAATAAAAGACAAAGACGATGGCTACTTCATCTATTTATTGAAGACGTTTCGCTTTCTGCTCAGAAAGCATCATCAGTTCATCTAAAAAGAACAATATGAAACCAAACATCCATAGAGAAGTTATAACCAAAGTGTGTTACCTTACAAAGACATGTAGCAGTCAGTGATGTAAAAAATATGAAAAAGCTTACAAAGCTGGACATTCAGAGTTAACGTTGTATATAACAATTAATTGAAACTAGGTAAAGTTTGCAATTTGACAAAATTAGCACAGCAAAAGAACATGTGATAAAAATACATGTATATATAAAAAAAATTTTATAAAAACTTAGTAAAAAACATTAAGGTTTATTTTAAAGTGTAAAGAACTAGAAAGATCATTAGATTGCACTTCCAACAAATTTATTTAAAAATTATATTTTAATTTTAACTTTAGGTAACATTATAAGTTATTAAAGATTAATAGTAATAAAGAAAAAAATGAAGTTACCAGTCTTTAGCTTACTGAGGCTCGTTGGTAAATGAATTTAAAAGTTTTTGACACCCACGCACAACAACGTGAGTAGAAGTGGCCTTGAAGTCACAATGACATAAACAGCAAGGCAAGCTACCAACCTCTATGTATAAGGCGGTATATTCAAAGAGTGTGATAAATTTGGTTGACAACTTGTCGTTAAAAAACCAAGCAGTGAAAGGAAAAGGTGGTTAAGATCACCATTTAACCCTACAGTGATTGATCTGTCAACAAAGAACAAAGCAAGAGAAGTCAATCCAATATATCATATATTGTAATATTATGACGTCACTAGTTAGCCAGCTAACAGGTGAAGATTAATAAAAATTTCCACAGTCCAAAGGTTCAAATATTAAGGACCATAATGAAAAGGATTCTATGAATCAGATTCAATTTAAAGTTTTATCAAACAAGTTCATCAAAAAGAACAATTACTTAATTATGTAAAAGTGTTATTGACAAATATTAATAAAAAATGAGTTGATAAATCTTAATTAAAGAAGGAATAATTTATTTATATTTATTTTTATTTTTATTTAAATTTATTATAAGAAAATGTGATAAAGAAAACCCCAAAATGGGACAAAATTTAAGTAAACAACATATCAAGCCTAATTCTGTAAAATTAATGCATGATAAATTTGGCTCAAATTACTAATGTCCGTTCTCTTATTAAGAGTATTAGGATGTTTTAATATTGCACACATTTCTAAAAACTGTCTTTTAACGAGATTGCGTTCAGTGCCAAGAATTTTAACTTCATTAAAGTTTACTTCATGCTTAGTGTTAATGGCATGTTGGGCAAGAGCACAAGTATGCTTAGATAAATTGATATCACTGCGGTGTGTCGTAAGACGCCCTCTCAGTGATCTCCCAGTCTGACCGATGTAACATGAGTCACACTCAGCACAAGGTATATGATATATTACATTCACTTGTTCCAGAAGGGACAGAGGTGTTTTAGTTTTAGAGAACAAATTCCTGACAGTCTTAGCATTCTTAATAGCAATTTTAACAGGTACGTTATTATGTTTGTACAGTTTAACGAGTTTCTCAGTAACTTGAGGAAAATAAGGTAAAGAGGAGTAATGGGTAGTTGGATTCCCAAGTACAGTATTAGGCAGAACAGTGTTATTAATTGAATTATTTGATATCATTCTAAGTTGGTCACCATTGGGTATATCATTTAAAGAAGAACCATAGCTTTGAGCGAAAAGGTATTTATTAATAAGGGAGGATGGATAGGAATTCTCAACCAGAATATTTTTAAGTAATTGAAAGGATTCCCTTCGATTAATCGGATGTATCAGTCTATTTAGCCTGCAGCTTAAAGCTTTAATAAGGTTTAATTTGTATTTAAAGGGATGACAAGAATGGTAGTTGAGAAACCTATTAGAGGCCATTGGTTTCCTGTACCAACTTGTAGTAAGGGTGTTATCTCCCATTCTAATGACACGCATGTCTAAGAAGGGAATACTATTTGTGTTGGAGTCCTCAAGTTCAACAGTGAACTGTAAATGAGGATCAAACTCATTGAATAAAGACAAGGTGGCCTGAATCTTGTCTGGAGGTAAGGCTAGTAATAAGTCATCAACATACCGTTTAATAAAAGGGATTTGGAAATCTAAAAGACCCAGACGGTCAGATACTAAATCATCCAGTACATAATTAACTAGGATGGGAGAGATTGAGGAACCAATAGGTGTCCCAAAAATTTGAAGGTAATATTTGTCGTTGAAGACCAAAAAATTAGTGTCAAATGTTAATTGTAAAAGTTCTGCAAAAACATCCCAGGATACAGGACAGTTTGGTTGGATGGAGTTCCAGTGATTTCTTAGGGAGGTAATAACGCTCGAAAGAGGTAAATTCGTGAAAAGAGATACCACATCAAAACTCACTAAAATGTAGCCTTGTGGAAGTTCAAAATTATTAATAAATTCACTAAAGTGAAAAGAATCAACAATATTAAAGTTGTTATTAAATTATAAGATTTAGATAAGATGTCAGTTAAAAATTTTGCAATATTAGTATTTGGTGAATTAATGGAGGAAACAATTGGCCTCATGCTCAATGTGGGCTTATGTATTTTAGGTAGACAATAAAATCTGGGAGCATATCCATCATAATTATGTAAAAATTTTGCAAGTGGTTGATCTATGATCTTAATATTTTTTAAGTGTGTAATGAATTTATTTATTTTATTTGTAAATTTAGAGCAAGGGTTGGTAGAGAGAGGTTGATAGTATCTATCATCATCTAACAACGATTGGCTGAGATTAAGATATTGATCTCTATCCATGAGGACAGTAGCATTCCCTTTATCACTAGTAAGGACGAGAAGATTAGGGTGAGTTTTTAAAAACGATACCGTCTCCCTGTAAATCTTATCTAATAACAACTTTAATATTGTTGATTCTTTTCACTTTAGTGAATTTATTAATAATTTTGAACTTCCACAAGGCTACATTTTAGTGAGTTTTGATGTGGTATCTCTTTTCACGAATTTACCTCTTTCGAGCGTTATTACCTCCCTAAGAAATCACTGGAACTCCATCCAACCAAACTGTCCTGTATCCTGGGATGTTTTTGCAGAACTTTTACAATTAACATTTGACACTAATTTTTTGGTCTTCAACGACAAATATTACCTTCAAATTTTTGGGACACCTATGGGTTCCTCAATCTCTCCCATCCTAGTTAATTATGTACTGGATGATTTAGTATCTGACCGTCTGGGTCTTTTAGATTTCCAAATCCCTTTTATTAAACGGTATGTTGATGACTTATTACTAGCCTTACCTCCAGACAAGATTCAGGCCACCTTGTCTTTATTCAATGAGTTTGATCCTCATTTACAGTTCACTGTTGAACTTGAGGACTCCAACACAAATAGTATTCCCTTCTTAGACATGCGTGTCATTAGAATGGGAGATAACACCCTTACTACAAGTTGGTACAGGAAACCAATGGCCTCTAATAGGTTTCTCAACTACCATTCTTGTCATCCCTTTAAATACAAATTAAACCTTATTAAAGCTTTAAGCTGCAGGCTAAATAGACTGATACATCCGATTAATCGAAGGGAATCCTTTCAATTACTTAAAAATATTCTGGTTGAGAATTCCTATCCATCCTCCCTTATTAATAAATACCTTTTCGCTCAAAGCTATGGTTCTTCTTTAAATGATATACCCAATGGTGACCAACTTAGAATGATATCAAATAATTCAATTAATAACACTGTTCTGCCTAATACTGTACTTGGGAATCCAACTACCCATTACTCCTCTTTACCTTATTTTCCTCAAGTTACTGAGAAACTCGTTAAACTGTACAAACATAATAACGTACCTGTTAAAATTGCTATTAAGAATGCTAAGACTGTCAGGAATTTGTTCTCTAAAACTAAAACACCTCTGTCCCTTCTGGAACAAGTGAATGTAATATATCATATACCTTGTGCTGAGTGTGACTCATGTTACATCGGTCAGACTGGGAGATCACTGAGAGGGCGTCTTACGACACACCGCAGTGATATCAATTTATCTAAGCATACTTGTGCTCTTGCCCAACATGCCATTAACACTAAGCATGAAGTAAACTTTAATGAAGTTAAAATTCTTGGCACTGAACGCAATCTCGTTAAAAGACAGTTTTTAGAAATGTGTGCAATATTAAAACATCCTAATACTCTTAATAAGAGAACGGACATTAGTAATTTGAGCCAAATTTATCATGCATTAATTTTACAGAATTAGGCTTGATATGTTGTTTACTTAAATTTTGTCCCATTTTGGGGTTTTCTTTATCACATTTTCTTATAATAAATTTAAATAAAAATAAAAATAAATATAAATAAATTATTCCTTCTTTAATTAAGATTTATCAACTCATTTTTTATTAATATTTGTCAATAACACTTTTACATAATTAAGTAATTGTTCTTTTTGATGAACTTGTTTGATAAAACTTTAAATTGAATCTGATTCATAGAATCCTTTTCATTATGGTCCTTAATATTTGAACCTTTGGACTGTGGAAATTTTTATTAATCTTCACCTGTTAGCTGGCTAACTAGTGACGTCATAATATTACAATATATGATATATTGGATTGACTTCTCTTGCTTTGTTCTTTGTTGACAGATCAATCACTGTAGGGTTAAATGGTGATCTTAACCACCTTTTCCTTTCACTGCTTGGTTTTTTAACGACAAGTTGTCAACCAAATTTATCACACTCTTTGAATATACCGCCTTATACATAGAGGTTGGTAGCTTGCCTTGCTGTTTATGTCATTGTGACTTCAAGGCCACTTCTACTCACGTTGTTGTGCGTGGGTGTCAAAAACTTTTAAATTCATTTACCAACGAGCCTCAGTAAGCTAAAGACTGGTAACTTCATTTTTTTCTTTATTACTATTAATCTTTAATAACTTATAATGTTACCTAAAGTTAAAATTAAAATATAATTTTTAAATAAATTTGTTGGAAGTGCAATCTAATGATCTTTCTAGTTCTTTACACTTTAAAATAAACCTTAATGTTTTTTACTAAGTTTTTATAAAATTTTTTTTATATATACATGTATTTTTATCACATGTTCTTTTGCTGTGCTAATTTTGTCAAATTGCAAACTTTACCTAGTTTCAATTAATTGTTATATACAACGTTAACTCTGAATGTCCAGCTTTGTAAGCTTTTTCATATTTTTTACATCACTGACTGCTACATGTCTTTGTAAGGTAACACACTTTGGTTATAACTTCTCTATGGATGTTTGGTTTCATATTGTTCTTTTTAGATGAACTGATGATGCTTTCTGAG
This sequence comes from Diabrotica undecimpunctata, assembly GCF_040954645.1. Lineage (NCBI taxonomy): Eukaryota > Metazoa > Arthropoda > Insecta > Coleoptera > Chrysomelidae > Diabrotica > Diabrotica undecimpunctata. Next base: position 102,502,191 of record NC_092805.1, read on the forward strand.
CAGAAAGCGAAACGTCTTCAATAAATAGATGAAGTAGCCATCGTCTTTGTCTTTTATTTCTCCACTTTGACCGATAAACCCACCACTCTTCGAGTGTACCTTAGTTTATATTGGATTGACGGTCGTACTCCTTTTCTCGATATATATATATATATATATATATATATATATATATATATATATATATATATATATATATATATATAATCTGATTCTGTCTCTTAAGATAAATAAATTATTAAAAATTTTATTCGGATTTAATGTGTTCAGAAAGTGTCTGTTGAATAAAAATTGTAGGTAATAACCACAATGCAGCAAATAATTTTTCATATCATTTCAAGAAAAATCCCTTTATTGTATATATCTAGAATATAAAGAAATATACAATAATGATGGATTAGTTTACGAGCTAATCAGCCGTAATCAAAAATTATTTTTTTCTGACGTTTGTCGGGCACCCACATGAGCACCATGGCTTTTATATCTGGAGATGTGTCACTACAAGACAACGGACATAAAAGTCTTAGCTTGCAAATAAAAAAAAGTTAATCACCTAATTTAAATTTAATATTAAACAATGTTACTGTGACATACAATTTATACGTATATTGTATTATAAATAATAATACATATTTTTTTATTTTTCAGCTACTAATTTTCTTAGGCCTGTTCGTTTCCTCATTTGGAGCTAAACTAAATCAATATCTTCCTCCAAGACCTGAAAATGACAACGCCCAATACCAACCTCCAGCACTTCCCAATCAACATTTTACCACAGCTAATCAGTTCCAACAACAATTCACTAATCCAAATAGTCAGCAGTTCAGCACACAGTACTTATCTCGAAATAAAGATGAGCAATCAAATCAAGCTTCTAGTTTCTTCAGTCATATTTCTGAACCATCTGAGAAACCATCTAGCCTCTTTGGTCATGAAAATTATTTTAATGGAAATAAATATTTTAATACTAACAAACAATATATAGCTTCAAATATACAAGACACTTCAGACCAAAGTTCTAGTTTCTTCAGAAACTTCCAGCATCCAATTCCTTCTAATAGTAATGGGCATGTAATTTCTGGCGGACACTATTTCGCACCCAACAAAATAGACTCTTCTGGACACAGTTCGAACTCATTTGAACAAATACAAAATCAAAACTCTTTTAACGGCCGAGGATTGTATCCAAGCTTTGATTCAATATCTTCCAATCAAGTACCAATTACTGAAAACAGTAACTCTGTTCAACCATCATTTAACTCTCTTAACCAAAAAGCATCTTCTAATGTTCAATTTGGACATTTAGGTTCATTTTCCAGTAGGTTTCATCAACAGTCAGGACAAACTCTATTAAACGGTCAATTTTCAGGTTCTCGATCCGCACCAATCGGATTAATCCAATCTGAATTAAAATACAATACCTCAACGTCAAGTGCAAATAATAAATACCCAGAAAATGTAAATAGTGAGTATCAAAAAAGTGTACCACGCGAACAATTTCCATTTGCTTCTCAAGAAAATAGACAAGCAGCATATTTCTTAAGCCCAAAATCCCTTGTAGGGCAAAACAACGATTATCACTATTCCAATCTATCCAAATCAAACCACTTTGCCGATCAACATATATTTGCCTCCCAACAAAGCAATAAAGTTTCACCATCTACATCTTCGTTTAGTTTTCCAACTAAATTTAGACAGCAAAAATGTGCTCCCAAAGATTTTGTTAAAAAAACTATTGGTTATCAATATCCAGTTCCTGAAAAATATCCTTTTGCTCTTCAACAAGGCAAGCAAGTCGCTGCTTTTGGACAACAATTTACTCAAAGATTTCAGTACGGGGCTCCTGAACAGTTTTCATCGCCCAGTCAAGAAAAAGGACAGTTTAATTCATTCCAAGGACTAAATAACCAAATATCAAATTTTCCTACCAATCAAGAGTTCAAGAGTCAAACCAAAGAACAACAGAAAGATACATCTGGACAATTTGGTACGGTTCAAGATAGCTACGGTGGTTACAAATACTAGACAATGATATTATCTTTAATAACATGTGATTTATTATTTATGTTGTTGCAAATGTAGATATGTAAATACAGAAACTTGATGTTTTTAAATGAATTAAATTTTTTTAATGAATATGATTATTATATTAATTACTTGATTAAAATATTCTTTATAATATTTCAGTATCTATTCTGGACCAGTATTTAGGATGAATTAAGTTAACCATTTAAATTAAAATTGAACTAATTTAGTTAGTTTAGTTAGTACATACATACCGACAGTATACTACAGATGATGCACAGAATAAGAAAATGTAAGGGGAAAGACTATGCCGCATATCAGCGTCTAGACAGAGAGATAAGAAAAGCTATCAGAGAAGCTAAAAACAGGATTCTGAAAGAACAATGTAAAGACATTACGATATTAGAACGTAAACACGGTTCGTTCAACCTCCACAAAAAGATCAAAGAAGCATTAGGTTTCTATAAATCAAAAAGGCCGGGACACTTAACAGACACGCAGAGGAAATCCAATATTTGATATTGAAGAAATCAAAACAACATAGATGAATTATGTGACAAAAACATTTGAAGACAATAGGAGTGTCGCTATCACTCAAAATAAAAATGATACCGGACCACCTATTCTCGAAGCGGAAGTAGAAGCTGCTATAAACAGCATTAAGGAGGGAAAAGCCACAAGGCTAGACGACGTCCACGCAGAATTTTTGAAAATCATGGACAAAGATGCAGTAAAAAGACTTTGATCAACAATATATACCAGAGTGGAAAAATACCCCCGTAGTGGTTTAGATCTACTTTCAACAATCCCTAAAAAACCCAATGTGAAAAAATGTGAAACTATCCAATAATAAGCCTTATATTCTGAACTATCTCCTGAAAACTTTTTTAAACATTATACATAAATTATACATAAAAGAATATATGTGTGAGAGTGAGTGAGTAAGTGTGAGAAAGACGACAAACACATAATTCGGCTTCAGGGATGCTCTGGGTATTTTGTTCTTGAAACGATATGGTCGATTTATTGCTAATTCATTTTACAAATTGATAATTCATATTCTTAATCGGAAATTTCATCTACTACTTCATAGTAATGAATTTTTTCCAAACTTACTAAAAATATAGGTTACTGTAATTGTAAGATAAGATCAATGACATATAATTATTTTACGTCATTGGGTAAGGTACACATATACACTTACTTACTATAAAAATAAAATAACGTTTAACAAACGTCAACGTTTTACCAAAATAAAATAAAGTTAAAACTAAATAAAATTAAATAAAGGTAAATAGAATTAAATAAAATTAAATCAAGTTAAATAGAATTACGTAAAATTAAATTATAAGTAAATAAAAATTAAATAAAATTAAGTAAAATGAAATAAAATTACTTTTTGCATTTCCCATGTAAAATCTCATAACATGTTAAGCTTCATTTTGCTCTTTTTTGAGCGTTTTGGGGTGGGGGAGAATAGTTCGTCGGATCGTGACGATTGCTATTGATCCGATTGGAACATGTGATGCTTTAAATGAAAGGGAAGGATATAACAGAAAAAACAAACAATGCGACTACCAAAAAGGTACTACATAGTGTCTTTATTATTAATAAACATTTAATTACATACGAGATGTCATAGGGCACTATGGATTCTTCTTCTTCTTGTGCCACTCCTGTCGGAGATTGGAGATCATCAAGGCTATCCTGACTTTGTTTACAGCTGACCTAAAGAGTTCATTAGTGGTACAGCCAAACCACTCTCTCAAATTACGCAGCCATGATATTCTTCTACGGCCGTTTTCCTTCTATTTTTCCTTGCATTATATTTTGAAGTAATGCGTACTTATGTCCTCTCATCACGTGATCCAAATATTCGAGTTTTCTTCGTTTGATCGTTGACAAAATGTCTGGGTCTTTTCCTATACCGTTTGGATAAAAACAGTTTAAATAAAAAATTAGCAACGCTTCTGCTAAACAGATGTCGAATGCTGTTAGTGCTGTCATTTATAGAATATGTTCATTAAGACAAACCGCACAACAATTTGATGTCAAACAAACCCTTAAGAGATATGTGTAGAAGAAAATGTATAATCCTGAAAATTTACCAATCATTATGCAACCAAATTATTCGGTGAGCAAAATTTTTACAGATGGACAGGAAGATATTCTTTGTAACTAACCTTCTTTTCTTGGAAAAAATATAAGTATTTTACGAAGTTGTAATGATTATTTCTTTTATTTTTACTATCGAACTATGGAATATATTATGTGTCTCACCGTGTACCAGTAACATGTCTCAATGTGTACTAGGAGTGATAAATACTGATACATGTGCAAGGTTGTTTTTAAAGTTACATAATACAGGCGTTTATATTTATGAAAGTGATATATAAAATACCAAAAATCATTGTTGCTGAAGCTGTCAGTTCTTATCGATGATTAAAAAAATTCAATCGCAAATCATTTTTAGTCTCACTGTGTACCACCTTCCCCTAGGTATATCCAAATCAAATAACTTTGCTAATCAAGAATATTTGTGTCTCAATAAACCAACAAAGTGATTCCATACGTAGGAAAACCGTGCGTCTAAACGCAGTTCTGAACAAAACAGTAAAAACTAAAAATACCAAAATTAAGCTCTCAATATCTTCAAATCTAAGTTTGCAAATCAAGGTAGGTACTTTTGTTTCACAACGAAAACAAAACGTAGCTCAGTTTGGTGGACAGCAAAAATTTATTGGAAAGGCAAATAAATCCAAATGTGTATTTGGTTTCTTAACACAATTTAGTAGGCGAAATGGAGCTCTTAAAACTTTTGGTAAACAAAATAATGGTTTTCACTATTCACTTCCTGAACAATCTCCCTTTGCTTCTTAACAAAATCAGCAATAAACTCCGTTGGATCTCAAGTTTCGGCAAAATCTCAGTACGTTGTTTCTGACTAGTCATCGCCAGTCAGCCAAAACAATTAACAGTTCACTTCATTTCAAATATCAAAGAGTCTCAATTTTTCTTCAAACAATGGTTTCAATGGTAAGTTATCACTTAACCCATTTGGTCCCACTGCACTCGTCTAAGTACAGCAGCAAAAATGGTCTAGTAGTGACACATCTGGTAAAAAAATGATACTCCATGTATATGTCCGATTCTATTTAAAGTGTTCTACTAAATTTTTATAAATTATACCCTAGGTGGCGCTCTTCTTCCTAATTTTTGCCGCAGTAATTATAAGCTAACCTCCATATTATTATTGGATCATAGGACCAAAACGTCAAAAGTTTGAATCTTTCTAGCGGTAAATTTAAATATTGGTTGTCTTTATACTTACGAGAGTATATCGCAAAATTAAATATATAATAATTCACAATTACAGCGTAGAAACAACAGTTTCGATATACAACGTAATATACTACAATTTTTACTGGCTGGGTTAAAGAAATTTCAGACAAGAGTCTTAAGAGATAGAGATAATTAATCTACTTTTATATAACTCTTCTAGAGCATTGGTAAGTCTTTTCCATTACATATTTTTTTCTATATTAGTAAAATTTTGATCAGCTACTGATATGTCACCGCATGGCGGCAAGAAAAAGCCACCTGATCTCCAAGCGATCAATAATGAAAACGATAATATGGATATTTCGAATAATGAAAATAATACAATAATAAATGATAAGTCTGATAATGAGAAAAAAAATAAATTTAATCAAAGCGACAACAGATACAAGAATAATGCTGTAGGGCCATACTTAGTTGTAGTAGAAGGAATCGAGAAAAAATTCAAAATAGGCAAGTATAATCATTTACAAATAGCAAATGACCTCTTCAATTTAAATTTAAAAGATATCTTGGAGGTTAAAATCAAAGGTATAAATAAAATTGGTGTTTCTTTCGCAAACAGCGAAGCGGCTAACAATTTTATTAATAACCCTATCAATCTTAAAGATAAATATAAAATATATATTCCATATAATCAAATAACATGTAAGGGCATCATCAGAGATGTTAACCCGTCACTAACCGAAGATCAAATCAAAAAATCATTAATCTCACCCTTCGATGTTATAGACATCAAAAGACTAAACAGGAAAATTATTAAAGATGATAACTCGGTTGAATATGCTCCTACAGGCACAATACTTATAAATTTTGATGGTAAGATATTGCCAAGAGAAATAAAAATTAGTTATCTTAAATTCAACATTATTCCATATGTGTCGAGAGTCACACAATGTTATAAATGTTTGATATATGGTCATACCAGGACTCTTTGCAGAACTAAACCAAAATGTCATAATTGTGGACAACAGGTGGAAGAGGGTGAATTAGAGTCACATCTAGAGGCAAAATGCCTAACGATGTGTATATATTGTAAGAGTCCTGAGCATAACTCAGTTAATAAAAAGTGTCCTGAATATACCAGACAAACAGAAATTAAAAAGTTAATGGCATATGAAAACTTATCATTTTATGAAGCTGCACAACTAGCACCAAAAAATTATTTAAGTAAAGACTATAGAAAAGAAGATAGTCAATACCATCCGGCTAACTTCCCAAGTATAAAACCAAAACAAAATACAGAAAACAACAGTATTAATATTAATCAAAGAAGAACCACAGCAAGCCAGTGCATAAATTCTAAAAGGAGTTACGTTTCTGCAGCCAAATCAACGGGAACAATAAAGAAAAGAAATATTTCATATGATAAAACTATACATGAATCGCAATTAATAAATCAAAATGGTAGATTATCTCAACTAAATAGTACAGTTCAAATTAATGACACTCCATCTATATCTGGTATTAATAACAACAATTTAAAACATAATTTTAATAAATCAACGCCTGTTAGTGCATCGCAAAATTACTGTAATACAATAGATGATTTATACAGAAAATTTACAAATATGAATAAAGAAGAACAATTTAAAATTAGAGAATTAATATTAACATATTCAGAACTCAACAAATCAGTTCCTGATCTAGACGATCAGGACAAATATTATTAAAAAAATAAAACAAATTATGAGTTATACCAACAACTCACTTAAAAACATTAGTTTGATGCAATGGAACATGAATGGCTTTCAATCCAATAATTACAACCTGAATATCTTGATAACAGAACATTCTCCTGATATCATTATGTTAAATGAAACCAAACTTAAACCTCATCAAATATGTCGAATCAAAGGTTATGATGTAATTAGGGAAGATATAGAAAATGGAGCAGGAGGTATTGCCACACTCATTAAAAATAATCTAATTTACAGTAGGGTTAATTTAGACTCCAAATGGCAAAGCCCTAACTTTAGATATATAGCTATCAAAATAGATAAATATACAATTATAAACATTTACTCAAACCCAAAAAATAAATTATCATATAATTTTTTTGAATATATATATAATAATTGGAACAATGTGCTCATTATGGGAGACTTGAATGCACATCACCCATGTTGGGGTAGTCAAGTAAGTAATAGAAATGGTAACCTTTTATTAAAAATCTTTGACGAGTTTAATTATATATACTTAAATGATGGAAGAAGCACTAGAATTTATACCCCACTAGAGGGATCCAGCCCTGTAGATCTATCATTTGTATCTGACTCTCTAGCAATACAATGTACATGGAATGTCTTGAAAGATTGTGGTAGTAGCGATCATTTTCCTACAATCATTCTAATGAAAATTAACTATAGTGAAGGAAAAAGCATTACAACCAATAAAAACTTAAATTTTAGAAACAACATTAGAGAAATTGATTGGAACAAGTATAGTAAATACATAGAAGAACATTTAAATATAGAAAATCAATCCTATGACCACTTCACAAGTATAATTAACCAAGCAGTAGAAATTGCTATCCCAAATAAACAAGGCAGAGGCATAAGAAAACTGCAATATCAAAAAAGAGTACCTTGGTGGGACCAGGAATGCACTGAAATAATAAATAAAAGAAAAGAAGCGTTAAAGGAATTTAAAAATAATTTTAATCTTAGTAATTATATCAATGCAAAACACATAATTGCTAAATCAAAACGACTTCTAAAAACAATAAAGAAGCAAAAGTTTATGGAATATTGCGGGAGTATTAATAGAAACGTAGACATCAGCTCTATTTGGCAAACTATAAGAAAATTTAAAAATGCATTCTCTCAACCTTCAAACAATAAACTTCCCAATGAAAAAATAAGTTATGAAATATTAACTAACCTTTCAGTAACTAATATTGAACCGGATTTTGAATTACAGACCATTGATCACTTGTCTAGTGAATTCAATCTCACGGAATTAAAAAATAGTCTATTTTTAAAGAAAAACACATCACCAGGCCTTGATAATATTAACTTTAATATGTTAAAACATTTACCTGAAATAGGGCTAATATGGCTACTAAATTTATACAACAAGGTTAAAGAAGGTGAACTGATTCCCAATGAGTGGAAAACTCAGATTATTATAAGTATTCCTAAGAACAACAAAATTCAAAATTATAATTTAAGAGCAGAAAATTATAGAGCTCTGGGACTTTCATCATGTGTAGTAAAACTACTGGAATCAATGATTAAAAATAGGCTGGATTGGATCGTGGAAAATCAAAAAACATTTAGCCAATTTCAAGTAGGATTTAGAAAAGGTATGGGAGTTAACGATAATTTAAATTATTTAAATACTTATGTTCAATTGGCTTTCTCACAAAACCAATATGTAAATGCTACTTTCTTAGATATTAAAGCAGCTTTCGATCATGTGAATATTTACATACTATACAGACTTCTTAATAATCTTCATATTCCAGTAGACATCAATAACCTTATATTTCAATTCTTAAACAATAGGACTCTATATGTTAAAAATCATTATCACGAAATGGTTGGACCATCGCATACTACACAAGGTCTAATACAAGGCTCACCTTTAAGCCCAATATTATTCAATATTTATCTTAAAAATATATACACAATAATACCTGAAAATTGTGTACTTCTGTCATATGCAGATGATCTAATTATCTTAACAAAAGGTAGTAATTTTAACCATATAGCAAATCAGGTAAACTTTATCTTATATGAATTATCCAAATGGTTTGATACACATAATCTTAAACTATCCTCATCAAAATGCGAGACTTTGTGGTTTAAAATGAACCGTCCTATTAGTAATCCACCAGATATAAAAATTAATGACTATATAATCCCTAATGTTCTGTCGAAAAAATATTTAGGTATAATATTTAAGCACAATCTAAATTGGTCAGACCAAATAGATAACATGATTAATAAAGCCCAAAAGGGCATTAATATAATACGTGCTCTTTGTAGAGTATGGTGGGGATCAGACCCAAGAACACTAAAATTAATATATAATGGCTTGATACAATCACAATTAGATTATGGCGCTAGTATAATTAATAACTTCTCTCAACAAAATTTTATGAAATTAAACCGAATACAATTCCAAGCTTTGAGAACAACACATGGGATGATGAAATCTACTCCCACTAATGTCATTTTAGCAGAAAGTGCAACTATCGATCTACACCATAGATTTAAATGGATTGCCACGAAATACATAGCAAAGATTAGCACAACTCCAAATCACTCATTATTAAATATGCTTCTAGACTTAAAAAAATATCATGGTTATCAACAAGGATATTGGAAGGGAAAAAATCCAACATATTTGATTGACGCTCTAACAGAAGTTAAAAAGTTTTTACCATCAATGAACACAAGTGACATACCAGCCTGCTACTCAAATGAATATGATATCTACACTTATAATATACCAATTATAAAAACATTATTAAAAAAAAATAGTTCCCATAACCTTTGGGAATATTACAATTTTGTAAATTCGTATTACTATAATTACATACAAATATTTACAGATGCTTCAAAAAAACAAAAAAATCAAAACCTTGAGGAAGCCAAAACGGGCATAGGAATACACATACCTAGTATAAATTATTCCTTTTCTGAAAAAATTCCTTCACTTATTAATATCTGTACAGCAGAAATAATAGCTATTCAAAAGGGTCTAATGATTTGTGAGGAAAAAAGTTTTGATAAAGCTATAATATTTACGGACTCAAAGAGCGCTATAGACAACATTAATAACAATATGATAACTGCAACAAAAGATTACAGAGTCTTGCAAGTTAAAAAGAAACTATACTATTTAAATAAATATGGAAAAGATATTAGATTATGTTTCCTGGACATAATGATATCAAGGGAAATGAAATAGCTGACAAACTGGCAAAGATTGGGGCTGAATTAAATATTCCTGCTAAAATTCGATTAAGTAACTTGGATATCATGCCATTATTAAAAAATAAAATATGTTCTATGCATCAAAATAATTGGTTAAATTCTTTTCAATATAAAGGCAAGTGGTATAACAACATACAAAATTTTTTTCCTAATAAACCATGGTTTGACACAATCCCATACATAGATAGGCGGCATATTACTACCATTATTAGAATGAGGAGTGGTCATTGCCTGACAGGAGTACATTTATATAAAATCAACATTCGCGATAACCCATACTGTGAATGTGGGCAAATGGATACACTAGAACACATGTTTTGGGAATGCCCAATAAACAAAATAAAAGATTATGATGTCTATCAGGAGCTGATCAAAATTAATATTAAAACCCCAATTAACATACCAATGCTTCTATGCGAGATTAACCCTAAAATTATCAAAATTCTTATCAGATTCCTACAGATCAACCATATAAAATTATAACCTTAATAATAACCTATCCAATATTAACATTTAAACCAACGATAAGAAAATAGAAAACATAAATAAAATGTAGATTTGTAGAAAAAAAATGTCTATAGTGTGACCAACTAAAATTTGTGAAATGTCGCTACATGGATAGTAAAATTCCGCTACGCGTCAACTTCAAAGCCAACTGTCAATGTCAACGTCTGTTGTCTGTCAATGTCAATATGAACCGTGGAGGACAAGGATCTAGGTACACCCCAGTAATATTGCCGGAAAGCTTCGCGCAAGCGCACTTTAAGGATTTGGTGTCAAGATTTTCTGTGCGAATTTTTTGTGTCAAATGTCAAATTCAAATTTAAATTCATTTATTTTTGGAGTAGGTCTTTAGAGATTTCAGTTTTTTGTTGTTTTTCATATTATTTATTAATATAAGTAAGGCATTGGACATTGGGATTAGGATTTTGAACTCTGCAAAATGGTACATTGTGCTGAATGCAACGTGAGCTTTTCCAAAGCGTCCAATTTAAGGGCGCATGTAAAAAGAAAGCATCCAGGTAAGTGGCAAATTTCTTTTCTTGGTAAGAACACAGGGCCAAACCTGACATAATTAGACAGTAAAGTTTTTACAAGTTATATATTCTTTTAGAAAAAATTGATATATTGGCGCCAAAGGTTAAAGGTGGACATGGGACTTTTATATGCGAAGAATGTAGGGCTACATTTGTAAAGCTTGGTAGTTTAAGAATGCATATACAACAAAAACATGCAGGTAGAATACAAATTTTTTTTGCTATATACTCCTACTTAATTACAAGTCTCTTGAGTGGTGGAGAAATATGCCAAGACAGAGACAGGCTAAACAGTTCCCAATAGATCTGTAAAGGTTGCAGTGTGTCAGGCCATTAAACTACCTTATTATCTACCTGTCCTACTTACTTACTTATTTTGTTTAATTTTTAGAGAAATTGCAAGACTTAGTTCCTGCTAAGAAAAAATTTAATTGCAAACAATGTAATGCTGAGTTTGACATGTTTAAAAAATTAATTATCCACCAAAGATCACAGCATGCAGTAATGAAAAAGGAACTAAAGTGTCCATTGTGTCAATTTACAGGACCATCCTCAAAATATCTGATTACCCATTACCAAACAGATCATTCCTTGACTGTTGCTAGTGAAACACTTATATTTCAAACATTCGATAAATTTCAGGAGTGGAAAATGACTACTGAAAAGCAAACTTTCTCCTCATTTGTAAATATGCATGGTTTTAAGAAGAGTATAAACTGCAAAAAAATAAAATATACATGCCATAGATCAGGAAATATTAGAACAAGAGGGGAAAATATTAGATCTCTTAAAACACAAGGGAGTAACAAAATAAATGGGTATTGCCCTGCTGAAATGTGTGTGACAGTTGAGGCTACTAAATGTACAGTACAATTTTGTAATACTCATGTTGGACATAAATTACAAGAAGATATGGGGCATCTTTTTCTGTCAACATCAGATCGTCAAAATATTGCATCCAAAATAGCTGCAAAAATACCATTGCAGTCTATATTAGATGAAGTACGGGATTCAGTTACTAACTGTCAACTGGAGCGAACCCATTTACTTACAAACAAAGACCTGTACAATATTGAAAAAGCATTTAACCTAAACAGATCTGCTATTCGTCATGCAAATGATGCCATTAGCGTTGATGCTTGGGTAAATGAGCTTCAAGTAAGTGGATCCATTCTATTTTATAAGCCACAAGAATGTTTATCCAATGAGTACCCTCAACTGAAGCAAGAAGATTTTTTGCTAATGATAATGACTGAAGGACAAAAGGAATTATTATTAAGGTTTGTTTTTTTTTAAGTATCTTGACATATTTGTAAACTGTACTTCTACCTACATCTTTATAATTTATTTTTTAAGGTTTGGTGATGATTGTATTTGTATGGATGGAACCCATGGGCTAAATGGATATGGATTTGAGCTTCATACAATACTTGTACTTGATAATCTCAGAGAAGGCTATCCAAGTGCATTTCTAATTTCTAATAGGAATGATGCTGAAATAATGAAAATCTTTTTTTCATGTGTTGAACAACAAATTGGGAAAAAAATTAAGCCTCGAGTCTTCATGTCAGATATGGCTGAAGCCTATTATAATGCTTGGTTACAAGTGATGCATCCTGCTGAATTTAGGTATACTTAATTTGTAGTTTTAAAATTTTTATTAAGTTTTTAATATTACTTTTAGACTTTATTGCTCTTGGCATGTAGATAGGGCTTGGCGAAAAAATTTACAAAAAGTCCTTAATAAGGAAAAAAAGGTAAAGATACTTAAATGTGCTTAAATATGACTTAAAACACGTATTTTTTAGATTCTCATTTACCAAATGCTTAGAATGTTATTGCAAGAAAGAGATATAGCCACTTTTAATATCCTTATTCAAAAATTTTTGGTGTTTTGCCAAGGAAGCCCAGAATCTGTAGAATTTGCTGACTATTTTCAACAACATTATCTAAATAAAGCAGAACATTGGGCATATTGCTTTAGACTCTTTAGTGGTCTTAATACTAACATGCATATAGAGAGGATGCATAGGACCATTAAACACATATATCTTAATGGAAAATATGTTAAAAGATTAGACAAAGCCATCAGTGCAATATTAAAGTTTGTGCGAGACAAAATTTTTGAAAGACTTATCATAGTTCATAAAGGGAAAGTGTGCACTAAATTATCTGAATTAAGACAAAGACATAAAACAAGTGAAATGCTGGATATAGGTAAAGTTGATGCAATAGATGTTGGTTGGATAGTGCCATCAGCTTCAAGTAATGAAATTTATGTTGTGGAAGAGTTACAGTCAGAATGTACATGCCAGCTTGAATGTAGTGAATGTGGTGTGTGTATTCACCGTTATACATGTACATGTGTAGACTGTAGTATTAAGTGGAATATGTGTAAACATATTCACTTAGTATGCAAGTTTATACAGCAAAACCCAACAAATATTTGCAAAGAAGTCAAAGAAGTTTTATCAGGTGGGTAAACTTACAATTTTATTACATTTTTTTTTACAATAGTGCAGAATAAACCTTATTATTTTTTTTGTAATAACATTTTGTACTTACCTAATCTCATATTCATATAACATAGTAAGGACACTTTTTAGATAAAATGATCATTGATGTAAATGAAGTTGACCAATCAGAAGAAACTACAAACCTTGTTATGGCACTGAGCACCAAAAAAAAGGAATCACAAGTTGTTTTTGAAGAACAAAAAAAACTTGCCCAAACTATCCAGGAACTTATTTTTAACACAAAAACACTGGAGGAAATTGAGGCCATTAAAACAATAGTTGCTCCTATACAACCAACCTTAGAAGCAATTCGAAATAATCAAGCTCAGCGCAAATCATTCCCACTTCCAATGACTACTCCAGGTAACAAAAATATAGAACCTCAGAGACGATTATTTAAAACTAAGAAAGTTCTGAAAAAGAAGAAAATACTTTCAGTACCATCAGCTGATGAAATTGATAGTTTAGCGATGCAATTAATACACCCAAATTGACAATTATATAGGTAGGTATAATTAACATATATATATAAAAAATGTGTACTCGTAAGTGAATGGGATATTTTCGGTCAATTTGGAGATAAAAAAGACAAGAGTTGTGCTATATATATATATATATATATATATATATATATATATATATATATATATATATATATATATATATATATATATATACAGAAAACATTTCTTGTGATCTATAGGTATACTTTTTAAAATCAGTGGGTATAATAGGGCTACTGGCAAAACTTCCCACTATAATAAAAAAGTTAACGCGCCATTTATCCTACAGCAGTTCTCAAAAGAATACTGTGGTGTGGAAATGGATAAATTTGTACATATCTGTTTTAATAAAATTTTAAGAAGTCTAAAGTGTGTTTTTATTTCACCTTTAACAAAAGTTTCATCATGTTCATGTATAAAAGGGTACTTAGTAACTTCATGTAATTTTTAAGTTCTGAAGATATCAGTCCAAATTTCATTTTTTAACACATTCACAGAAAAGACTGTATATGTAGACACTTACTGTATATAAAGACTCTATGGATGAACATATTATGAATATATTTATTTTCTTTGTTGAATTAAACTTTTAATTTAATTTTAATGAAGTATGTCATCAGTAACAGAAAATACAATTCGAAGTTAGAAAATGGCCCCATATTGTACCACTCTTTGAAATTATTAGATAAACAATTGTTGAAAGTATCAATAGTCATAATTTTGTTTATTGATTTTAAAAGACCAAATATACCAAACTAATTCAAATATAGAGCATCTCAAACAAAATTCAAGTGACTTGTAACAAAATTTCTCCAAGAGCTGAAAAATATCCAACAACAATTTATATAAAATGCAAAAGTTGCCTGATAAATACATAATGTGACTTAATAGTAAATATGTATTGAGAAAAACCAAAGAGAAATCTCATTAAAAAAATGCAGTTACATCCTTTTTCTAGGGTATATATAATTCGCAATAAATATTTGATTATTCAACTAATATTTTTTTGAAAAATACATGTACATGTAAACAACACTTAGTAATAAACATTATACAAAATGATGAAGCTACAATTAAAATCTAATCTAGGTGCTGTTTGTAAGCATTGGGCAATCCCCATAACACTTAAACTATATTAAAACAATTTAAGAGGAATTGGGTACTTAATAAGTTCTTATCTATAACAATCACATTGTGTAGTTTACCCTACACTAGAAATCAAAACAAAAATAAGTCAAATAAATTTAATTTACATTATGTGTTTTACATATTTTTTAATTTTGATACAAAATAAATTGGCACATTCACTTAAAGGGGTAGAATCAAACACCTTGGTACTTTTTAAATATTACATTAGCACATTAAATCAATATACCCACAAGTGTTAAACAGGAATATTGGCAAATCACAATTTGTCTCACCACTATAAACACAACAGATCATATTTTGATTATTGTCAGTAAAGGTGGCTTTTTCTCTAGATAGTTTAAAAAATAATTAGTTCTTTTCATTGTGCTTGCTAGGTCCTTCAAAAAAAAGCTTTAGTCAGATTTCTGGCTCGTATAAAGACTAATTCCTGTAAATGTTGCATTTCGCTTATCAAACACCTTTTTACCCGACTAAAACCGCACACTGTCCCATTTTTATTTTGCCCCAAACTTTGAAGATAAGCTTTTCACTATTTTCAGGCCGGTCACAGGATTAACGTGATTTGGACTAGTCGTTACACAACTTTTATCATTACATTACTTTCTTGACTAATATAACAATAATTTTTTATGCAATCATAGATATTACATTCATATTCTAGTAGTTAAAAAAAATAAACTTTGAAGCAAAAAGAAAGGTTATGTTATTATTTATGTATTCTATTCTACTGTTCGTGTTCCGTGTTCCGCATAATTTTTACTACACAAACATAACACCAAATGTCAAACTGCGCATGCGCGAAGCTTTCCGGCAGATATTATTGGGGTGTACCTAGATCCTTGTCCAAGGAGGTGCGTTTGTTTTGGTTAGTTTACTTTAACAAAATTATTTTTCTACATGTAGATAATTTCCCACTGTTTGTTTTAATTTTACAAAAATGGAAAATCCATGCAGACTGCCTTCACTACAAGGCACATCGAAAAACGAAGTGAAATACTTGGGCATCCACTTAGATCAAAAATTAACATGGAAAGCCCATATTAAGGTTAAAAGACAACTACTTAATCTGAAAACAAGTTAAATGAATTGGCTCATTGGTAGGAGCTCCGCTGACACTTGAAAACAAACTATTAATTTACAAAATTATACTTCGGCCAATGTGGACTTATGGAGCAGAATTATTTGTCAAACCCTCGAATATATAAATAATACAGAGAAACCAATTCAAAACACTGAAAACTATGGCAAATGCTCGATAGTATGTATCCAACCAGACACTACACGAAGACTTTTTCATTAAAGATGTCATAAATCCACAAGCCACAAAATTTAGAAAAGGAAGACAAACGACCATAAAGAGCTGATCAAACCACCAGCAATAGAAAGAAAACTCAAAAGACAGTGACCCGAAGATCTACTGTAAATTGAGGTGAACCAGCAGCATCTACAAAGCCACATACTTAATACTCGTGTATATGTAGACTAGCTTGTAAATTGGCAGTTTTCAATAAAAAAAAACATAGATAATGTAAGAATGTTTATTGAATCAGATTATTGAATCGTTAATTTTGTAAAAGTAAACAATAAAAGAAAGTTAAACATGAAAGTTATTTATTTGAGTAAAGTAAGTACATTTTAAAACACTCCATTGATATTACAAATAAAATAGCAACAGTAATAAAATTGATTTGATATAATAATCTATATCTGATGTAATAAAAACTGAACAAAAGACTAAGCTATCAACAAAAATAAAAATATTAAAAATTTATTCTGAATCAGATAATTCGTTATCAGATTCATTTTCACTCCTAGATGTATAATACATGGATTGATTAAATTTTGTTAAATGTGCATCACTTATTGGATAAGTAATACAACATTTTTGTTTATTTACTAATTCTAGCTTAATTCTGAGGATATCACTTAGTAAGGTAGTTGATAGACGATTTCTTTTATTAGATTTTATATCACTCATCATAGAAAATACTCTCTCTACATCTGCATTTCCATGAGTTAAAACAAGGATGATTAGAGCCAGAGTGCTTATATTTTTGAAAATAAATTCATCATTAAAATTTTTAAATTTTTTTACTTTTATCCAAAACTCTATTTCATTTTTATATACTAATAAATTAGATTTTTCTTCTTCTGAAAAATAGACTTTGAGGTTATTATATTCATGATTTGCTAATGCAGGATCTATTTTGTTTTCAAACTTTTTGACTATTTCATCAAGATCATGCTTTATTTGTGATGAGAGAGCATTTTCCGGAACTATAAATGATAAATTTTTATAAAATCTATCATTTATAGGAAATCGTCTAACAGCTTGAGTAACTGCCTTTTGATAAAATTTTAAGCATCTGAGCTTAAACTGCTCATTATCATTTTCTGTACAATGTTGTAAGAGATCCATAGTACCTGGTCCAACATTTATGTCGCTGATAGGAAGTAGTACATGGGGATTGTTAACATTTAAAGAATCAAGTTTGGCATCCTCATTGTAAAAAGAAGGTTGAATAAAATTAATGCATAAAAGTTTGACAAATCGTCTACTTTCTATATATAACTTATGTACAAGAATTTTTGAAGATTGGAACATGGCATTAAATGAGTTAAATATAGGAAGTACATGTTTTAAAAATAGAAGATAAGCTTTAATATAAGGATTTTGCATATCTGTCAATATTATGTTTGCCACTGGATTTTTATCTTCGAATGCACTAACTCGAAAAACTTCAATGAGAACATCCCATTGACTCAACAACCTGTCAACACAATTTGATAGAGCTAACCACCTAGTTTGGCTAGGACCAAGTATTTTTAATCGTGATATTCTCATAAACTTTTGGAACTCTTCTAAGATAGATTGCCTTTTTGGGCTACGAGAAAAATAACTATATATATTTTGAAACAATGGTTCAATATTGCTGGGCAATTCTTGAACTGCGATAGTAGCAATTAGGTGTGCAGAATGGCATATGCAACCATTTATTGCTATATGTGGATTTTCATTTAAGAGGTAACTCTTAAATGATTCTTTATTGCCCATCATCACACTGGCATTGTCTGAGCAATATCCAACCACGTTCTCAATTTTCAAATTAAAATGTTCTAAACTTTTTTTAAACAATCCAAATAAACCTTTGGCTGTTCCTTCATCAGCTCCTATAGGAATTAAATCTAATAGTGCAGTCTTTAGCTGATTATTATAAACATATCTAATCAGTATACATAGCAGTCTAGTATTACTAATATCTGTGCTTTCATCTACAAGTATCGAAAAATTGTTTTCTTTTAATTCTTGACACAATTCCTCTTTAATTGTAGATGAAAGTACATTTTTAACAATGTTAGTGCATTTTGTACGTTTCAGTTTTAAATTTTTTGCTATGTCAGAGTCGGTGAAATTTAATTTTGATATTTCTGTTATGTGATCAATAGACCTAAAACTAAAGTTATGTGATACAACAAGTAAAGCAAATCTTATATCTACCGTATTTTCTTTTTTATAATCTTTACGTGGCTTAAATATATCTGTTAAGGACATAGTACCTTGTAAAGCTGTCACATTTTTCTGATGCCTTTGACTTTGCTGATGCTTTAATAAATCACTTCTTTTAGTTCCTAGTAACAAATTACAGCATTTACACTTTGCTTTAGCTGCATCTTCGGTAGACAGAAGCCATCCTTTAAATTTCTCGTCTTCTAGCCACTGCTTAGAAAACAATTGTTTTCTACTTTTTTTTTCATCGCGAGAGAGCTCTTGTCTAGAAGCTCTTTTTTTAACAGGGGTTGATGTTGAAGGGCCACTCTCTCCCGAATCGGACATTCTTGTTCACTGTAATTAATGTAATATATAGAGATTTATATTACATGTATTATCATTGTTTACTTACCTCTTCAGAAGGAGAAAAAAATCAAAAGTAAATCAATAATAAAAATCGATCTCACAAAAAATTAACCATACATACACACCGAAACGAAACTGAAACAGCCACTAACAACTGCAATTAATCAAAAATTGGATGTTGGGAAAAGGCGATGTGTAATTAGGGATTTTTTCTGGTATTTCGGGGAATTACCAAGTACATATAATTATTTAAATTGGTATATCCCCTAATTAAATTAAAAATATTAATTTCACAAGCGCCCTCTATTCACTCAATATGAAAGCAAAGAAATAGCAGATACCACCTGTTTTTATTGAATGTACAGAATAGAAACCTTTTCTACTTGGACAGTGGTGCTGCCTTTCAGATGTCTTTAGAACTACATTCTCAAAATAGACACCTTTCTTATCAATTGTGGAATTGTACTAGAATAAGAGTAAAAAGTAAACAGATTGACATTTTTAGGTTTGAGTTTTAAAATGCCGTTACGTTTTGCTTAATTTTATTCTGTCGCCGCTACGTCACTCATAGACGTAAATTCCGCTATGCGTAGCGGAATTCCGCTACAGTTGGTCACACTGTGTCAATGATAATTGATAATAGGGCATGAGATATTCTCAGACTCACGACAGTGGCCCAAAAATTAACAAAACAAATGTACTGGCTGATTATTCAGAAGAATAAAAGCCAAAAAGAAGAAGAAGAAGAATTGGATCATAGAAGTGTTTGTTATTTTGTGATTTTGATACTATTTATCATTTTTTTAACTTTTATTGTTGTAAGGGTAAGTACTAGTAATGTTTATTTATTCAGTATAAGATTTTTTTTATTATTGTTGTTTTATGTTACAAAATAGACCTGTGCTCATCTGAGTACAGTGGGTTTGTATGAGATCAAAATGATTATTTGGTTTTTTATTCATCAGGTTTTATATTTTATCAGGTTCAATATTGGTATTGGAATGGATTTTCAAAAATTGCCGCCTATTAGTCCCATTAAGTTTTATGGAAAACGTTATAGAACTCTTCTTGCTTTAGCTTCAGATGACCTAGCGAGTTCCACTTATAAATATGTATCGGTGGTAGTTATTCCTTCTGAAACTGACTATCAAACTGACAATGAGGACATAGATGAGGATGATCTTCAGGCTCAAAGCTTTACGAATGACGTTCCCGGAGAAATAGAGGTTCATTACATGAGTGATGACTCTGATATCGACGAAGAAGCCAATCTTCCTCTTGCCATTAGAAGAGAAAATTTACTGAAGGGTCAAAATAAAACCAGGAAATCTGACTGGACGGAAGAAATTACTGATATTAGTATGACATCTACAAAAGGTTACGAGGGTAGTCTGAATAATATGAAAGAACAAATCCGAGGTAAATCTCCTTATAGAAATATTTGAGAAATTTTTAGACAATGAAATTATTGAATATTTTACACAGCAGACAAATTTATATGCCGCTCAAAATAATAATCATCAATTTCATGTAACGCAGGAAGAGATAAAGGTATTTTTCTGGCTATTTTACTTTTTACTGGATACCATAGATTGCCACGAGAGCGCAACTATTGGTGTTTAGATGAGGATCTTCAGGTTCCCCTCGTGACTAATGCAATTTCAAGGAACCGTGTCGCAAATATTAAAAAATACCTACATTTGGCAGATAATTCGCAAATTGATACAAGGGACAAAATGTATAAAGTGAGGCCTCTCATGAACAAAATAAATAAAAAATTTCAACAATTTGGCGTATTTCACAAAGACTTATCAATTGATAAAGCGATGATAAAGTATTTTGGGCATCACTCATCTAAACAGTTCATAAGGGGAAAGCCAGAAAGATTTAGGTACAAGGACTGGATGCTTTGTAGTTTAACTGGTTATTGCTACAATTTTGACACATGTTGTGGAGCATCAGTGAATAAATCAAAAGTCGCGGCGTTGCCTTTAGGATCACAAGTTATTCTAAAAATGCTTGATGTCGTTGATATGCCTACTGACCACGAAGTATTTTTTGACAATTATTTTACTAGTTACAATTTGATGGTAACTTTAAAAGAGAAGGTCTTTAGGGCAACAGGCACAGCAAGAGAAAATCATATAAAAAAATGTCCTTTGTCACCTTCCGCTGTAATGAAGAATCGTGGATATTTCGAATATCGCTTTGACAAAACAAGTCTACTACTTTTTGTAAAATGGAAGAACAACAATGTGGTTACAATGGCATCAAATTACGATAGTATTGAACCACTTTCAAAAGTGAATCGTTGGTGTGCTGCTGTCAAACGAAAATGATGTACCCCAACCAAAACTTTTCTCATCATACAATGCTTCAATGGGCGGTGTTGATCTCTTTGACCAATCGGTTAATAACTACCGAGTCAGTATACAAGGTAAAAAATGATGGTGGCCCATTTTTAAAAAAACATGCTTAACTCAGCTCTTGGTAACTCGTGGGGGTTACAAATATTTGCTGAAAATAAAGAAATGGATCTACTTATTCTAGAAAACGACTGGCAGGATCTGTACCAATTAGTCTAAAAATGGATGGAAGCGGTCATTTTCCAAAGAAAATAGGCAAACAACTTCGATGTCGCTTATGCCATCAAAGAGTACGTTGGATTTGCATAAAGTGTGAAGTTACTCTGTGTATTGAACGTGGTTGTTTTGTACAATTTCATACTAGTTAGATTATACCCATGTATGTAGGTACCTATATTGTAAGAAAATAAAATATTTTCATTTTTACACAATGTTTTACATTTTTGACTTCCGATCAGCCCATTGTACACGTATGAGTACACCTATTTTTTGCTAAAAATTTTCTTTGTCAAATAACAATAAATTGTTACTATTTAACATTTAACCCATATCCAACAAGGACATTTAAAAAAAATCTTGTATTATCAAAAAAAAAATGTCGTGGGATGAAATGGGTTAAAAGTAACTTTAGGCGGCTGTGGTTAAAAGCAAAGTTCAACACATACCTGGAAGATTTGCAAAAAGTTTAATAGAGCAATGGCGGTTACAAATAGTAAAAAATGATATTGTTTAATTTGTATATAAAAATATATTATTTATGTTTTGCAAATAAACTTACCAAATAATCTACTTTTGAAGTTTATATAAAAACACAGGGTAGTTGCTGTTTTGCAACATTTTTGGTTGTCTATATATTAGGAGGACATTATGATGATGAAGATAACTTCAATTTGACGTTTTATTTGATGCCTGTGAGCCTGTGGCCTGTGTCTGTTTGTGTTTGTGTTTGTAAATTGGTGTTAGGATAGTTAGGTTATGTTTAGATCCTTAATATCACAACTTATAACTAGATTTACTAAAATGAGTAGTAAATTCAGCTGAAATTATTTCTTTTGTTAGCAAGTAACAAAGAATTGAAGTTCTACCCAACTGGATATGGCATGTAGAAAAACAAAAATACATGATCCTCCCCCAAAGGAGCCCACTCTGGAACAACACATGATAGAGTTTGGAAAAGTTACTGCTGCATCTCTTAATGTATGTTGGTTATAACATGTCTGTAGTAAATTATCATGATTTCATGTTTTAGAATTCAATTGGACAAAACAAAAAGTATCTGATTCTACAAGGGAACAAAACAGCACAAATTTTTATCAAAAACGCCTTTGAATTCTTTGAGAAACATTTTCCAAATAAGAATCCACATATTGTAAGTATTTGTAGCAAGCTATTCACTAGAAAGTTTATCATTACATTTCGAATAGTTTCAAATTTATATTTTATATGGGAATAACCATATATGATTATAAATAAAAGTTTTCTGGTCAAAAGCTCTTACCTAATTTGTCATTTGTTACTGAAATGTCTTGCAAAAGTGTTTAATAAAATAGGCTAGTAGGCTAAGAGAATTCAAGTATATGGTAATGTAAGCAAGACACATGTAGTGGATAAGAAGGTAAAGGTTGATTTTCTGTGGGTTTTAAATATTGCACAACAATTCATGTCCTAAATTGTCCAATTTTGTGAAAATCCAGATTTATTACTCATATTTTTTAATATGGTAACAAGAGTAATGTAAATAACTTCAGACCCATTATGTCTTGTGTACCCACAATTCCAGAGAGTATAATATGTGAGACAATTAAATCACCTTTATTTAATGTATTAGTTTTAAGAACTACCCTATTTCCTTTTTGGTATATCTCATTATCAGCCAACAGTCATCCAATGTTAAACATATTCCTTCTAAAAAAACTTCCATTCAGATCTGTCTTTTGTGGTCGCAATCAAGTTGGTGCATACCCTCTATGTCATCAGTATATCTCATGGGTGATCTTTCTTTGTTCCACTCTTAGTCCCCACTCCAAGATTTTATCTATTATCTTTCACTCTAGGGATATGTCCTGCCCACTCCTATTTAATTTTAGCTATGAATTTTATAAGGTCATCCACACAACTTCTACAAATTTCTTTGTTTCTAACCCTCCTCAATGTTATGTCCAAAAATGATCTTTCCATTCTGTTGTGTCACTTGTAATTTTCATGCAGATGCCCATGTTAGAGTAAGTGTGTCTGCACCATCTGTAAGAACAGTCAGGACACATTGATTAACGTCTTCTTTTTAAGCTGATACGCATATCACCGTAAACCTTTCTATCTCTGTATATAATTTAAATTTTCTACTAAAATTGAAATTAATTACTTGGGGTACCTCTATTATGCCTCATGGTTTGAAATCATATGATTATATTTCTTTCTTCTGCCAGCCAAATATTGTATTTGTGTGCATTTTATAGAAAATTCCGTGACAATTATTATACTGAAGAGGAATTATGTAGAATTTTAGAAGAGAGTGACAACAGTGTTAACGAATGCGAGCTCAGTGATAGTGTATTAGAAAATATCGACAGTATGGAAGAACAACAAACAATTCTAGATGAAATTATAGTCTTTGAAAACTAAAGCGAAAAGTGTGACAAAAAAATAGAATTGTTTTAATTCCAGACTGACAGAATCTGAAATATACCACAAATATATATATATATATATATATATATATATATATATATATATATATATATATAAATCTTACCATCATTGCTGCATCATTTTATTATAGGTATGTTTGTGCGTCCACTCGAAAAATTGAAATATATCTAAATTTTAGACTGTTGTTGACTATCTTGCAACAATGGCTACTTCGGTGTCAACTTAGTTTTCTATATACTTTACGAATAAAGAAGATGCTTTTTACTTTCACTAAGATAGCAATTTTGCATCCACATATTTTGCCATCGTTGGAACGTCCCAATATACCATATTATAGTACGCCGACATTTCTGTGTCCGCAACGGGTATTTTTGTTCATAGGAAAGCTGTTCATGCATCCGCAACGTTGCCATTATTAAATACCTCGGTTCAGTTTATCATTCATTTTGATGTGATCCTAAATACTATTTGTACTCTGTGAAAATATGTCTGCGTAAAATAGGCCATCTTATATTTTCAAGGTTGTCTACTAGATAATGAGTAGCATCATTTTGTAAATGAAGCAAGGTACAGTACTCCATAATGACAAAACGAAAAGAAATCGTAAATCAGGAAAAACTGATAAAATAGTGAAAACTTATATAGTGTTATTCATGAAAATTATTGACTCACAGGAATATCACTAATTTAAAATGAGAATTAAAGATATGAAAGAAAGAATTTAAGAAAAATATGTCAGAAAGTGATAGTTTTGAATATAAGTTTAATCAAAATATGCAGCAAATACTAACGCACTATACAGAATGTTCCTAATTTTTTAAGCACATTTCAGTATTGCATGATATACTAATATTTTAATAATGGTGTCAAAACTAATAACTCTATTATAGAAATTCCAAAATACTCTTTTTTTTTATATGGCTTCGGCAGTTTGCCATACAGCCAGTTACATGATCTTTTAATCTCATTAGGCGCAGTAAAAAGTTTGTGAGTAATTTGCAATCGAATAGACTAAAAGACTAAAATAGATAAATTTAAAGTTGGGAAATCAGTACAACATTTAACAAAAAGAAGAGAAAAATATATATATATATATATATATATATATATATATACATATATATATATATATATATATATATATATATATATATATATATATATCCATAAACACATACAATTAACATGGGTCACTCGCTTCACGTCCAGGGGCCCATCAGGACATTATAATATATAACATACACAGGAGAACTAGGCCACGGTAAATAGGATTAAACATATAGAGGAGAGAAAACAAAGGTAAAAAGTAAAAACAATTTTTTTTAACTTAAGAAAAATATTACATTTGGTCAAAAAATCGATTATGCAATCGTAAATTAATCTATTTTGAGTCGCTAGGGCAGACAAAATATTCATATTTCTCAAAAAAGATATAATGTAAATTATGTTGCATCGGAAAACCTTTTTAATAAAAGCTATTAACAATTATCAGTGTTGCAACTTTTGAAATAAAAGTAGAGTATTAAAAATAAAAAGTGAGAGAATAGAAACGTTCTATTCATATAAATCTTTGATTATTGGTTGTAAAGTCTGTATTTCTATCCACGATTTAGTAAGCTCTCTCGTTTTTCGAGAGCAGACATTGATAAGGTGTTTTTCTCTATAAGTTTTTAAATAGACAGCTCGGAATTTACAAATCAATAAATCTTTCTTTGTCACTAAAGAAACTTTCCTTAACTGAGGATCTACTGGTAAATATTTAACAAATACGCACAAAAATACATCGAAATACACTAGCGTAATGCGTTGTAGACACTTTTTTTATTTTGTGGGGCTGTGCTATTATTACTGCATCAGTAGTAATCGTGAGTGTACACCAACCTATCATTTTATTCTTCAGAGATGTCCCTTTAGTGATTTTATGATTTAGTATGGACCATTCATCTTTTAACAGATTTAAAATTCTCTTCTTGACATGTTCAGTTTTCAGCCTTGAGATTAATTGATACTGTATAAAGAAAACTCAATAAAACAATCTTTGTGTTAAATTAAGTAACGTAAGTAAATCCATTTAAACTTGTGCATTCGTGTTTAAATTAAATATAAATAATTGTATAAAAATACACATTTTGGAAGTATTTAATTTTGTTTCGAAGAGATTGTTTAACTATCGTACTTTTTTCAATTCTCTACTCATAAAATAAAAGATAACTTCTAACACCTATATCTATTAAAATGTTAAAAAATCTGATGTTGACCCGTGATGTACCTGACATCGCTTCAAGGTGGGTAGGTTATGCGACTTTCATCATCAGTGTTTATTGTTGTAGTGGACTGTATTCATTGAAATTAATTAATAGTCTAAAATACTGCATTTATTTATGAATTTGCACAAAAATATGAAAACAATAACAAATAGTTCTATGCTTCTCAACGGCTGGTGATGGAATGTCATTCTGTCATCTGTCGTCTGTACCGACTAGCTGGCTGGCTGGGCTGCAGTGGCGGACCGTTCAAATACAAAATGGGTTGTCGTCGACATACTCCCGGCCTTGAAAGATCCTGAATCTTTCAATTTAATGGAAGGAGACGACATATTTTGGAGAATGACCTCGTGATGATACCTTCTTGAGTCTTTATTTTTGCAACTCTAGCGGTATTCTGCGATCCGTCATGTATGTGAGTTATTCTGCCTAGTTTCCACTTTGCTGGTGGCAGACAGTCATCTTTGATAAGGACTAAAGTTCCTTCTACTAATTCTCCCTTGGATATTTGCCACTTAGAACGTCTCTGTAGCTCGACGACGTATTCGGAAGACCATCTCTTCCAGAAACTTTGGAAAATTTGTTGGATGCGTTGAAATCTATTGAGTCGTTGTGGAATCTCTTGGAGTAGATCTGGTTCTGGAGCTAGCGTTGGCATTCTACCGATGAGGAAATGAGCGGGACAGAGTGGTGTTAAATCATTAGGATCAGGACTAATAGGACACAAAGGTCTGGAGTTGAGTACTGCTTCTATTTGTGATAGTATTGTTGCAAACTCCTCAAATGTAAGATTTGTATTTTTAAGTGAACGTTTTAAGTGAAATTTACAAGATTTTACTCCGGATTCCCAGAGTCCCCCGAAATGTGGAGAATATGGCGGAATTAAATGCTATTCAATACCCTCATGTGTACATGAATCTTGTATGTGTGCATTGTTAATTTTTAAAAATCTTTTAAGTTCAGACATGGCACCTACGAAGTTTCTACCATTATCTGAGTACAATTTGGCTGGCTTTCCTCTACGAGCGATAAAGCGGCGCAAGGCAAGCATGAATGTTTGAGTGCTCAAATCGGTTACGAGCTCAAGATGAATCGCCTTTGTAGCAAAACATATGAATAATGAAATATAGCATTTATTTAATTTGGCACCTCTGCCCTTATTTTTATACAAAAACGGACCGGCGTAGTCAATACCAGTGATGGCAAAGGGAAATGTGTACAGTAATCGGTCACGTGGTAAATCACCCATGATTGGTTGTATAGGTTTAGGATTAAATCGTAAACAAGTAGTACATTGTTTAACAGTCAACCTAGATAGGTTTCTGCCTGATATAGGCCAATATGTCTCCCGAATAGTAGATAGAAGCAGCTGAGGGCCTGCATGATATAGACGCAGGTGTTCATGACGGAAAAATAATATCGTGAAATGATGTTTTGAATCCAAGACAATGGGATGTTTTTTGTCATATAGAAAATCCGAGTTAGCCAAGCGACCACCAACACGTATTAAACCATCCTGGTCAATAAATGGGTTTAAAGAGAAGAGCTTGCTGTTGGAACTAACGCTTTTTTGTTTTGACAGCTGATCATACTCTTCGCGAAAAGAGTGTAGTTGTATGATCTTCAATAAGTAACGACGAGCGTCATTAATATTGGTTAATGTTAGAGAGCCACACTCTCTAAGAATTTTGGGTGTTAATAAATTATTTTTAAATCTAAGGATGTATGCAAATGCGCGCAGTAAACGCGAATATTGTGAAAAGGCCTTGAATGGAAACCATTGTTCTTGCTGAGAATAGGAAACAAAATTGAGAATAGTTTGAGATTTTATTTCGGGTAGAATGTCTACCTTTGGATTTAAAAGGGGCCAAAATTCTTCCCTTAAAGACAACCATGACGGACCGTCCCACCATAGTGAAGAATTTAGTATTTGAGAAGGAGATAATCCCCTTGATAGATGGTCTGCAGGATTATCTTGTGTGGGTACATACTTCCATGTATAGGACTTTGTTAAGACCTGAATTTCGGAGACTCTGTTAGCTACGAAGGTTTGAAGATTGTTAGGAGAAGTATTGATCTAAGCAAGGGTTATTGTGGAATCTAACCATAAATAACATTTATTGAGGTCTATATTAATGGATTCAATTACCTTAGTTAAAAGACGTGAAAGTAATACAGCTGCGCAAAGCTCTAGGCGTGGAATGCTTAGAGTTTTGATAGGGGCAACCTTTGATTTAGCACATAGAATTTTAACCGAGATATTTCCCTTGTCATCAGTACTTCTTAAATAGATACAAGCACCGTAGGCTTGTTGTGATGCGTCCGAAAAACCGTGTATTTCTATATCTTTAGCATTATTGCACACTGCATGACGTGGTATACTTAATTGTTTCAGATTGGCAAGATCATTTTTCAATCTATTCCAAGTATTTAGTGATGAACCGCTTAATTTTTCATCCCAATTCAGTTTTTCAGTCCATAGCCTTTGCATTAGAATCTTCGCAAGTATGATACAAGGACCTACTAAGCCTAGTGGATCGTATATTCTTGCAATTAAAGAAAGAACATCTCTTTTGGTACAAGTTTCCTTGTAATTGTTATATTGTACATTGTATAATAGTGAATCACGTTGGGATGACCAAATAAGTCCTAAAGTTTTTGTGACTCCATCTTTAGAGAGGATTAGAATTCCAAAGGAATCATCTTGATTATTTACCCTTTCTAAAACTCTTGGGTCATTTGAAATCCATTTTCTGAGTGGAAAACAACCTGTAAGTAAAATACGTGAGACTTCACGGCAAATGTTCGAAGCTTCAGTAATAGTATCCGCACCGGTTAACAAGTCATCTACGTAGAAATCCTGACGTAATATCTTCGCGATTTCTGGTTGCGACAATTGGCATTCGTTAGCTAACTCGAAAAGGCATCGGATAGCAAGAAAACTAGCTGATGCTTGGCCATAAGTAACCGTATTTAAAGCAAAATGTTGTAATGGATCTGAAGGACTTTCCCTCCAGACTATTTTTTGAAGACTGCGTTGGCTGGGATGAATTAACACCTGCCTGTACATTTTGGTTACGTCTGAGCTTATGATGAATTTGTGTTTTCTGAATCGGATGAGAATTGAGAATAGATCTTGTTGTATACTGGGTCCGACGCATTGAATATTGTTTAATGATAACTCGTTGCTTGTTGGTGAAGATGCGTCAAACACGACACGAAGTTTTGTTGTAAGACTGTCCTCCTTTAGGACACCATGATGTGGCATGTAGTACTCGACAGTAGAGTTTTCAGAGATATCTGCTAACGACATGTGGTTTAGCTCCTGATATTCGCGCATGAATTGTATATATTGTTCGCGAAGAGGATTGTTTTGTGCTAATCTTTTTTCTAGATGATGAAATCTTCTTTCAGCTTGTATCCTTGAATCACCCAACACATGCGGATATTGTTTTAATGGCATCATAACTATGAATCTACCATTTGGATCACGTGTAGTAGTTTTTTGAAAATTGTCCTCGCACAATTGCTCTTCTTCAGATAGATGAGGAATATTTGGCAATTCCTCTACTTCCCAAAATTGCTGAAGAAGTTTAGTTAGTTCCAGATTTGTGCTAAGATTGCAAGATATTGTATTGTGGGGAACCGATCCCAGCGGGCCAGAAATTATCCACCCAAATTGGATTTGCTTGATATGCACTTCGCTTGTGCCGCTGGTTAATAATCAAACTCCGTGCGAAAACAAAACTGACTTTATTTTGAATTACACAATACAATATATAAACGCTTATTAAGTATTATGTCCGCTCGCTCTGAATGCTCTTTCACCGATCCCGTCTCGTACTTGAGTACCGTCTTCTTTGGGGTGCCTTAAGGGACTCGCCTTATCTTCACATATGGCACAATATATCTCCCTACGCCACTATGTTGCCGGATTGTAAAAATGCATACAATAAACTTGAATTAGATAGAGGCGTGAACATGGCCCCCGCCTTGGCAAACACTGCCAACAAAATCGTCTGCTAACGCTAAATGTTCAAATGTTTAAACTACACTTAGTCCGAAACGGGTAGCGGACACACCTTGGAAAAAGAACGAGTTATGATACCATTGTCTGTCTTTATCCTAAAAACTCTGGCTACACCATCACTGCCGCGTAAAAGTTCGATCACGCGACCTAACTTCCACCTTAATGGAGGTAAATTGTCCTCTTTTATGAGCACTAACGTGTTTTCCGCAACTTCACCGTTAGTAGTAGTCCATTTCGTGCGTTTTTGTAGTTCGGAGATGTATTCTTTGTTCCATCGTTCCCATATATGCTGAGAAAGCTGCTGAATATGCTGGAATTTTGAGAGCCGATTAACTGGAACATGACGCAAATCTGGATCTGGATTGGTAATAAGTGGTCTTCCGATGAGAAAATGTGCAGGGGTTAATGGGGAGAGATCATTTGGATCACAGGATAAAGGATGAATCGGTCGGGAATTTATTATAGCTTCAATCTGCACAAGCAACGAATAAAATTCCTCGAACGTTAAGTGCGCGTTTCCCAAAACCCTATGCAAATGATGCTTAACTGTTCTTACTCCGCTTTCCCACAGTCCGCCAAAATGTGGAGAATAGGGAGGTATGAAGGACCACGAAATATTATTCTTTAGCAAGGATTCTCTTATCGCGGGAGTGTGCTGCTCTAAAAATTTTCTTAACAATTTTAACTCCGAACTAGCTGCTATAAAATTGGTTCCATTGTCGGAAACCATCTTTTGAGGCTTGCCTCTTCGCGCAATAAATCTTTTAAAGGCCAACAGAAATGATTCCTTAGACAGTTCTGTAACTAATTCTAAATGTATGGCCTTCGTACAAAAACAAATAAAAAGACACATGTAACTCTTTATTAGTTTACAACCTCGACCCTTTCTATCGCGAATTAAGAAAGGGCCCGCATAATCAACACCTGTTACAATAAATGGTGGGCCACCTGCGAGACGCTGGGCAGGTAGGTCACCCATTATTGGCTGAATGGATTTAGATTTTAATCTAAAACATTTTACACATTTGTGTACGGTACGTCGCGCTAAATTTCTTCCTGATAACGGCCAGAAAGTTTCTCTTATAGTTGCAAGTAAAAGTTGAGGACCAGCATGCATAAGATCCTTGTGAAAATGATTAAATATTAACGACGTAACTATATGATCTGCCGCTAAAATGATGGGATGTTTTTTGTCATACGTAAACTCGGAATGCTTTAAACGCCCGCCTACTCTCATGATGCCCTGATCATCAAGAAATGGAGATAAATTTATAAGTTTGCTGTTTTTATCTAAAGATTTTTTGGTTTTTGGTTCAAATGCTTTATTTCATTAGAAAATGACTGTGATTGACACAGTTTTAGAATACGATTAAATGCAGAATGTATTTCATCCAAAGAAAGGGGTTCAGAAGTTCTTTCCTTATTTTTACACATGCGGATGAATCTGAACACATATGCAGCGGTTCTTTTTAAACGTAAAATATTAGAGAAGCGCTCAAATGAAAATACTTCCGTATTCTGTGTTTCATCAAGTTTATTCGTAAAAACCTTTATGTTTTTCCTCGTTTCGCTTGTTTCAGTGGGGACAACTTGTAAATTTGGCCATTTATCTGAATCTTGCATGATCCACTCCGGTCCATGCCACCATAAGTTGCACTCCATTATTTTATCTGGTTCCACGCCTCTGGACACTAGATCTGCAGGATTATCCTTGCCTGGCACATGACGCCACTGCGCAAACGAAGTGGTTTCCTGGATCTCTGCTACGCGGTTACTAACAAACGTCTTCAATGCATTGGCTGCTGTTTTCAACCAACTAAGTACTATCGATGAATCTGTCCAGAGGTAACACGTATCGAATTGCACATTTAATGAATTTTTGACCTTATTGGTCAAACGCGATAAAATTACTGCTCCACAGAGCTCTAAACGCGGCAAGGTAACTGGCTTTAAGGGCGCAACCTTGCTTTTTGCACATAATAAGAATGAATACGACCTGCCTAACGAATCGGTAGATTTAATGAATATGCAAGCACCGTACGCCTTTTCTGAGGAGTCGCAAAATCCATGAAGTTCTAGTTTGACTTTACTAAAACATATAACATGCCGAGGTATTTTTAAATTGTTTAAGCTTCCTAATTTATTCCTAAACTGTAAATAATTATTTGCTAAATGCTCCGGTATGGGATCATCCCATGAAAGACGCTCGAGCCATAGTTGTTGTAACATAATTTTCGCTATGATGGTACACGCACTTAATAGACCCAAGGGATCAAAAATTTGAGCTATGTCCGATAATAAAGTTCGCTTTGTGATTATATGGCCTAGAGATGAACTTATGCTATAAAACATAGTATCTGATTGCGGTGAGTACAATAATCCCAAAGTTTTCGCCTTCTCGTTTTCACCGAATTGAATAACGGAACCCGTAGTTGAATTATCCGGTATATCTCTTAATATTTCAGGATCATTTGAATAGAATTTACGCAATGTAAATCCTCCGCCTTTGAGGACCTCAAAAAGTTGTTTACATGCTTCGCGCGCTTTCTGTTTTGAATCAAAACCTGTCAAAAGGTCGTCCACATAAAAATCGGATTTAATAATGCTAGCAATGTTAGGATTTTTAGCTTCTTGCTCCTCTGCCAATGTCATTAGACATTTAATCGCTAAGTAAGAAGAGCATTTCATACCGTACGTAACTGTTTGTAACTGAAATATTTCAATCGGTTCTTCCGGATTATTTCGCCATAAGATACATTGTAAGGATTTTTGATCATCTGCAACCAATACCTGACGGTACATTTTTTCTATATCCGCACTAACTACATATAAGTGTGTTCTAAAATGCAATAAAATGGAGAGTAAATCATTTTGTAAGGTTGGTCCGGCCATTTGAATACTATTTAATGAAATGCCGTTTGTAGTTGGCGCACTACAATCGAACACAACGCGCAAACGTGTCGTCAAAGAATTTTCCTTTAATACTGGATGATGTGGCATAAAATAAAATGTAGTATTTACCCTAAAGTCTGTTGCCGCTTCCGTAATTCTGTATAAACCTTTCATATGTCCTAATTCTTTATATTCCTGGATGAATTCGCTATAAAGAGTTTTAAGATTGGCATCTTTATTCAACTTACGCTCGAGATTTAAAAATCTATTTTTTGCTTGACGAAATGAATCACCGAGTGAATTTATCGATTCCTTGAATGGCAATGATACTATGAATTTGCCTGTCGCGTCGCGTTTCACCGTATCTTCGAAATGTTTTTCGCATGCAATTTCTTCGCCCGAGAGTGCAGGTTTTCCATTGAAAACCTCTTCAAGTTCCCAGAACTTACTTAGCTGTTCTGTAACTTCGATTGTGTTTGTGAAATTACACTTAGTTAGTCGCTTTTCTGATGCTTTGTTTTGGCTGATATACGGCCCTGCTATGATCCAGCCAAACATTGTTTCTTGCATGAATGGTTTATTTTTACCTAAACTAATTCTGTTTGCGCCCAGTATTTGCCAAAATAGATCACTTCCTAGCAACAATTCGACCTTTTGTGGTTTATGAAAATGATTATCCGCTAATTTTAAATGTTTAGGTATGTGCAAATCGCTAATGTTTAATTCAGATGCCGGCACGCACCCCGTAATTTCTGGTATTACGAAACAATTTAAAGTTTTATGAAAAGTTATATCGCTACGCGACTGTATATTTATTTCGCATTTGAATCGAACGGGAGATGCAGTATTATTTATGCCCATGACTGATATGTTCGCGCTTGTCGTTTTTAATCTAAGTTTATCGCATAAATTTTCGGTTATGAATGAGCTTTGTGAACCGCAATCTAACAAAGCTCGCACTATGTATGCCTTACCTTGGCCGTCAAAAATATTAACTAATACTGTGGACAGTATAGTTTGATCTGCAGCGCTAACTGCCGAAACTGACAAATTGGTAGTGTTTAAACTACCTAGTATATTATCTGCAGATCGTATATCGCTCGCGTTTTCTACCGGTTGATGAACTAAAGCTGCGTTCTGTTCGCTTGATCTATCTGGATGCAATAACGTATGGTGTTTTGACGCGCATTTCTTGCATGTTGATTGTCTACACCGCTTATAGAAATGTCCAGGTTTAAGACAATTCGTGCAAAGATTGACCTGTCTTACTTTATTAAACCTGTCCCTAGATGAAAGTTTTGAAAATTCGCCGCATTGATAAATGGTGTGTTCCCTTTTGCAAATAGGGCAACACTGTCTATTATCCGATTTATTTAAAGTTCCCTGTGATGAATATAGACCGCGAATGTTATGTGAATATTTCGTATTCCGTGAATATGCGCCCGCCTGAGAAATATTCCGTGTATTTTGTTTTTCAGCTTGATTTACCTCAAGGGATTCTAAGAGGTCCGCCCTTGATTTTAAAAACGTTTTAAAATCATCAAAACTAGGAATTTCATTATGTGTTTTGCTATTCTCCCATGCGCGTAAAGTCGATGTATCGAACTTACAAGAAATAATATGAATAAGGAGTATGTCCCACGAATCAGTAGGTAGCCCTAGCTGCTTTAACGCGTATAAATGCTTCGAAAAAATGTCAACTAATTGCCGCAATCTATTAGATGACTCTTTATGTATTGGCTCTATATTAAATAAGGCATTAACATGATTGGAAATTAATAATCTCTTATTATCGTACCTTTCCCTAATTAATTTCCACGCAACTGCATAGTTTTCGGCGGTAAACTCTAATGTTCGTATGACCTGCGCCGCACCGCCCTGTAATGAACTTCGTAAATAATGAAAACGCCTTATATTGTCTAAGTACTCATTTCTGTTAACTAAAGATTCAAAAAGATCTGCAAAATCTAACCAATTATTATAATTACCATCAAATTTTGGTAACTCGATAGGTTTAAGCTCAATACAATGCCCTGTATATGAATTCTTAGAGCGCTCACTTGCTTTATCGCTTTCTATGCAAGCTACTTGTTGATTATCGCGAATGATTTTTCGCGCTACCGCTAATTGTGAATAATATTTGTTATAGAATT
The DNA here is from genome assembly GCF_040954645.1 of Diabrotica undecimpunctata. NCBI lineage: Eukaryota > Metazoa > Arthropoda > Insecta > Coleoptera > Chrysomelidae > Diabrotica > Diabrotica undecimpunctata. Next base: position 102,537,916 of record NC_092805.1, read on the forward strand.
CTTCGCGCTCCGTATATTCATCCTCTAATAATTCAAATTGAACCGTATTTTCTATTTGCCCCTGAACTTCATCGAATTCGCCCTGTAAATGTTCTATATTATTTACCATTTCAATAGCCTGTAATACTTCTAAATCTGAAATCGTTTCACCCTTAGTTATTTTATCATTTAACGCTAATATAAATTTCGAAAATATTGTGAGTTTGCATTTAAAACCGCCCCTTTTTCGCTTTAAATTCTCCATAATTTTATAATGAATTAAACAGTAAACAGAAACAGAATATAAATCGCTTGATATTCGACCCTAACGTTCTCAGAATTATCACATGTGCAGAATAAAGGTACAAAGACTGATAAATAAGGGAATGTGAAATGGATAATGCTCACCAAAATATTGTATGTTTATTCTAACAGCCCTAGCCTCCTGGCGCCAAGGATATGCCCCAACTCGTATAATAGGTCTTCACAGATTTTAAACCCACAGTTGTCCAATTATGTAACTGTCTTAAGATTAACGTTCGACAGTCTATAACGCGCTCGGGCCACTATGAATGCACTATTTCGCCCGCTAATTTGATGACACAAATATGAGTTCGGAATTCGGTGAATTTACACTGTTTCAACACAAAAATTTGATGATTCGGCTCGAATAGACCATGGATTTGCTTGATATGCACTTCGCTTGTGCCGCTGGTTAATAATCAAACTCCGTGCGAAAACAAAACTGACTTTATTTTGAATTACACAATACAATATATAAACGCTTATTAAGTATTATGTCCGCTCGCTCTGAATGCTCTTTCACCGATCCCGTCTCGTACTTGAGTACCGTCTTCTTTGGGGTGCCTTAAGGGACTCGCCTTATCTTCACATATGGCACAATATATCTCCCTACGCCACTATGTTGCCGGATTGTAAAAATGCATACAATAAACTTGAATTAGATAGAGGCGTGAACACAAATATTGTTTCTGTTAAAATAGGACCTTGATCTAAAGATATGCGACCTTTACAAATCAAATGCCAAAAAATATCTGCGCCGATAAGAATGTCAATAGATCCAGGATTGCCAAAATTAGGATCTGCTAACCGAATTGTATTAGGAATGTTTATAGCGCTTACATCAATGTTTGTATGAGGAAGAATATTTGTTATTTTTGGCAATACAAAACAGTTGATTATTTTTACAAATTTATTATTAGATGTGCAAATCTCTAACTGACATTGACCTGTAATAGTTGATAGTTTGTTGCCTATGCCCAAAAGATTTAAGCTGACATCTTGTGGTTTGATTCCTAGTTTGTTACACATGTTTGTTGTGATAAATGAAGATTGAGACCCGCAATCCAATAGTGCACGAGCCCTTTGCATTTTACCATTCATATCTTTAACACTTAAGATTGCTGTTGAGAGAAAAACATAGCCTGTATCAGAACAAGAAAGCATGCTGTTACCACAAAATGTATTGTTACTTGTTCCTGGATTTATTGGCTCACTTGTACTTTGTGATGGATTTGTATTAATACTGCTATTGGATATATTCGAATTTCTATTGAACGTGCCCGAATTATTTTGGCTTATAATGATGCTCCTATCATTTGTATTATTGTGTAAAAGTGAGTTGTGACGTGCTTTGCACTTGCGACATGGCCCGAGTTTGCACTGTTTATTGGAGTGACCCGATCGCAAGCAGTTTGTACACAATGATTTTGATCTAATAAAATTCCACCTTTCGTTTATTGGATAATTTAAAAATGTTTCGCAAGTGTAAATGCTATGGTCGCCTTGACAAGAGACGCATGTATAGTTTTTTTTTGTTGCTAAGAATCCCCTAGTCGTCCTGTTCTCCTTACTTTTATTTTTTGTTTCAATGTTCATTTCAATTGCCTCTAGAAAATCTGCTCTTGATTTTAAAAATCCTTTTAGATCGGATAAAGTTGGTAGTTCCGTTTGAGTAGCAATATGCTTTTCCCATTCCCTAATAGTAGTTTCGTCTAGTTTTGATGTTATAATGAATATAAGTAAGGCATCCCATTGTTCACACGGCTGATTTAATTGTTGAAGTGACTTTAAATGTTTTGAAAAATCATCTACTAATTTACGAAATTTTACAAAAGATTCTTTGTGAATAGATTCCAATGAAAATAAAGCTTTAATGTGATTGTGTATTAAGAGTTTTTTATTATTGTATCGATCACATACAGAGTCCCATGCCAAATTGTACCCGTTTGCGGAAAATTCGATAGGTTTTATGACTGCGGCGGCATTTTCTTGTAATGATGCCCGAAGATAATGATACTTCTGAATATTTGTAATACTATCATTTGTATGAATGACTGACTCAAAAGTGTCTCGAAATTCTAGCCAAAATTCGTATGTGCCGTCGAACTTTGGAATTTGTATTGTTGGCAGTTTTACACCTTGTAAACGATAAGCCCCGTCAGAAATAGAAGTGTTATTGTTTGTATGCTCGCTTGTCACCGACTTTTTATCATCAATATCCGAAATGAATTTATTTAACAATGCTTTGGCATTAGCCGAGATAGTGAATAAAAATTGTTTTCAAGTTCTTCCCTTATCACAAAGTGTGGTTCGGGATCGTCTGCCAATTCTTCTATTTCTGATTGGATAATTTTAATTTCTAAAAATGTATTTTCTAGTTTATTTATTCTGTCACTTAGTTCGATTTTTTCAACATCATGTAATTCTAATTTGCATTTAATAGACTCTAGAAATTTGGAGAAAATTGTAAATGAAGCTTTATGACCAGCACGTTTTCTAATTAATCTTTTTAAGTGTTCGTCCGACATTGTTTATTAATCAAATAGATTCGAATTGAATTTAAATAGATATATAGATTGTAAATAGTTTTATGCAACTTACACAAACAAAAACAGTATAAATAGGTATAGGAATCAGATGGGAACTCACCGGTATTTTTGGCTGTATATTGTTCGGCAATCCCACGTGTTCTTTCACTTGACCGTTAACTGTGAATCACTTTTAGCACTGATTTTATCACAAATATCCGGCTCGAAGGACCAATGTTTATTGTTGTAGTGGACTGTATTCATTGAAATTAATTAATAGTCTAAAATACTGCATTTATTTATGAATTTGCACAAAAATATGAAAACAATAACAAATAGTTCTATGCTTCTCAACGGCTGGTGATGGAATGTCATTCTGTTATCTGTCGTCTGTACCGACTAGCTGGCTGGCTGGGCTGCAGTGGCGGACCGTTCAAATACAAAATGGGTTGTCGTCGACAATCAGGTTTATCATGCACAAAAAGATATTAGTATCTAGTTTTTGAAAAACGTCTAAAAGTCTGTCCCTGTATTTAAATTTATCACTAATTAACCACCCCGAATCTGAATTTGTTCTTTTACAATATCGAAAGGCTTTTCGAATAAAAGTTGTTTGCAAGACTAGCCGTGCACATGTCGGAAATATACATTCTTGAAAAATCATAAAAAACAAAAGTGCAAGAGTAAAGTACCACAACTTCTAGATGAATGTTGCTATAAACATTTTTAAAGGATGAATTTTAGTAAAAAGCTTAAATATGAAATGTCATCAAAGTAATATCGTAAAAATAATATATTTACAACTTAAACTCTATTACCTACATGTTACTATTACTCCAATACAAAACATCTATATATTTTATGGTATTTCAGACGGTTAGCAATGTTGCCAAATTGAAATGACGCAGAATAATCGAGAGAATGAAAATAATATACACCAATGAATTATACTCCATTGTTTCATGCGCCTCCTGAAGGAGATATCGTGAACTAATATATACACAAAAATTTCATGCTAACACCATTGCTGCGTCACTTAAAATCCTCAATAAATTTGTTGCTATAACTCAGAACTATATGCAAGTTTGCCACATCCTTTGTTTGGATTACGAGTGTCCCCTGATGTCAGTTAGAAGAAATTGGTAACGACCATTTTTGAAATATAAGCGATTGTAATACTGCGTCCGTATATTGACGCAACAATGCGGTGGATGCAGCATTACATGCAAAAACATAAGTGTAAGGACGCATCAATGTCTGGAGGATCTATATATATATATATATATATATATATATATATATATATACAGTGGCTCACAGCTTAAATGATGCAGTTGCTACTCAATAAAACTAGGTTGTATCAGCGGCTCAATATTTATTAGAAAAAAATTGCAGACTGAAATTAAATTACTATAAGTCTTCTAATTATTTAATTATTTTATGTATGATTTTGATGTCACAGCTAAAATGATGCAGATGAGATACAAGCATTATAGAATTTATCAATTTGAATATTTTTATGTTTAATTTGACATTTTAAAGTATTTAATCGGCAAATAACAAAATCATTTAAGAATGGGTTGCCGAACTACGATTAGTGAAACAGTTTTATTATTACTCACTATAGAAATGGGTATAGCCAAAAAGACAGCCTCCAAATAAGATTTTTACTAAACATGAGAAAAGCTGGATTGTCAGAGAAATAGCAAATAATTCTACAAAAAATGCACCAAAATTGCGAGATGAGGTGAAAAGACAGTTTAGAAAACAATGTAACTCTGAAACAATTAGACGGATTTTACGAAATAATAACCTACATGGTTGAACTGCTAGAAATAATCCTTATTAGTCAAAGACATAGGCATATTAGATTGGTGTTCGCTAGGGAGCATATTAACACAGATTTGAACTTTTGGAATTCAGTAATATTTACTGATAAAACCAAAATAAACTTGTTTGGGTCCGATGGAAAAATATTGGTGTGCAGAAAGCCAAATGAAGAACTAAAATTAAAAAATATACAACTTACGGTGAAGCACAGTGGAGGTGGAGTGATGATGTGGGGGTGTATGTAATCTGCAAGAGTAGGTAACATGCATTTTATTGAAGGAAATATGAACCAATACATGTACTTGGATATACTAAGGCAGCATCTCGCCGCTAGGGCTCAAAAATTAGGAATTAATAACAATTACCGGTTTTATCAGGACAATGATCCAAAACACACGTCATATCAGGTGTGTACTTGGTTTGAATTTGTTATTGAACATTATAGAACAAATAGTGTGCCAAAATCAACTAGAAATGAATTGAAAGTAAAAATTACTGATGCTTGGGACACAATTTCCCCAGAGGACACTAGAAAGTTGGTTGAATCAATGCCTAGACAACTGCAGGCTGTAACTAATAATGAAAGAGGAGCTACAAAATTTTAGCATTCATTTTTCAATGTGTAGAGTTAGTTTTCTTTTTTAATTTTCTTGTTTTAAAGTTTGCATCATTTTAGCTGTGACATCAAAATCATACATAAAAAAAATAAATATTTATTGTTATTTAAGTATGGTATATTTGAAACCCAAACAATAGCTTATACTTTTTTAAAAGACGTGTAGTAATTTAATTTCAGTATGTTTTTTTTTAATAAATACTGAGGTGATGCACTGACACAAGTAGCTACTGCATCATTTAAGCTGTGAGTCACTGTATATATATATATATATATATATATATATATATATATATATATATATATATATATATATATATATAACCGATTTTTATGAAATTAGGTCTGAGAATCTACTTATCATACTCTTAAAACCTCATCTTACAACATTGTGCTACAAAACATCTTGCAACGTCATTTCACAACATCATACCAGATCATCTTTTAACATCATTTTACATAATTTTATAACATCGTCTTACATCATCATCTTACAACATCAACTTGCAATATCATCTTGCAATATCATTTTACATCATTTTGAAACATGATTTTACAATATCATTTTACATTATTTTACAGCATCTTTTACATTATTTTACAACATCATTTAACAATATTATTTTACAACATCGTTTTATAACATCATTTCACAACATCATTTTAAAACATCATCTTACACACGCTCAGATACTCACCCACACTCACACACATACTCACACGCACGCACGCGCTCACACACACACACACGCATGCATGCATGTACGCACACACACGCATGCATGCACGCACGACATACGAACATGACACACACACATCACACACGGGCTCATTTGAACAAATTTTTTTATTTTTATTTTTTTATGATATGGCAACAATAAACAATACAACTCCCTTATTTATATAATAGAAATTATTATTTATTTGCTGGGCTGAGCTTATTCAGTGTATTTTTCGGGAAATAGCTTACCAGTTCGAAAACAGCTTTCAATGATCTGAATTCTACCATTCTGAATGTTCTTTCAGGAAACTTATTTTCGTTTAAATCAGTTGACATAGTTATAAATCAGGATCACTTAATCAACTATTCTCAGAGTTTTTGAATCCACTGGAATTGAATGGACTCTCACCTAACAATTTACAATTAAAAGTAGGAGCTGTTGTCATTGTGCTGTATAACATTAATCAGCTTCGACAGTGTCATGGAACGAGGCTGGCTATAAAAAGACCAATGAATAATGTCATTGAGGCAACGATAATCTAGAAAAAATACAAAAGGGAGGATGCCTTGATCTTGCGTTTGCCGATGATTCAAACAAACGTACCATTTGACTTTAAACGAACGTAAGACTTCCCGTTCGTTTGGATCTTACATTGACAATAAACAAGTCACAAAGCCTACCGTTGGAAGTTTCAGAATTAACTTTACATGTTTCGCGCATGATTATTCGCGCATCGGAAAGCCCTCATCGTTGTATATGTATGCAACGCAAAAAAAAAAATATTGTTTATCAGAAAGCATTAAATTGATTCAACTTTTTCATACACAATATGTTTAGAGTACTTTTTTTTGTTTTTTTTTCTGCAAATTTTTTAGACACATTTAATTCTAAGGCGCTACAAAGTTAGCCGGGTTAGCTAGTGTGTTTAATAAAATGTGTGTTCAGTGTGTTAGTGTGCTCGTATAAAAGTGTGTTTTTTATTAAGAAAACAGATATGTAACTTATATATGTTTGTTTATTTCAGTTGACTGCAAGATGTCTTCAAATTAATGTAACAGCTGTAAGAAGATTTAAGAAGGGGCCAACAGAGAAAACGATATGTCAGAAACCATACCCCAAAAAAACAAAATCTGAAGAAACTTCACCTAAACCAAAAGCAACCAAGATTAAGAAGTCAGTTAGTTCAAATAAAAATGATGGTAAATCGACAGTCATAGAAAATAATACTATAAGTTTAAATAAACCACCCATTGTGCAACAGAATATTAACTACCATTCAGTGACAATTAATCTTCCTGAATCATACGATTCGCAAATGAAAATGAATGAAAATAGAGATATTGATTCATTACAAGTTCCAATTTTTCCTCCGACCCCCCAAAATTCTGTATATTCTTACTCATCTGGTAAGAATATGGACTTTCAAGAACAAAATAGACCCCTTAATACCCTCAATAAACCCCTTGTACCTGATATATTTCACTTGAGCCCAGAACCTCAATATGGTGCTCCTTCAGTTGCTGTAGCCACCAATATTACCCATAAAATTGGATTGCCGGATCCAATACAATCTTCAACAGTCTCTTTTCAGTCCATTAAACAATTTAACAATCAACAGAGCGGATATCAGTTTCCACATGATACAAAGGATGATTCCAAAACAAAAAACCACAATAGTGAGAATCTTCAAAATCAATATGATCAAACAAAGTTTAGTTTTGGGAATTTACAAAGTAACCAGGCAGGATATAAATATTAAGAAATTGTTTGCGAAGAATTAAAATGGATAGTTGTACCTGGCATAGGTTAATTCATTTGATTGTTGTCCAATGATGGTTAAAAGTACTCTTCATGAATTTTCATCAAGCCATGGTAGTTGATTGTATTACTTCTTACATAATCGTCAGTTTTTTTTTATAATATATAGGAAATCGATTTTCTATAATAATTTCAAAGTGATTAGTAACAGCTCACGGAGTTCTAGGAAATTTAGTATAGGTAGAGGCTTTATGTTAGAAAAATCATCTATTTTTCTATGTCGTATGCTTTCAGATGAGATGCTACAGAATTGCTTAGAGCGCAGCAGTTTGAGAGTATATATAAATCATCAATTAGTCTATATTTGTCCACTACTGAACGTAGGCCTGCTGTAAAATTTTCCGCCTATATCTATCTTAAGCTTCTTGCTTCCAATTTGTGGTGATACGCTTTATATCATACGTATTTAATGGGAGTATGCAGATAACCCCTTTCAACCACCTCAGTTTCATGTGAACTGCGGTTAAATGCCTTTTAGATATATAGAAAGGGGCATAGTATTTTTTTTTTTGCTCAAAGTATTATCTATCATAACTAGTGCAAAAGTTTGTGTAGCAAAATTTTTTTTAATCATTTTTAAAGCAAGTGATGTGAGGCTAATAGATCTTAGGGACTTTAAATGTGTTGTATCCTTGTTTCTCACTTTAGGAATGAATGTAACTTTAGCCCTTCTGCTCATTTTGGTATATATTCCAGTCCCAAATTGGTCAAAAGATTCTTCTTTTATGCGGTATAGTCTCCTTTGAAAGCTGGGAACATTCCAGCTATCCTGGTGATTTTTATGGTTAGATGGTATCTATCGTCCTATCAAATTGACTACTGCTGCATATGTGTTTTGACTCTTTTTAGATTTGGACTGTACGTCACTTCGTTTATTCCAGGCACGGATTTTCTTCCTGATAAGTGTGTTTCTAATAAGAGCATGGTTTCTCCCTCCTCGCTGTCTGTGAAGCTGCTATCTGTCTTGCGAAGGAACATGATAATGGTCAACTCTACCCATTAACATACATTTGTGTAGTTTTGCCGAAGTGAGCGTTAGGTCGATTTCTTTCCAGAATTTTATGAAGCTACTCCTTTTAGCTTTCCTGATTTCCTTGTTCCGCTCCAAGGCTCGTTGTAGCTCTGGCACTGTCCATTATGGCAGTTTTTGTCAATAATATCTTTCTTCAGTCCCAGATGGTGCGTGGCGTATCGTAGTATCTCTCTCGGAGCGATACTCGAAACTCTCCAATTCGTCACTAACATTCGGTGTACCTACTTAGTGTGATAACGTGTAGGTACTTCTTCCCTATTTCCTGTTACAAACGTAGATTACGTTCAAGAACATATTGTAAAAGTTTCTCACCAGATAGTGTTATGTGAATTTGCATCACAACCTATGAGTAGTGAGAGTTGTCTTCCCTGTCAGTACTCTACTAACCCACACATTATATACCGAATTGGCAAGAGGTTAAGGTCAAGATACAAGCCATCGTCATCAGAGCGCTCTTATTTCTGTTTGATACACTCTCTTGGTCCAGTTCGATTCCTATTTGGTTCTGGTGATTGTTGGAAGAACACTGCAACTCTTGGCGTGATGTGCATTCCCCTGGATTATCTTAGCCTTTTTCAGATGAGGAAATAATAAGTAGAATTAAATTAAACGAAATGTTTCAAAGACCCCTGATAGTATGTTAACATAGGCTGCTAAATTATAAATGAATTCATGGGGATGAATACAGTTTGGACCTCTATTTTTTTACTTCTCCATATACAATTTCTCATAGAAAATAAACGGTATCTAGAAATGGAAGAATATTTAAAATGTTGATAACAAAAATTAAAATAGTGGTACAAAACCTGTATACAATTCACATAATAAACAATAAAATATAAGATGAAATAAGTCACGAATAAAAAAAAATCAAAACAAAAATTTACAATACGGACCAGGTTCTCCTGAATGAGAGTAATATACCATTTAAGTGTAGTTACAGATACTCAACGATTATGTTAGTGATTACTCTTTCGTTACTTTGAGCTGGTATTATATGTTTTACCATCTATTGTACACTGTGACAATGGAAGTGGAACACTGAAAAAGTATGTGCAATAATTGTACATACAAAATGAACGAAAGATACTAACAGAGGTATAGAATTTTTTATACGAAAATCCTTATACGTTTTTCCAGATTACGACGTCAGGATTTAGGAGGCATCGAGTTAATTTCAGAACTGCTTATATTAAATGCAAAATAAAGTTAGTACTAGTAGTAGTAGCGGTGGTTCAATAATAGTTTCGGAAGGAATAAGTTTTTATGGTATCTCGACGTGGTAATTTTAGTGAAATTGTCAAGGAGTACAAAAAGATACACGAACTTGTTATTCTACCGATTATTGTGAATTTTTTCAACAAATATTCTTTCAATTTCTTTTAATAGACGATAATGAACACAAAATTGGCCTGCACATTCTCCGGATATGAAATATACAAACATGTTCAAGACTATTTGGAACCATGGATTATACAACGACACAAAATAAATTAGAGTTATCAAAAAATGATAATGAGCTTGCATCGCAAATATCTTGCTTTATATTTGGCCAGATGAGGCCCCCATACTGTATCACGAAAATTAAATAATTATGATTATTTAAGTTATAAAATAAAAAACAAAAATCCGTGTGTTTTATGTTAATATAATAAGCAATCTCTTAATTAATAACTGATAAAGCATTGGAAGTCATGTGAATGATCGATTTTATTTTTTAAATATTGCACAAAATTACAATGTTTAACTTCAATTGACGTGCAGTGTATATTGACTATAATGAATTAGCATGTCAGACTTACATTTTAAAAGTGTACTAAATTAAATTACAAATAAAAATGCTTTATATAATTTTATAAATTTGTAAATCTATTTATATATACCAAATTAAATATTTATTATTATATTGTGTGTATTATTTTAAACCAAATTGAAAATAATATTCAAAACAGCTTCTGCCGCTACTCGCATTTCGATCGCCAGCTTTCTCCATTTTTTCTCTCCATTCTCTTGGATATATCTACCCTCCATTGTTACATTTATTCCGCTGATCCATGTTAATGCTAGTTTTTCTCGCCTTATTTTTGAAGCAGCTATAATTAATAGCATTTTTCGTCCATATAACAAATTCTGATAATATAAATTTCTATAGTATCTCTTGCTTTTGTTTTTAACTGATATTCACCAACATTCGGATCCATAAGTTAGTATTGATTGTGCTCCTCCTCATCCCTTGAGCCCTTGTAAGGTCGGGGTGACACTCTAAATATTATTGGCTTGCTGCCTCCATTGTCTGTGATCCTGTGCCATATGGACGGCTTCATGTAGGGATTTTTCCACTAGAGCTTTCGTTTGGTCTGCCCATCGTGCTTGAGATCTTCCTCTTGGTCTTCGGCCTTCTTCCTTTCCTTTCACTATCAATACTTCCATGGTCCTCGCTCTTCTAGTTATGTGGCCGAAGTAAATTAGGTATGCTCGGTTTACTTTTTTTACATTGATTGTTCTACTGCTCTATATATTGATAATGTTGTTTTCATTGTGATGCGGTTTTATAAAAGAAGTATATTTCCGTCCTTGCTGTATTCTATATTCTACTTCTCTTTCTGATGTTCCTTAAGTTGATGTATCTTTCTTCTCCAGCATTCCAATTTCTCTTGCATGTATATTTTTAGTAGAGTAGGTGATAAGTCACACTCCTGCTTAAGACCCTTTGTCATCTTGAACGGTTCCGAAACGTTTTGACCTGACTTTATTGTACTTTGCGCCTCTTTACATATGTTATAAACTGCCCGAACATACATACAACTGAGTTTAGCCTTTGTCAAAACATATAAATACGAGATGATTTAGAGCTTTACTTTTTCTATTATCTGTTGAAGAGTAAATATATTATTCATGCACGGACCTCCTGCCCGAAAACACTTTTGTTCCTCTATTTTCTCATACTTCGATTCAATTCTATTCTGTATTATTTTGCCGTACAATCTCCATATTGAACTGGTGATGCTAATTCCTCTATAGTTCCCACAAATCTTTCTGTCACCTTTTTTTGTAGATAGATATTATACATGATACGTACCAGTCTGATGGGATAGTTACATTCTCTTTTTCAGTACTGGCTTGTCGTGCCAAATATGGTCGCCTAGAAATAATATTGGCATTGATACGAAAACGCCCTTTTCAATGTACTACCTCGAAGATCAACGGTCGAAGTTATACTGTTGAATTTTATCCACCGAACAACTTTTCCTTCTGGCTTTTTAAAATTCATGAGCCACTGCAAAGCGCTATGGTCAGTTCTAATTTAGTCGTCGTCAGAGAGTTGACCCCTAAAAATCATACGAACAAGCTGAATTGTGCCGAGAATATTAATTTTGGGACCCTAAAAAAGACGCAAAAGAGTTTACCTCTTTTACCCCCAGGCTTCCACCTAAAACCCCCCTAGTAGGGGGATAAAAACACAAAAAAATCGATTTACCAAGAATCTGTACGCCGTAGAAAAAAATGTTTCAAATAAAAAAAGAAGCTGAGATAATTTTAAACAAAAATGTTTCTAAGCACTTTTTGTGTAGAATGAACTGTTCTCTCAGAAACAACGCTTGAAGCGATCGTCGATTTTGAATATCAATTACGTGCGCGAAATCAATGTTAAATAAAATTTGTATTAGCTCGACGGTAAAAATTCGACATCTTTTGATCCAAGTGTCCTATCGACAAAAATCAAGATACGTTTTAAACGTAAAAAGTGCAGCTTTTGTACGCAGTTTTTGTATTTTGCCACGAATAAACTCCGTTTTTATAAAGGTGTTAAAAACGTGGCACGATTTTTGTCATTTTTTAAGATTCTCGTGAGATCAATAAAATTGATCACTTTCATTGACGAGTCATAGTAAAATTTCCATTTTTATAGATCAATCTTTAAAACCTATGACATTAAATTTCAATTTTGAGTTGTGACAACAAATATGAGGCAATTGGAATATGAATAAAAATCGCAGAATTTAATGTTTTAGATTACAAACGATCTCACGTCACGGGAAATGCCTCTAATAAGACGGATTTGGGTGTAGTTTTTAACAGATGTTTGGTTCTTTTGAAAAACGTACTAGTTTTATTGAAAAAAAAATTGTAAACGTTTTAGATTGTTTGTTGTGTGAAAGTTTAAATCCAGCTTTTTTTAAGCATATTTCAAATGCGTCACATTTGTTTATCAAAACACAAAACTAAAATTGCATGCTATAAATTTTGAAGGTTAGACTCTAGTTATCGAACCTTTGTAGTGGCCAGTCAATAAAAGGGATAGATTGTATTGATCTCATGGGAATCATTAAAAATGGCAAAAATCGCGCCACGCTTATTTATTTAACACCTTTATAAAATGTTAGTTTACTAGTGGCAAAATACAAGAATAGCAAACGAAAGCTAAACTCTCTAGCTTTAAAACGCATTTTAATTTATGTACATAGTACATTTGGATCAAAGAATTTTTACTGTCGAGCTGATACAAATTTTATTGAATATTGATTTCGCGCACGTAACTGACATTTAAAATCAACGGTCACTTCAAGCGTTGTTTATGAGAGAACGGTTCATTCTACACAAACAGTGCTTATAAACAATTTTGTTTAAGATTATCTCAGCTACATTTTTATTTGAAACTTTTTTTTCTACGGAGTAAAGATTCTTTTTAAATAGATATTTTTGAGTTTTTACTCTCCCCCCTTAGATGGAAGCCCGGAGGGGTAAAAGTGGTAAACTTTTTTGCATCTTTTTAGAGTCCTCAAATTAATATTTTTTGCAAAATTCAGCTTGTTCGTATGATTTTAGAGGTTGAGTGGCATTCTCGTCTCTGACGACTGGAGTAATTACAAAATTTCTGTTATAAAAGAAAGTATGCAAATATTCTAGTGTTTTTATAATAGCTAGGAGCTCTTTTCTGGTAACGCAATAATTATTTTTAGCCTCTTCTATTGTTTTACTCAAATATGCGATAACTTTTTCTTTGCCTTTATATTCTTATGCTAATACGGTGCCAACGCCATGCTGAGATGCGTCACAATCCAACAGAAATTTGTATCTTTCCGTGGGTAGGCTAGGATAGGTGTTGTTGTAAGTCATTTTCTTTTAATCTACGAAGCCATTTTGACAATCCAGTGTCCAGCCAAATTCAATGTTGTTTTCGGCTAGTCGATAAAGAGGCTTAGCAATTCGGCCAAAATCTTTGATAAATTTTCGGTAATATGAACAAAGTCCAAGAAAACTTCTACTTTGCTTTTTATTTCCTGGCTATTGTTTGAATGTCTTTGGTCAGTTGTGAGAGATCAATTTCAAGAGACCTATATCTACTAGTATTTCTAGTAGGACCATGTGACGGGTTTCTGAGTGTCAATCTAGGCGACCTTCTGACCTTATTCTTTGGTTCGTCTTTCCTTGCCTTCGATCGGCTTCTCCAAATTTATTTTGCAAATATCCTATTCTTCCACAATTAAAACATATTTTGTTTTCATTTTGAGTTTTTTGAAGAATGAAGAATGAATGAAGATTTTGCAGTATGCTTAAAATTTGGGATAGGTAGGTACAATTGGTCGCTGATTATCTGCCGTGGTGACTTCCTCATTTTCTGGAAATCTTATTTCCTTTAATTTTGGGTGAGTTTTGGAAATACTTTTAATTCATATTCCTAGACTGAGATTAGTGCTCCATTTAGCGTTTTGTGATGTTTTATTCGGAGAACTTGTTGCATTTCAATATCCTGTATTCCTTCTATGAATGTCTGTATAGCAATTTCTTCCAGAAAATCTTTAGATGAAATTGGGCACGCCAAATGCAATAATCTTTTAATGTCTGCTTCAAACTTTTACAAGCTTTCGTTATGTTTTTGATACTGAACTTCGAGCTGACTTTAGAAATCTTGTTTTAGATTTTGCTGGCCATATCTGTCTGTAAAAGAAGAAATAGAATATATTGCAAGGCTGTTGCTGCCTATCCTCGAAGCGACTCTACCAAGGAAGCTACCATTTCTTTCTCAGTCCAGCCATTTGCTCTAGCTGCAGCTTCGAATTGAAAACGATAATTTTCACATGCTGTTTGAACGTTGAATGCGGGTGGTTTTAAAAATTTGCTTTTTTTAATAATCTGGTTTAACTATGGATAAGATGATAAGGTTGTTTCTGCAGAAGATTTAATTAAGTTCCCATTCTAATCTTCCATATTTATTCACATTTACCACATTTTAATATTAGTATAGTGTTTTATGTCTCTTTGGAATTATAAAAATTGTTTCCTCGGTAGAAAGTAGTTACTTACTTATCACTAAATATTTTATAAATGTTAATAAACCTCAATTAATTTTAATAAAACATCCATTTTTTGTTGTGAATACGTTTTGCTCTATTTAGTAAGATGAGGGCAGCTTCCTTAATTTTTCTCTTTTTACTTTGTGTTTTTTTCATAACTATCAATGCGTCTTTCCATTGGTCTTTACGTTCATTGTCCCAAACATGTTGGGTTATCTGGGATCTATCAAAATATCTGTTTTTAATATAAGGTTCATGCTTGTTTTTTACTAACAATCAGTAATCCTGAAGTTTCACCCCAAATAAAAATTATCACAGGCACAAGGTACTTTATATATTCAATTATTTGATATTTTTTGAACATTTAAATTCCTTCTTGTAAAGGTTTTAGTATCTTTTTAATATTCCTTTAAGAGCGTAGGCGAAAAATATCGGGCCAATGCTTTTTAAGCATTCATTTTTTTCGAATCCTAAAAAAACTAATAAGTATTTTTGAAAAATTTAAACGCAGAATGAAAGAATACATTATTACTGAGGGCCGAAAGTTCTGAGGGCCCTGAAAACTTCTATAATGTTTATTTTAATAAGTTACGGGAGTGAAAAAAAGAGAAAATTTAGTGTGATTTTTAATTTCAAATATCTCATTCAAAAAACTTTTTGTCTATTCTAAGTGACTTTCGGCCCTCGGTAATAATGTAATCTTTCATTTGCGTTTAAATTTTTCAAAACTATTTGTTAGTTTTCTCAGGATTCGAAAAAAATGATTACATTTAAAAAGCGTTAGCCCGAAATTTTGCGCCTACGCTATTAAGTGTACGTCTGAGCACATGCGCTTGGTTGTATAGTAACTTCCAGTCAATTAAAGTCCAAGTTCAAATTTCAACATTATCGCAAACTAAATTTACTGGACACTTGGGACTGGGATCAGTGAATCGACTATGTACAAAAATGGCAAGTTACAATTTTGGCAAGAGCGTTTTTGACAGTGTAAATTTTGGCGAAAGCGTTTTTGACAGTGTAAATTTTGACAATATTAACTTAATATATCAATGGTTGTATAAAAGACAGAGAAACCCATTTAATCGAACTTCAAAACACGTATAAACTCCATTCGCTTAACTCGGGCATATTTTGACAGATTCATTGTCGGAAACCTACAACACAACAATTCCTACTTCTCAGTATTAATAGCTCAAGTATCCTACCATTGCATACTACTTTGTTTAAAAAAAGAAGAATTATTCTAAATAGTGGAAGTGTATACTAAACACATCAAATTTTAGGAAGTATATATTTAAAAAAATATATTTTAGTTGTTATAATTTAACATAAATATTTATTATATGGTGCAGATAAATAAATATTTATTGTAAGTAATTCGCAAAGTTCTATTTTATTTACTATTTAGTTTGTTTACTATTAATATTGGCTATGAGTACGTGTGCTTGGTTGTATAGTAATTTCCAGCCACTTTTAGTCTGTCAAAAAGTAACTAACTTCGCAAAAAAATAACTACTAAATTCACTAGACAGTTCGGACTGGGAATAGCGAACCGAGTTTAATTAATATTATACACGTATAATAACTTTTTTTTAATGGCATAGACTAGGTGTCAATCAGCTAGATATACCTAATTAAATTATAAAAAATAATAAAGTATGATTTCATTTTAGCTCTATTTTTAAATTCAATATCTAATTTTTGCCATCTATACATATGACTAAACCTATTCCAAATGACCTTTTAATTCATATTGAAGAATTTTATAATAAATATTTTTCCGTATTTCTCAAGAATCTGTCAATGGTTTCTAAATTTTTTTTGCAATGAGTCTCCTTGTCTAAGCAATGAACACTAGAAATTAGGCAACCAGTTTTCCTGCTACATGTGTGTGACATCTAGGGAGTAATGTCTAAACTTAAAAATAAATTAATTTAGTTCTAGTTCAGGCTTACATATATAGATGTCATAACTACGCTGTTAAATATAAAATGAGGTAAATAGTCTGAAAAGTAAAATAAGAATATAAATGTTTTAAAATACAACATAGTATTTGTTTATAAATAAAATTTTGTTTTAAAACTATGCAGAATAGAAAACTTCCTAACATTATTTACATGTCAGTTCCTAGCAGCTATGCAATTAGTAATACACTAATGTCAGCCTTGCTCAAATTTTTAAAAAATAAACTAGCGCTCTCGCCAAATCATAAACTGCCAAAACGCTCTCACCAAAGTTGTAAAACTGTCATTTTTAGGAATAGATTATTAATATTTATCGTAAAATTCGAAGTTCCAAAATTATTTGTTTGTGTTTTATAATAAATTTTATTGCGACTGATTTCTGCATTTAACTGTAAATATGTCATAATATACGTATGTATTAAAACAAGTGTTTTTCTTCCAAAACACGTTTTCGTCGGGGAAAGTAATTTGGGCTCTCTTATTTAATGATTTGATGAACACTTTTTAATGTTTATGATTTAAGTGGTAATTTAAATATTTTTATTTACTACTTAGCATCGATAATCATTTTATTTTTGTGTAATTATTAACAAATTTATTTCTTCATTTTTGATTATTTGATTTAATTTGATTTTTATTTTTGGAATTATAATGCAAAAGAAGTGTATCCAACTGAAGTATATTATATTTACAGATTTACCTATTTATTATATTTTACCTTACTATTTTTTCGTTATTCAGCACCAGTGATATCTTTAATGGTTATGCAACTAAAAAAGTTTCCTGTCATCCTCATCAAACGTCATCTGAAAAGTATTGTTGATTTCTGCGGATATTCTCTTAGAAGTTTTAGTTAAACATTCTCAAGAAAGTGTGTATCTAATTTGAAGCTGTTCAGAATCTCGGAACGAGGGCAAGAGTAAGTTACCACTAATTTTATTGCAGAGTAATTTTGGTATTATCAGATTCTGATACTGTTTTCTTGTGGAATGTTAATTTTTTGAGTTCTGTCCAATTTATGATTATCTATATCATATTTTATTGTATTCAATGGTAGTTAGACCATAGTTCGCGATAATTTAATAACTCAATGTAGCAAGTAATGAAACCCACTCAACGAATTATTTGAAATATTCTGACCGGCAGAAAAAACAGGCGAATATGATACATTTCATCTAGGCATTCATATTTAACTACTTTTTTATATCTAACAAAGAAGTAAAAATACTCTGTTACATAGATGATGCAACATTGATAGTCCAAGATACGGATAGTCTGCAAAGACTAGTCCACAGATTTAACATAAGAGCAACAAAACTTAATATGACAATCTCAACTCAGAAAACTAAAACAATAGTAATCAGAAAAGAATTAATCAGATGTAAAATAGAAATCGATGGCATCATTGTTAACCAAGTAATGGATATAAAATTCCTTGGAATTACACTGTCTAGTAATGGAGATCTGGACAAAGAAAAGAGATCAAGTACAAAAAGCATAAGTATGTAATAGTTAATAACACTATATACGAAACCGACAATTTACATTGAGATGGTCAAGAATTTATAAAGCCAGTGTAAGACCAATAATGACATGGATTAGAAACAAGGCCCGACACAGCCAAAACACAAAGACTACTGAAAACGGCAGGGATGAGAGTATTCAGAAAAATACAGGAAATAGGCTGAGAGATCGAAAGAGGAGTGAAAACATTAGAAGAATATGTAACGTACAATGGGGGAGACCCGCGAGGTCAAAATAACAATAGATGAATCACCAATCAGTAGAAGCAATATCGAAAGACAGCGAAAAAATGAAGTGACAACCGTCCATAGAGGTATCAATCTACCAATAAACAAGCAGAACTGCCTCTAAAGACAAAGAAGAAGATCACCTAAGTTACGGTCTTCCTCTTTGACGTCTAAGATTTTCAGGTCTCTAATGTATAATTATTTTGTTTCTATTACGAATCCAGTCTGTTTTTCTGTCTGACAGGCTAATATTTAGCATATGCCCATAGATATATGTATGTATGTAAGAACATGTAGTTCTCACTGATCAAAAACCCCTGTTTATGTACTGGGGGTATTTTTTGTTTTTTACTATATAAGAGAGTTGCTTGCTCTACAAAATGACAACAGTGTTCTACATCTGCGTTTATTTGGAAATTAGTTTTTATTGAAAAATTTGGGTACAATTTTTCGTCTTAGAGAGTTCCAAAGTATTCACTGTGAATTTAAAGAAAGGGTGGGTTATATGTTTTAACTCCGTCAGTGTTTACTGCTATGAAACAAAAGAGTGAGCAGAGACAGATCAAAATGTGACTTCGCTCTCAGGAAGTTTTTTTGCAGTGCTCTTGGTAACACAGAGGCCGAGAAGATCCAAGGTACTGGGCCAGTAAGTTTGTTCCTGTTTGGGGGCCAATACGTGGATTCTTTCGTCGATAGACTTTGAAGGTTGTCGTTTTGCATTCCTTATGATTGATAATTATAGACACCTAGTAGGTGTGTTTAGAGTTGTAATCACAACCAGCAAGAAATCTATTACTAGGAATTTTAAAATACTTTTCGAACGGTTCAATAATAATAATACGATGCCATGTGGGACAGTACACTACTGGGATCTGCTAGTTAGTCAATTTTGTATTTACTGGGTTTATAGTGTTTAATGTGTTTCTGATTATGTCTAATAGCTAATTATAGTCCGTCTAGAAAGTATCCGGAATTTTATATTTTCCCTAATTTTAATAGATTTCCTTTTTGTAACATTTTAAGACAAAAGTAATGCATCAAGTAGGTTGTGCCGATAATAGGTTATGAACAAAATCGCATGACAATACCATCTGTCAAATATTGTTGTTTGTAAACAGACTATAAGATTTGTGAAATAATGCCGCAAGTAGAAAAAAGAAAAGTGGTGGAATATTTGTATAGAAAGGGTGTCCGAAACGTTAAAAAATTAGTGCAATTGACTGAACTCGGAAAAAGTGCAGCGTATGAGATAATAAAGAGGATAAAGGATGGCAAAGATATGAGACATAGACCAGTTTCGGGTAGACCGCGTAAGATTCGCGGAAACAATTTAAATGCTTTAGTGGATTTAGGACGAAAAAATCCGCGCCTAGGTTTTCGAAAATTAGCGAACAGATTTGGAAATCAACGAAGAATAAAAGTGTGCCCAGAAACTGTCCGCATGTCACTAAAAAAGCAAGGCTACATATCAAGGAATCCAAAAAAAAATCCCTACAATGACACCTCTGCAAAGGCAACGAAAAATAGATTTTTGTCAACGTTTTCAAGAAGATAATTTTAATAATGTCTTTATATCTGATGAAAGTTGTTTCCAGCTTGGAGCAAATCATCTAAAGGTCCTATCAAGAGAAAATGTTACCGTTCAAATTTCCAAATTTCTCACTAAAATAATGGTTTGGGGAGCAATATCCCAGCGTGGTGCTACACCTCTCTGTATAGTTAATGGTACTGTTGATAGTGCGAAATATTGCGATATCCTAAATGGTTTTCTTCTTGAAACGGCTCATGTTTTATATCCAGAGGGGTGGCGTTTTCAGCAAGATAATGTAAGATGCCATACTTCTGCTTATACTCAAGCTTGGATGCAAGAACACGAATTGGCAACAATTCCGTGGCCAGCAACATCTCCAGATCTTAGCCCCATTGAAAACATATGGGGACTTATGAAGATTGAAGTGGTACGACCAGCGCCACGAGATAAAAAAGGTTTGATTCGGTTAGTTTTCCAGGCCTGGAACACCATTACCGAAAATTATGGCCTTGACCTAGTTTCGGGTGTACCTGGACGTTTAGTTAAGTGTTTAGATTTAATTGGGGGTTGTATAAGTAAATGAGATGAATTATTTGTTGAAATTTTATATTTCAAGCGATAGAAATAATTACCGTAAAATTATAATTCTGCTTTCTTTTTTCCGGATACTTTCTAGACGGACTATATTATGTCTAATACTTCTGAGAGCCCTACGGTTTTGAAATTTGCTGTCATCTTCTTGTTGTAATAGGATGAGGTCCTGACATTTCTCCGATTTGCCTTCCTGTTACGCTGATGTTCAGTTGGCATGCCAACGTTTTGGGGGCTTACCAACTAGACATTTTGATTTAGATTTTTGTATTTTGACACATTTTGCAATTGAATTAGACCTAGCCATTCTACGCGGCTAGGTCTAGACTGCGGCGCCTTACTCTTACCGATTTAACTCTACGTAAGTCTCTTGTATTAGCAGAAGTCAGTATGAAGCTGACGCAGGTCTTATAAACTTACTTCTTACTTTCTGTGGTCATGTATTTATTTCTTCATATTATTATGTCCCGTATATACCCTGATATTGTTTTGATCTGATTATCTACCTCATTGCTTATACTTCTGCTGTTTGACGTCTCTACCTCTAAATAATTGAAATTCATTACCTGATATAATATGCCCATCTATTACTAACTTGCATCATATCGGATCTTTCGCCTTCTGTACAGAAGGCGTTCTAGGTCGTCTTCATTTTCAGGCATGGGCTAAGGCTATGTATCTGTCTGATGAGACTTTAACTTCTCTTGTCAGACCCCATACTACAACAGAGGAAGCCGAAGTTACAGAGGAAGATATAACTAAAGCACTAAAAAAAGCCAAAAACAACAAAGCACCGGGACCGAGGAACATAAAAAAAGAAACTGCTTAAATATGGAGGCGTAAGGATCGTATCATTTATACGAGTGTTGTTCAGTAAAATCAAAGCAGGAGATGAGATTTCAGAGGAGTGGAATCTATCATACATATCCTTCAAAGATGACAAAATCTCCCCAAATAGCTATAGGGGGATCAGTGTAATGCCTTCAATAGCAAGAACCTTTTCCACAGTAATAAAAGAAAAAATAGAACAACACGTCAACAACAAAAGTCAGATCGTGTCTAGATAATATATTATCATGAGACAGGCAATAGAAAAGAACAAAGATAAAAGTATTGAAACACGTATTACTGGTGAATACAACACGGACTATATAAAAAAATCAGGCTTTGAAAAGATGTTATAGAAAATACGGAACAATGGGCATACCAGTACAAGGGATTACTAAGGGACAGACGAAGAACAGACAGACAAGAAGACGAAGAGGAAGACCTGCTACAAGATGGAAAACATACATAAGAAATGCTATGATAGATAGAGACCTCAGAGAAGGTGACTGGGAAAATATCGTGCTGTGGAGGACGAACACGGCGAAATCATAATGGGAAAAAGCCGAGGACGAAAAGACCCCATTCTTATTCTTTTTTTATTATTAATATTAAGTTGCTTTACAAGGTTTATATGGTTGGCTGTCATATACTATATAATTGAGAATTTTAGTGCGGTGAATTGTGTTTCATATATAAGCATTTTGTCTATTTTCTAATTAATGATAAAAATCTTCAATTATTCGTTTATGTTTTGATAAAATATTGGCATAATAGTAAACAGGTTGAGCATTGTACTCATCTGCTGCTGAATATGTTTTTATTCTGCGAGCTTTTGTGAAATACTCGACGACTTTTTATCTTCTTGTTTTGGTATACTATTAAGTTTGTATTAGTTTGTTGTCTCTTGTATATTAGATTGATGCAGCAGCAAAAGTTATGATGACCTAGTCATAGGCTTTCGCCTCTTCAAGGTATGACTGCCCTTCTTTTTTGTTGCGGGGGTCTGAATAGGGTATTTGTAAACTTACATTTGTGTTGGCCTGGAAAATTGTGGTAGATGTGAGGGAGGGTGTGTTTTTATTTCTCAGTATTCGCTCAGGTTGAAGTTGGTTACCATTTACTCTTCGCGCCTATTTTTATAAGTCTATATACTGCGATATTTAAGGGGATTATTTCGAGGATGTTCCAGAACTCATCAGGAACTTCGTTGCCCGCTATGTTAGTTTGATGGGGTTGTCATTTCATTTATATGGGGTTCGCAACTATTTTTCTTGGAGAGGGGTACATGCTCTTCAGAAGTTTTAAATAAAAAGTATGGCCTTTGGAGTTTGCGGGGTGATTAGCCTCGCATAATACATATTTCACATTGTTTGATCTTTTCTTTGTGGGTCGATGTTAGGTTACGTGATCACCAATGCATTTTGACATAGCTCATTTGTGTGCCTGTATCTTTAAAGCCTGCAGTTTTGAGGAATCTCTTCTCTTTAATTGTGAATAAAATCGATATCTAATATTTTCTTGTTGGCCTAGTTTGGCTTTAAATCGACAAACAACGTTGGTTATACACTCTTGGTAAAAAAAAAATTCGGAAAATTGCATTTTGTATGTTTTTTTAAACTATGTAGGTGTTAAGTGGTTTAAATGGGGAGGAACTAAACATTAATAATAAAAATGGTTTATTTAAAACACTAAAAAAGTAATAATAGGAAAAATGGCTAACCCAAAAGAAAATAATAAGTAAAATACGTTAAAATTGTTCGAAAAATTAAACAAAAGAAAAAATAAAATTTTAATTGCCCACAGTTGGTTATTCTTTAGGTTTAGTATCGAGTATTGCCTCCCCTACATTTACGGAAGATTGCAATACGCCTAGGCATACTTGCAATACGTTCTTGAATCTGTTCTTGCGGTATATGTTCCCATTCTTCATTCAACGCTATTTTCTGCTCTTGAATCGATTCTGGCAATGGTTGCCTCTTTTTAATCTTTTTTCCTAAAATGTCCCATAAATGTTCTAATTGATTCATGTCAGGACTACAAGCGGGGCAACCCGAAACGAGAATTCCGACAGTATTTAGGTAGTCATCACGATTCACGCAGTGTGTGGACTCTCATTATCTTTCATAAATAAGAAATTATCCCCAACGAAAGGGGTGTAGAAAAAAATATATGAAAATGTCACAACAACCATAAGTCTACATTCAGCAACTAATAAAATAAAGATAAAAAGGGGAGTCAGGCAAGGTGATACCATGTCACCAAAGGTGTTCATTACCGTTCTTGAGTATGCATTTAAAAGACTAACATGGCTACAGAAAGGAATATCCATCGATGGAGAAAGATTAAACCATCTACGTTTTGCGGACGATATCGTGCTTCTATCAGATAATCTGGGAGAGATCAAAGACATGCTCCAAGAACTGGATGACATACTACAAGAAACTGGGCTGGAGATAAATTTCGAGAAAACCAAAATGATGACCAATATGGTTCCCAGCGAAGAGATACAGATCAATAACAACAAGGTAGAATTAATCGATAAATACACATACTTGGGTCATGAAATTAGAATAACCAGAGACAACCAAACCTGCGAGCTAAATAGACGAATCACGTTGGGATGGGCGGCATATGGAAGGATGAGAGACATTTTTAAAACAAATACCCCAATTCACCTGAAAAGGAAGGCATTTAACCAATGGATCTTACCGGTCTTGACCTACGGAGCAGAGACCCTAACTTTAACGAAAGCTACTGCCGAAAAACTGAGGGTAACACAAAGGCGAATGGAGAGATCAATGCTGGGCCTGACCTTGAAAGATCGCGTGAGAAATGAGGAGTTACGCCGACGAACTGGCGTAGACGATATTATACTGCGAATCAATAAACAAAAGTGGAGGTGGGCTGGACATGTTGCTAGAATGAAAGACGGAGGATGGACGAAGAGATTATTGGAGTGGAGACCAAGAGCCGTCAAGCGAAGTCGAGGCAGACCACCCACCCGATGGACCGACGACCTAAAGAGAATAGAAACAAACTGGATTGCAGCAGCTAGAGATAGAGAGAACTGGAGGCGTTTGGAGGAGGGCTATATCCAACAATGGATGTGAAAATGGGGCTGGATGATGATGAAAGGGGTGTAGGGGACAGCATTGTCCCCTGTGGGGACATGTGTTCTATGTTCGATGAAAATTAATTCGGCCCGTCCGTTCAAACAAATACTTCCTCATACCATAACACCTCCTCCACCAAACAGCCTTGCGGGTGAAATATAGCACGGTACAAATCGTTCTCCGGGTGTCCTCCATACACGTTCTTGTCCGTCTGGAGATCGTAAGCAAAAACGGGATTTGTTAGAAAACATTACAACACTCCATTGCTGAACAGTCCAGTCTCTGTGATCATTTGTAAACCACTTTCATACAGGACTCTTCTTACAGTTCGTGCAGAAATATGAGTTATTCGAGCTTCTAACAAAGAGGGTTCAAGCGCCAGCAAGAACATTTGACGTTAAAGACCGGTTCCGTAACGTGGAAAACTAAAAAAAAAATGTTTATCACACTGATCTCTGCACCTTTTTCTGCCTGATCCTGGTCTTCTAGTGTAGTCTCCAGTCTGACGATTCCTCGTAAGAGCATCACGGACGGTAATTTTGGCAATATTCAAATGCTTTGCAATATAACGTATACTGCGACCACCTTCATGTAATGACACAACTTTTGCATTATTTTCGGGAGTCATACTAACACGATTGAAAAACACTATGAAAAGTGATCTGAATTTATCAGAATAAATGTGAAATTTATCGTAAATGAAACAAAGAATGAAAAAAATCTGTTGCTAGTTAACAAGATAAAGTATCATTTTTTGCCAAATGTCAAAACTCGTTTCTATTGTGAAGCAATCATTTAAAAACATTAAAAGAACCGTTTTTATTGTTATGAATGAACATTTTTTATTATCAATGTTTACTTCCTCCCCATTAAAAATACTATACACTGACAAACCTAAAAAATCATACAAAATGCAAGTGTCCGAATTTTTTTGACCAGGAGTGTATTTTGACTTGAGCTAAAAAATTAGGGCTTCAATAAAACAAAAGTCTTGTGAACATCACAAATTATATTAATTCTATGTGGCATGGTATACAAATAAAATGTTAATTTTTACATATTATACAGAGAACAAAAATTATTCTGATATACCCATAAATATAATAATAATTATAAAAGTGTAGGGATATATTGCCGATGATGCAAATATACAGTCTAAATTCTATACATAATAAGCATAATAAGCTGCAATATTTTTATTTGTTTTACGTACACAACTAATATACAAAGGACGTTATTTATCTATGATATAAAAATATTTACATAGAAATAATGAAAAAATTAATACATTAACTCTAGCTAACACATATTCATATTTTTTTTTACAGTAAAACCAGAATTTATTATTCTTAAGTCAGAAATTTCAATTGGATCACATTGATATTTTTGTTTCAACTTTTTTACTCTTTTGGACAAAAAAAAAATGGAAATAAATTTAAGCGTTTAGAGGTTATGTACAGCACTACCCCACAGTGTGGGGGTATGCTGTGCGTTAGTGAAGTGTAGCGCATTTTTGCCGTGGAATGTAGATAATAAGATTATATATTCGTTGCCATATATACTGCCAAATGGAAAAAAAGTAAATATATACTGGGCTTATGAAGCTATCGGCATGAAGAGCATAACTTGGATGGTGATTACTACATACCACTACAGGGTCAAATTGAATAAGAAAAATGCAGAAAACGTTTAAAGATGAATATATTATGCTCTTCTAATATAGAAATGTCTGTAGACCTATTACATCTCACCAAGAACATTTTTGACTCTCTCGATTCTAGAATAAAATTAAAGAATAAAAATGTCCTACAATGAGAAAGGATAAGACCAAAAAAATATAAATTTCAATATGGAAAATGAATCCTTAACAGTTGTGTAGTACCATTTCTGTTCTATAAATTGACAACCTGGATGCTGAGCGAGAATTCCATTAAATAACAGAGACATGTAAAATGGGATTACAAAACGCTAACTAGAATTTAGATAAAAGGATCGATGAGAAGGAGAACGTTAAAGAAATTGGGACACTACGGAACGTCAGGAAATACTTCCATTATAAATGAACAGCTGATTTTTTTTGCGAATTCAATTAAGTATTAAATTTAGACAGTCGTACACCATCTTAATCCTTTAATGAAAATTCTTTCAAAACTAAATACCAAAATTACAACTAAACTGCATTTTATATAAATGTACTTTACTAGATTGAATGCATTAAATTATTTCTTTTTCATTATTTCTACTATTTTATTCACTCACATCGTTATTATAGTATTTGTGCCAAAATTATTCAAAAAGGTTTTTACTTACTTTTTACAGATTATATACGTTTCCCCAACACATTTTTTAGTATTTAGCTGTAGTTCCGACTAACTTATTAATGAGTTGAAACGCAAAATAGCAAATCAAATCGAATATGAGATGATTTCAGATTGAGTTTTCCTAATTAACTCCTTAAAATAAACAGAGCTGAAAGTATCTTTAGTAAAAAGATAAAAAAAGTAAGATACTAAAAGTATCTTAGATACTTTTATTTAAGATACTTTTTGGTTCATTTAAAAGTTACTTTTACTTTAGATACTTCTTAAAAGTATCTAGTATCTTTTATCTTTAAAAGTATCTTTAGATACTAAAAGTATCTTAGATACAAAAAAGTATCTTAGATACTTACTCAGGACCTGAGAAATAGATACTTTTTATTTTTCACCTATCCTATTGTGTTTAAAAATTTAATTATGTTGAATGTTCGGTTTTTAATGCATAATGCATCTTATGCTGTTTTTAACACACGAATTTGTGTTTATTTTATATTGTTTTGAAAATTTAAGGTTGGATTTTTGTTTTCAATACATAGTTATTAGTTTGTAATAACTTAACGTCTTTTATTTCTTATCTACCCCAAAGCCCAAAGTATACCATTTCAAAGTACCTGCTGGCTTAAACTAAAATTGTATGATAATTTAAAGGGTTAAAATGATGTTTTTAAAACAAAAGTATCGACAATCTTCTGTAGAGTAGTAGAGAACCGAGTACCTTTATATTATACCCTAAAAGTATCTTAGTTACTACAAAAGTATCTAAGTATCTTAGATACTAGAAAAGCATCTAAGTATCTTTGATACATAAAAGTATCTTACATACTTAAAAGTATCTTAGATACTTAAAAGTATCTTAGATACTCAAAAGTAACTTAGATACTTGAAAGTGTCTAAGATATTTTTACTCTAAATACTTTTCCGGTATTTTGTATCTTTAGATACTTTCACAAAAAAGTATCTTAGATACTTAGTATCTTAAGATACTTTTTGCCTCAAGTATCTTAAAAGTATCTAGATACTTTTAAAAAGTATCTTTTACAGCTCTGAAAATAAATTAGAATTTTTTAAGTGTTATAAACTAATTGATATGAAAAAACCAAAGTCGAAATCAAAGCTAAATGAGGTAAATAATTCTTGAACTTTCGAGCCATAATTCAATCTAACTCATGCAAAAGATAACGGTGATGTAACCGCAGCAGAAATGAAACAACTAAGGAAAATACTCAAGACTAAACGTCTACTAATAAAAACCTGTTTGAATATCAGCCATTCAATATCCATTTACACCAAAATAATATTAACAACAATAACTATACTAAAATACAAAAACATTAATAGTGAAGATGTATCTCGTCCTTCAATGTCATAAGACTTACTCTAAAGACTTTGCTTCATTACTTTTAAATAAACAATTGACGCAATATACGATTCGAGGCTAAATACTTTCCAACGGCCTAACATGAGTAGGGCGCTTTGGTAGATGATACATGGATAGATGTGGGAAGAGGACAATACAGTCCATTTCCTGTTAGCAACATTTTGTTTGCACAGAAAGTAGACGGATTTGTCGAGCAAAATACATCATTATCATAAATTATTTGAATGCTCGAGAATTAGTGGTAAATTATAATCACGCATCAAGAAAACATTCCTACAACCTGTGCTCTGTAGGTATACAGTTACAGAAAACGGTCCAATTTCTCATCTTTTGACAGAAAGTCACAAAACATGGCATGTACTCTGTATTAGTCGCTGGAGAATTAACAAAGGCAATATTTTTGACTAATCTTCCATTGTAAGGAGATATGGGTCTTTTACTATATTCAAGGATCAAATAAAGTAACTATTTACAATCGCACACTGAAATTAACAAAGCAAAGCTTTTGTTTGTGTAAATTCGAGCTTAGGTATAAGTAAAGTAAAACGCTCCAAGGCCCTATCGTTGAAAAAGAAGTTACATACCTATCCGAAATATAATTATTCTGTACAATAGAAATTTTGCTGTTTTAACTATTATAACGAGAAAAAAAAACAGAAGTATACACAATTAATGAAATATCTTTCATTTTCCCAGACTTGGAACTAACGTATGCTCAAGCTTTAACGTATTAAAAAATAAATTTCGATGATATTAGAAGAACAGATTTTGCAGGAAAATACGATTTGTAGAACTAATTTTTCAAAGGAAAATCCTGGATTGTAGTTACGCCATCTTCTCGTATACCCAAAAAACACAAAATGTTTATTCTATATTTTAGATAAGCATTATGTAAAATCGTATATAGCTTAAACCTGTAGTTTATAGATAGTGTTTCTGAACAAAATTTCCACTTCAAAGTCTTGGAGATTTACCTTCTAACAATTGAAGCTACAGAACATCCGATAGGTCAAAAATTATCATAATTCTCTTCTACCGTGTACCACGTTATTCCGAATAAACCACCATATTGGGTTTGTAGACACCTTTCATATGAAAATAATTGTACTATATATATTTATAGACATACAAACCAGCCACGTGAAAAGAATATACCATGAAAAATAATAAGGAGCATTAAGGCTCTAAGTTATCAGAAAAATATTTTATTTTAACGCATGTTAAACATGTATCCATTCCATATTTTAGCAGTATTTTTTTAAATTAGTCTTTTTTACGTTTTATATTTATGTTTTACATGGCGCAGTCATTAGAAACGTTTAATTAAATAAGTGAATTTGAAAATATTAACATTACATTAACGTTTCTGCTAATTATTTTTATGGTATATAGTATGTATTATGGCCGATTTATAGAGTTTTTCTTAAGAATACACTTTTATGTTAAAATAAGTAATATAGTACATCTGAACTTTGGTTGGAAAACATTTAATAACCTCTTAAGATTGACATGTATTACAACTCAAACTTTTTTCATTTTAATCATATTTTCAAAAATTGTAACATATGTCGCTCAAATATAATGTGAACAAACTCATTAAAATAAATTTAAACTTAGTGTTGCTGCATGTAATATATGCAACACTTATATAAGATAAACGTGAATAGAAAATATTACATCTTGATAGCTATATTTTCTTATAACCTGACATATTTAAAGTTAGTTGTTTATATTAGGTTCATTTTAGTAGTAGATACAGAAACCAGTTGTCGGTTTACTTTTCCAATCCGACATGTCGATATGTAAAAATGCCCATAAAATCAATTAGGTTTTATGTTAGTTCGAACATCTTCTAAAATTAAAAATTAGTCAAAAAGTATTTTAGTTTAACAAAATAGATGGTAATGTTAAAATTCAGTAGTTTCAAGTTTAGTATTTAATATTTTTATTTGCTTTTTATACCGTGTCTTCATTTCGGTTGCACACAATTTATAGATTGTTGAAAGATAATGATTTATTTCCCTCTTACCTCGAAAGTTCCTTGACGGTGGTATTTGACAAGACATTGATATTTGTTTTTGTATTTTACATGTATTCATTTATGTATCAAAGTTAGAAAGGTTTCACTCATTTGGTAAATGTGGACAAAATGGTCCATTAAGTTTATCCGAGAATAATTTTTGTATCATTTCAATAAACAGACACCAAGTAATGCTGTAGTACTGAGGATTACAACCAAATTTAGAAGAAATAGAAGTCTGCTACATCAAGGATAAAGATGGATACCACAGTGGCAAAATCACGACCTTGTTCTCCATCAAATTGTGGACTTCCACGTCATAGTGAACGGAGTTCTGCTACAAAATTGAATATGACCAGGAGCAATTTTCAACAGTTATTGAAACAGAGTTATTTACGAATATGCTGCAAGCTTTTAACACGGTTTTAGTATTCTTGCTTTGCAATATGATTTTCAATCACATTTTCATCAATACCATCTGGTAGAGTGACGAATGGCATTTCCATTTGTTGAGTCATGTAAATACTCGTAGCAATATATTTTTACGACGTGCAAGAAATATCGTTGTTTAGAAAAAAAAAATTCGTTCGGTGTGAAGTTTCAGGACGACCAATTATTGGACATTACCATTAAGGAAAACGGACATCCAGTAACTTTTAATCAAGAACGCTGTATTAGTTCTCTCACAATTTGTAGATGACCTTTAGAATTTTTGCAGATCTTAGAAAGGGAAAAAATTTATCCTTCGGTAGCTAACAACAAAATAGGACAACATCAACAAATTAGTTACAAACGTTTGGAAACTATGTAAGTTTACGTTCCAATGAATTTTCTTTTCCATATCTTTTCGGAGGTAACATCATTTAATGCACTTGTTTTGCTAGGTTAGGTTAGATTTATTGCACTTGTTTGGGGTACGCTGAAACTATGTGTTTTCAGACATAGTCCTCCGTTCAAAATATAACAGCAAAAAGAATATAAATTATACAGGTAATACGGGACATTAAGTTCTGCGACACTTTAAACCAATTCATCCAACAAGGATAAAATAAGTTTTAGTGTACGTTGTCTATATATGACCATACTGGCTTCATTGAAATTAGTTCCATATTTGGTACTACACATTGTTGTTTTTATATAGTTTTTGTTCTTTTTTATTAATATCTACTGACGAAAACTCATTTAAGCTACAAAAATTCTGACCCATTTATAAATTTGACAAATATCTGTGTGAATAATTTATTTAAATATATCTTCTTACAAAATAAAAATTAAAATGAAAAAAAAGACAACATTGTATATGTTTGAGAACCTACATACTTTAATATTCTTTGGGACAATGTCCGTACATTAATGTATTTACTACTAAAACAAATGTTAGTTTATATTTTGGAATTGTAAAGAAAATATATAACAAATATTAACAGTGTTTTTCAAAAACATATGTAGATAATATGCCATAAGTTAATAAGTATGTACAGAACTGGTTTTAGCAATACATTAGTTTAAAAAGAAAACATTTATTTAATATGTTTTTTACATTTAGTAATTTTTGAGTTATTTTTTTTTTTAAATGTTGGTAGATACTGTCTAAAAAAAATAAAGTTAAATCAATAAGAATTTATATTATTCTAAGCAATCGTTTTATTTAAGAAAAGCTTTTTTTTGAAATTTTGTATAGTATTTTCTTCTTCTTGCAGTGCCATTTTCTTACAAATATTAATAATCATAAGAATTAAACCACGTATGTCCAAGAACTCGTCCTGTTTCTTTATGAGCAATTAAACTTAGATATATAAAACATAGTTATAACTACTTATCAAAATATCGGTTAATTTTTTGTGTATAATAAAGTGATGAACATTTGATACTAATCTTCAAAGAATCTTATTATAACCCATAGCTAAGAAAAAACACGCCTAAACTATTACAACTGAGCAGATTTTTATTTTGGTCAATAAGCCCAATCAAGTACAAACCTACCTCGAGATACGACTTGCCTCCTACTCTCGCTAATGAATATGCCATTATCTCGCTGTAATCATGTACTTTACGTGTTTTTTCTTGACTGTGACTTACAGGTAACATTTAAAGATGTTCACAAAGAAAGTTAGAATAGACTTGACAAGTATTGTAAAAGAGTAAGTTTAAAAGACGTGGTATCAGATGCAGCATTTAAATCACAGTTGAAAATTTAAAAATTGATTGTTAAACTTATGATGCGGGAGATAAGTTAAAAATCTGCTCTAATCGTTAAAATAGTAAGAAAAGTAGGTCCATAAATTGTTCTAGTGACCTAAACAACAGCTGGACTCAAGATTTTAGATTAGGCTATAAAATTTTTCATTCACAATAAGTATATTCTTTGATAGAGACTAATAATAAAATAAAAATTAATATTCCTAAAGCAAAATAAGTATACAGCTGAGTCCTTACTATATTTTATACAAAATCGTTGCAAGTATAATACGTATGTCTAGAAAAACACTGCAAAATTAATAACTAACTGTACCTTAAAATACTAAAGTTAAAAAAATAAAATATCGGTAATTAATAAAAATATTCTTAAAATATTTTTACAATAAACCATTCAATAAAAACAACCGATCAATAAATTTTCATTTAGTTCATCAAAACAAACAAAAATATAAAGATTTTCTGAACATTTCCAAAATGGGTTAGATGCCAAAAAGCTACCTATATATTAGGTAAGAAGCAGAATGTTGCCAGTAGATTCTTTTAATATATTTTCCCTAACGTACGTAACTATTGTATATTCTTAAGGTACATAGTGTTGGTCAGAATGCAAAAAGATGTTTAAGCACAGCTTTTTGCATTGTGATCGATATTCATGATTCCAAAATTATCTCCATAATAAAAATTATTTACATTTTGACCTTTACACGACACAATTCGTACGTATTTTGTAAAAATCATTATTGGTATACTTTTTGTAAAATGTGGCTTGTTAATGTTGCGTAAAGGGTTCATTGCCTCTTGCAGATCATATTTTATTTATTATTTTTAGTTCTTGTCTTTGCTCCATTCAGTAAAAAAGAACTTTTATGAAAATTGTCGGATGTTTCTTAGCCACGACAATCTTTTCCTTCACAGTTCTCTACAACATATTGGTACTTATTATTTCTGAGTTTGAGGCCCACGTATAATGTTTTTCTAACTTTCACTGTGTTAAACAGTTCTCGTTCCTTGCCTATTCTATGCAGCACTTCTGCGTTTGAGGTATGCAATATCCACGAAATTTTGAAGATTAATTTATCTCTAATTTATTTACCATTGATGTTATAAGGGTCCACGTTTCAACTGCATAGAGGAGAGTCGACCAGACGTAGCAATTTGATAAATGTCGGGTTTCGAGTTTTTAATCGAGAATCACATAGTCTTTTGATTTTTTCGAAGGATTTTCTGGCATGTTCTATCCTCGATCTAGATCAGGCGTTAGACTGCTATCGATTCAACATCCCAAGTACTTAAACTTGTTGACCTGTTCTAAAATGTGCCCGTCTATTGTGCAAAGTTTGAGGTACATCTTGGTTTTTTCGGATTGACTTCACTTTGGTTTTGTTAATGTTTATTTTCATACCAAATTGGTCACAAACCGAGTTGGTCCTGTCGATAAGTCGTTGCGCTACAACCGTATCATTGGCGTATCTGATGCTATTTAAGCCATTCACCTTAACTCCATCCTGGGAATTTTCCAGTACCCCTTTAAATAGAAATTCTGAGTGTTTCCAGCAATTTTCCTTTGCTTCGGTTATTTTTTTTTCGAATTATTCTATTTAGTCTTTTGTATTCTCCGTCCTTGTCATCTTTTGCCCAATAATTGTAGAATCTTTTCTGATATCCATTCCTGTTTGTTCTTTTTGTGTGGTGCTTTTAGGTGCTTTTCTAGTACGCTGTTCTTTTGCTCTTTCATAGTTTTCCATAGCATGTTTACTTCATAGGACTCGGTAATTCTGTGATGGTCAATATTTCTTAAATGTTTGTTTATTTGTTTGGGTATCGCCTGTTGTGCACCTACTGTGGTTTTACAATAATTGTATGTCTAGTTTGTCTTGAGTTTTCTTTATTAGTTTCCATCTTGGGAACACTTTTACCGCAACAGGATTGTAATCGGAATTGATGTCAGTTCCTGGATATATTTTTGCACTGATGATAGCCTTGTGATATCTTTTGTTGATCATGGTTAAAACAAATTATTCACTTACAAATTTCGTATTTGCATTACAAATAACACTAACACACAAACTGTAAGTGATCATATTTTCGTCGAAAAAATCACTAAAACAAATTTCACCTGAACAATATGTCCCATCACATCGACCAAGGGCCAAATTAGCCATATATCCAACTGCGCAATTAGTTACAAATATACAAAATGCATAAGAACTGTTTAGTTTCTGTAGCTATATAAAAAGAAAAATATTTTCTACAAAAATGTAAATAGTTTTTTTTAACATATTCAAGTCTTTACAATTTTATCTTACAATTTCTTTTAAATATTCAATTTCAAAATTTTTTCAGTCTAATTCCATATTTAAAAACCTGTTTAAAATGTCCTGCACTTTGTTAGAGAAAGCAACACTATGTTTGTTTTAGTTTGCTTTGTCTCTCAAATATCCTTTTAATATATTATAAGCATATTGTTAATATAGTGTGGGAAAAGATCGAAATGATCACGATTTCAATATCACTTAGCTGGGTATCTGTGATAAAATACCCTAAAATATAAATAATTCAAAAATTGCTTGCTTAATACAATGTTTATATGCGCCACCTAACCTAGTTACCTTAATACTATAAACTAGTAGATTCCTATAGAGTATAGAGTACAAATCAGTATCAGCAGATGGCGCTTAAATATTTTAAGCTCTGCTTGAGTAGTAACAAAAATGAGGAGAGTGGACATAATAATAATTATTAATGTACAATATCTTTTTGGTCGACAACAAATATATATTTAAAGACACTCAATATATAATTAGTAAAATTTACACGCTTTGTCTACTTTTGAATTTATTTTTTCATTGCACTATAGTATATAATTATAATCATTATTACTGTCTATTATTAAGTTAAAAATATATATACTTTGTAACTTTGATATAGATTTGTACGTTATATTTTCTTTAAATATTTCCTAACAGAAGCTATTGCGAAAAATATAGTCGTTTTGATTAAAAATCCGTTTTAATTTTAATATACCTTGTGATAGTTCAACAACATTTTTGTACTACTATAATTTACTAGAAGTCACAATAAAAAATTTATCAAACTCAGTATGAGATTAAAACTTTCTTTAAAATTTTTTGTTGCTAACTACACCAACAAGCACTTGTAGTAGGAATGAAAGCTCTTAGAAGAGTATTTATTAAAAACCTATTGTAAATTACGGGCCCCGTTCCCAATACTCTAACCGGTGACGTCAGATAATCTACATGTATCTACTTAAAGCAGAAATAGTGATGGAAAGTGTAATTAGTATATAATACACTCATTAATATTCATTATATATACTAATTTTGGGGAAAATTTCAGTTATAAATGGTCATCAACTAGAGTATTAAGACGTCGGGACTGTACTCAATAATATCAAGGCATAAAATTGGTTAACTAACATCGATGATTCTATGAACAACGATCTATGTGGCATAAAACATCGACAGCCTGTTGCAGGAACGCCATTAGTGCAGAATATTAAATAGCTCAGCCAAACGAATTTGGTTTACATAACCATTTGCTATAATGAAATACATCTAACACTTTCATATATAATCAAAAAATTTCCATTAAAAATAAACAATATGGCGTTGTCATGCCTTTTAAATTGATGGTTAGAAATGGGTGATCTACTTTATGATATTTGCAAAATGATATTTGGAAAGAAAAAGAGTGTATTAATATAGTATCCTTACAGTGAAATTAACACAATCGTCACTAAGTCAAGAACGTGTTAAATAAAAGCTCTCGGCTAGTGGATTAATTTAATTTAAGCGTATTTTTCAATTGAGCGAGACAATCTAAAAAACCACTTAGGTCACTAATCTAAAAAATTGAGTGAACCCCGATCTTAACTTTTATGTTTCACTATAAATAAGGTAAAAACACTGAAAAGACGCCAAAATCCGATGGATCAACAATTCTTGTGACTATTTTCTGTACTTTAAATCGAAAATCGAGTTCATATGTCCAATCAAAGACGGGGCCGGTTATGGGATGAAATAAATATAATACGGTTTGTAATTTTAAACCGATTTTAGATCAATCTGCTGATTCAATCACACAATCACACAAAAATACATCCAGATCCGCATTCAATTAAACGTTGAAAATAATTAGGAAATAAAATAAATAAAAGGAAAGGAAGGAAATAAAAATAAAAGTTTTAAGATTTTTTTAATACAAAAAGTAACTATTCTCTCAAAAAATGTGATTGAAATGTATTGTAAACGCAATTTATTATTAACGGGTCTGGTGCTGATCACCTTCTTGAATCATAAATTACACTAAAAAAAAACTAACTTAAGTAGCAATATTTTTGTAAAAACGAATATTTTGTCGTAAATTTAATTATGACGTTAAAACTTGTATAAAAGAGATGGACAAGACGTATGATTCATGATTAAGAAACAAACATGATAAGTGGAATAAATATTGCAGAGTTTGTAGAAAGCCGAAAGCGTGACAGATCAAAGCTTAAGTGTATATATAGTTACATAAAACACAAAAATTTTGAAACAAAGGAGAATGGTGTAGAAAATTTGAGGACATCATAACTCTCTATGATCTTTGATAATATTAATGTACTTAATGAATGCTGTCTGAGTTCCATTTAATCTCACTTGGTATGATTTTATACATTTTGTTACGAAATATTTAACTAGATGATTTGGCTCATATTGCATATTTTGGGCAGTATTAGTTTAACGAAATTATTTATAGAAATACGACCAAATGATGTCTCATTTCACTACTAAAATATTAATATGTGCGAATTATCATTAAATTCTGCGAGTTGAAGAATATTCAAATCCTCATGGATACACTTCATGTCAAAATTAATTTCTCTTGATATGTAAAAGTTTGATAGCCCACTTTCTAAACCATTCTTAAAATGATCTTTAAAACGATTAGCAGTTATTGTTTTTGGGATCCTGAACTAATCCTTCATTCCATCTTTACTAGTTTTGGCTAAGTCTATAAAGTGAATATCAACACTACAGGTTTTTGGTTGTAATGTTAATCGGACAGTACTAACGTTTAAAGGCAGTGTCGTTGACATTAATTCTGACATCAGCATTTGTAAAACACCTATAAGTGTTCCTATTCCATGAATATTCAAAACAATTTATTTTTATGATGATGGTTTGAATGACAAATGTATGTACCTGCTGAGTTAAATGCTGTTATTAATGCTACTATTGTTTTCACAGCTTCAAATAGACTTTTTAGAGTAATCATAAACACTTTCTGTGTAAGATAAAACAGATATCACAAGCAATCTCTTTCGAATATTTCAGTTACCTTATCACAGATACCAGGGTACCTATAAACCTCAAAATCGATCTCTTTCACACTACGATCCTCATAGACGAGAAACAACAGTAACAAAAACTAATTCTAAAATACTAAAAATTATTGTATGACACAACACCCGCACTTTTGTTTCTTTTTAATGGTGACGTGCTCAACCTGTGAACCGTCACCGTCCGGTTTAACAGTCACTCTTTGAACCTCCACCGTACCGGGAGCGCTGCTGTTGTTCTTAGGGGTGGTACCGTTCGCGCTCTTTGGCGTTGCCGCCGATTGCAGTGGCACTGCCTTTTTGGGAGACTCGGTGATTGGTTCCTGGACGTTGTTGGTCAACGGAGTATGTTCTGTCGATTCCGACAACGGGATGTGTGGTGGCTGCTGACCCGGCGTGGGCGTTATTGGCTTGCCGCCTTTGATTAATTCTACTATTTCGTCTGCTTCCCTGCTTAGGTCTCCTCCTGGCCGGAAGGGGTTATCCCATCCACTGTCAGTACTGAAATTAGAGAACAGACAATTAGTATTATTTTCTAACCATAAATCCTATATGAATTATTCACAATATTTATACAATAAACACTAATGGTGAAGTTAAAAGGACCCATTTTAGCGAAATTACTTAAGTAAATCGTTTCAATGAGACAATGGCGCAAGTCTCTCAACTACAACTTAGTCGTAAATAACAACTCACAGATACGTAACGGAATGATTGCCGAGCTCTCGACATTTCGGCAGTCAGAAGGTCCTATAACTCAAGGAGAAAGTACGCCGTTTCGCGCAACTCATCATGAATTACGTAATATTATTAAAGACTTTAGATAATGATACAGGATGAGAAAGTTTAGGTCTGGATCAAGAAACAACCTAATTGATGAGTTCAAAGATTAAAATATTTATATCTCTTACGCGAGCGGTTTACTCCCATAAGCAGAGCATAATCCGACTTTTTTTGCATTTCTAATGCACCAAACCTTTTTTTATTTAATTATACATAATTTTTCAAAGTTCAAATGTATTTTTTAAATTTTTTAACTGGGCAAGTAATTGTTATTAACAAATAATATTAAAAAAACAATTTCACTGAATCGTTTCGGAATCAATTTTTATACATATGGAAAATATCTGATAATTGATTAAATTAAATTTTAATTTTATTAGTAAATCTTATTTATTTACACAGGTAAGTAAATATTAGGTTGCAACTACTAACTATTTTACATTTCACCACAAATTTCTTAGATAATTATATATTAGCGCCAATGACACAGAGTTGTTTGAACTTTTTATTGGATGCGTGTTGTAACAATATCGTGCAGCACTTATATAGGTAAAGTCTTTTCTGAGATTGCAAATGATTTTCGTTGCCATTTCAAGAATTTTCAAAAATCGTTTGAAATTGTAACGTTACTGGGAAGTGAATTAAGTCAAAGACAAGTTGCAAGACAATTGAATGTTAGTCGTTCGACTGTACAAAGGACCCAGCAACGATTTATTGTGACAGGATCTCACCAACGACGACCTGGTACGGGTCCAAAAAGGAAAACAACCGCTAGGGAAGATTGCGTCGTCATTCTTGCTGCATTACGGAATCGGACCCAAACCGCTAGAATACTTCAAGGCCATTTACAGCAAGCTCAAGGATCAGCAATCAGCCTTTCTACTATTCGGCG
Organism: Diabrotica undecimpunctata; assembly: GCF_040954645.1. Lineage (NCBI taxonomy): Eukaryota > Metazoa > Arthropoda > Insecta > Coleoptera > Chrysomelidae > Diabrotica > Diabrotica undecimpunctata. The sequence goes on from NC_092805.1 coordinate 102,577,753, forward strand.
AAGATTAAGGAAGCAAGGTTTGACAGCTTGCAGTCCAGGAACGGGGCCCTTACTTTCCCCAGCTCACAAAAGACGAAGACTCGATTTTGCCCGTGAGCATATCAATTGGACAGCAGACGATTGGAAAAAAGTATTGTTTACGGATGAGTGTAGAATGTCTATTTATGGTAAAGACGGACGCAGTAAGGTGTACAGACGGGCTGGAGAACGTTTCGCTGGTTGCACTCGGGCACTACGGGTTGCTTTTGGTAATGGTTCAGTAATGTTTTGGGCAGGGATTTCTTTTGATGCGCATACGGATCTCGTCGTGATCAACAGAGGTGCTTTAACAGCAGTAAGATACATAACGGAAATCTTACAACATCATGTGATGCCCTATGCTGGATTTATTGGCAACGAATTCCTGCTAATGCAGGATAATGCGAGACCACACACGGCAAGGATAGTAACGGAGTACCTTGACGAGGTTGGTATTCCAAAAATAGACTGGTCTGCTAAAAAGCCCCATTGAGCATGTATGGAGCCTGCTAAAAAGTCGCGTTAGGCGTCGCATACCTGCTCCAACAACACCTGGAGAGCTTCAGATGGCACTCATTGAGGAATGGGCCACTTTTCCCCAAAGAGATATCCAAAACGTTATAAATTCCATGCCAAATCGAATGAAGAGTGTCATCCAGAATCAAGGTGGCAATACCCATTACTGAAAATGGATACCAGCTTTTTTTTAAATATACAGTTCATTGTTGTTTTAAAAATAAGTTGATTTTTTCAATAAATTTCCTATTTTTCTTAAATTTTTTATTTTCGATTGATGTTTTATGATAATGATGAAATTTTATACTAAACGAGTTACTTATTCAATATACAAAAAAAAATAAATGCTTAATTTTGTAGCAATAAATGATAATTTCGAAAATATTTTAAATATTTGGTGTGGCCCGTTTTCTATGACGCGGAGTGTATTGGGTCCATGTTTGTAGCGAGATAGAAACCATTTATCAAAATATTCTTACTTGTACTTGAAGGTTTATAGATTATAAAGCTTTTTGTAGAATTGCAATTCATTTAATAGTTTTTTAGAAAGAAAATCCCAAAAATCTCTAATTAAGGAATTTTTTCAACAAAAAATTGCATATAATTCGAAAAGGGATAATTTTTGGAAAAATTATCAAGAGAGAAAAAGTATTCATTTCGATGAGATACGCCTAAAAAATTGATTCCGAAGTGAGTGGATGAATTGTTTTTTTTATATATTATCTAATGAAAGACCAAGAAAACGATGGTCAGACAATCTTTGAAGCCGAAGTATAACCCGAGTATGCTATATTTATGTAGTATGAAGAAGAAAATATGATAATGGTGGACAGTAATAGTTCTTGTTCAAGACTGAATAAAAACATAATTTATGAAAACTAGTAAATTTAAATGTAGAAACTTCTAAAATTACCTGCGTCCATTCTCTTTAGGAACTTTAACCACGTAATAAAGTACTCCTCCATGCGTTGTCATCGCTGGCATTATTTTCCAACACTCGTTTATAAAATTAGGACATACCGAAACACAAAGATTATCACAGCCTATATATCTTTACTAGTTTATAAATAATTTATTTTAAGGAGTCCACCAATCACTCTGTTTTTAGATTCTTAACTAATATGCCGATTTCGACATTCGTCTGTTTTTATTTTGTAAGTTATATTGTGTATTTTGATGTTTGAAATTAATGTAGTGGTGGTCCCTTCAAATGTGAGTCTGTTTTAATTGATATTGGCGTTTCCTGGTTAAAAATAGAATGTGAAACTATCTGTGCATGGTGTGTTATGTTTTGCGTAAGACTTTTTTTATAGAATTTAACATCTGGATAATTTTTCGGTATCAAGGCCTTGATAAAGTTTCAAGACGTACATGTTATTACATGGGAACTAACGTGGATGTAACTAAGATAGTTTATATTAAATTTTAATTATAACAAATTATATTTGTTTATAAGTCTAAATGCCGATTTCAAATTTTTTCTCAATAATATTTTTTTATCTGATTATGCCATACCCATATCCCATACGTAAAAGTTACTAAGTAATAAATTTAAAATTTTTATTGATTACAAAACAGAAAACTTACACAGTCGTGCGGTAATTTACAAAGTAGAAGAAGGATATGCACATAATACCAAGGATGTACCGAGATAATACATAAATAAAATAATTTATTCTGGATCAAAAATAGATGAATTTAGATGAGTTTCAATCCCCTAACAGCCCAAATACCCTAAATTTTTGTTGCAATTAAATTATTATTGTGGTATCATTAATTCTAAACAATGTTTACAAAACTTTTGGCCCTTACTACTTTTTCGAAAAGCCAGCTTTATATGGCATCTTATTCATTATACTCAGTCCCGGTCCTAGGGTATAAGGTGCCGGCCTGCAAAACTAGCATAGCCTTTCGTTTTTTTTTTAATTTAATTGTATTTATTTGATCTATTGGCAATCGTTTTATGTTAACTGAATACAACACTAGATAATGTTCTTTTAATTACACAGTAAGCTGACCAACTATTATGTAATACTAAACACCCTAAACAAACTAAAAACAAAAATGTTAAAAGGACACAATGGGAAAAAAGCACGCATTGCTAACCAACTAGTTAGGAAGGCAGCAGGCCTAAGAAGCTTAGGACCTAGGGATCTTTTTGGTTGGTCAACTACAATAATCGATGAATTTGCCAAATGTTACTCGCACACGCAAACCGTGACGATTGGGAAAAAGGCGAAAGATGTAGACCTGCCAGGGTAACACTAAGTAACCTTGAAAAGTCAGCATAAAAGAAGGACTTGGTAATGAGCAGGAAAAACCTAGACCTAGTTAGTTTTTTAACTCATCCACACACTCGGGCTAGTAGACACACATATATGCAGGAAGTGTAAACGAGAAGACGAAACTGTCGAGCATGTCATATGTGAATGTCCAGAGCTACACCTGGCCTACACCTGCCCACATAAGGGATATGCCCCTGGTAACTTGTTCACCTTCCTGGAAATGGCAGGATGGATAACAAGCTAAGGACGACAGTTCCCTTGAAGGGTGCACAAAAGTGCTGCGGGACTTGACTCGCCCTCCCTACTCTATAGATATACATACAGAAGCTAATTCGTAAACACTATTAGGCACTATATTTGGGCCATGTTGTGGAAGGTGAGCGCTACGAACTGCTGCAGGTAAACATACAGGGGCATATACAAGGACGAATAAACCGGGGTAGAAGACGAGTTTCCTGGCTAAACAATCAAGAATATGCTTCAACTGAGGCTCTAAAGAGCTGTTCAGAGCAGTGGCATCAAAGAGTCGAATCACTACGAGGGTTTCCAACCTTCTGATAGGAGACGGCACGTAAAGAAGATGGATACTAAAAATAAAATAGACGGTTTAGGTTTGATTTCGTTACAGCGTACCACCATTAGCTAATATGCATATTTTTGCCTATTGGGTTCATCAAAGCGAATTCATGGCAAGCCTAACGAAATAAAACCTTCTCCGACTATAAAAGTAAATATTTGAAAAAATTTAGAGACACGCTGCAGCGATATCTACTAATGAGAATAATATGTGCATTTGTCGTCTGCTTGCTTTGCAACGTTTAGAAAGCACATATTTAGGCTGAATCTTGAATTCAATTTCTGATTTATATTCTCAATATGGATACTATTAAATAGCCACATCAACAGTTTTTAAAAAAATATATATTAAAGCTTGCGGTTATTCCGATTATTGTGTATTTAAAACTGTTAAAAGGAAAATTGACTTTTGTATTACAATAGCATACATTATGTTTTAAGAAATAGCAGATACTTATGGGTTTATATCTAGTTAAGTTTGGTAATCTCAGGTGAATTTCAGATTAATAGTGCGGCAGCTGCAGGGTGTTATATGCAGTAAAATAATTCAATCAGAATACACCATACGACTATGTCTTTCCTTTGATGTCATTTAATAGAGGTTAGTTAATTTTGGTGCTTTAAAAGCGGATACAAACGATTAGGTGACACAAGTTTTGAGAAAGCTAAATATATTGATCACAAAATTGAAAGGTTTCAGCATATATGGGGGAAAATTTCCATAACCCTGAGTAAAAGACAAGACACGATAAAATAATAACAGTTTATAAGATAATAACCACGCCTACTCTGTTAATCGGATGTGAAAGCTGGATGATGAAACACAGAGATAACTTTTGATAATACAATCAAATGTGAGTAAAAACAATATGACTTTTATAGCCCTTTTAAAAAATTCCCCAGGCTCATATATTTCTTTTTCTTAAAGTAGGTTAGAAAGCTTGTGTAGTACTAACGTATTTTCATTTTGAAACCGCAAAGGTCTGTAACTTTTTTTTGTACACATTTGTACTAAGGTACGTCAGGTTCAGTGAAGCTATTTTTGGCCCCACAGTAGGTTTAATTTATGACTTACCTTTTTGTTTCCCCTGTATACATACAAGAATGTGCACAATATAACTATATATACATAATCGTAATAATAATCATAAATCAAATTCAAGTTAAAAACGATGGAAAGTTTTGGTAGAAAGGTTTGGTTTTTGATCCTTCAATAAAAATAATCGACACGATTGCAACCTATTCAGCAATAGTTACTTTGCTGCCATGTTAGTTATCTCCTTTTTGAACTTTTATTGAAAAACTTATTATTTATTTATTATTATACCTATAATTAATTTAATCTTAATATAAAAAAAGTTAATATACTTCTAATAATTTAAAAGAACATTTATTAACTATAAGACGTACGAAGTTAACCGGTTCAGCTAGTGTGACATACCTTTTTTAAAGCATATATTGTTTTCACCAATAAAGATATTTATGTATATCATGTAATATGAAGTTTCCGAATATGTACTTACTATAATGAAATAAATTCAGTTTCATCAATCACTTGCGAGAACAATATGATTATAAAATCTTAATTAATAAACCACCCACCCCATTGTTTCACCGACCTACGAATCTCTTGATTATAAAATGCTTGCTGCTACAGACCGAAAAATTCCTTTATAATGTCTGCCGGTTTCCTGTCGCAAGATATTATTCACGGTTGGAAAAGTTCTACCATTAACTTTTCTGAAAATACTGATATTGGACTTTTACGGCCAGATGATACTGAAAGAAGGTTAATACTAGTGTTAAAAATGAAGTTCAGCGGAGTACAATAGATACTTCTAAATAAACGTTCTATTGTTGCAGCTTTTAGAAATACCAGACTAATTGAAATATGTTTTATTTGGTCAATGCCGTAAATACACTGCTCAAAAATTAAAAAGTTATATTGTAATGAAACAAACAATACAAAATCAACATCATTTGCTTTAGAGACTACCACTTTAAAACACCACAAAAACTTATAACTCTTAAAACATTAGGATGAGTATAAGAAGTAAGAAATGGTGAGCAAAAGGAAATAAAAAGATAATAATAATCACCCTTAGTCTAAAACAAGGAGTTTTACAATTTTAGGAAACTTATAGACACCAAACTCAAACTTAAATTAACTAAAATCTTGCAGGAAGGAATCAGAACAGGAACGATTTCATTCCACAATAAAGTATTAAAGATAAAAGTAGGGGTAGCGGGTAGATACTTATATATGATCCCGATAGGTGATAGATCTACTTCAGGGATGAGCCCCTGCCTACGCGAGCCTTAGTTTATCTATTAACACCATACAGAGGAAACCATTGTCCTACTCCGAGTCCATATCCAAACCCATTTCCCTCCCAGTATAGATCCTCAGTTCCTGGATGGATTTACCGATATCGATCCTAGATTGAATATGGAAATGATTTTGATCAACGAGCAGGAACAATGGTCCTCCGAAGAATAGCTGAAATATGGAGGATCGTATATATATATATATATATATATATATATATATATATATATATATATACATATACATATATATATATATATATATATATATATATATATATATATATATATATATATATATATATATATATAGATCAGGCTTTGAAGAGATAGAAAAGGCTAAACAATGTGCAAACCAGTACAAGTGAATATATTACTCATTACTTTTCGCAGATGACCAAGTCATTTTCGCACATGACAGGGATATGGAATATATGATAAGGAAATTAGGTGAAGAATTTGAGCTATGGGGACTCAAGATAAATATGTAGAAGACCGATTACTTATGTATTGGATCCGAGGATGCAGATTTGAACTTAAGTGTAGAAGAAGAGACTGTTAAGACTGTAAGGCTTTTAAGTATTTAGGGTCAATGATGAGCCAATGGCACTTGTATGAAAGATATAGAAATGAAAATAACACGGCGAAAACAAACCACGAAAGCACTCCATGGAGTGATATAGAACGACACTCTAACCAAAGAAAAAAAAGGATCTTTCAGAACAAAGTGATGAATATTACCCTATATGGAGCGGAAGTCTAGCCATTGACATCAATTGAACATCAATCGAATTAAATAAGAACGATTAAACTGGACTTTGTGAGAAGATATCTACAAATTACCAGAGAGAATAGAATAAGGACAGAGGAAATATGGAACAGAATTTAAGTAGAGTGCTCAATTACAAAAAAGTTGGCAAACAGAGCCTTGCAGTGGTACGGATATGTACAAAGAACGCCAGAGCATAGACTGAGACCCGCTCGGAAGAAGATGAAGAGGACCTGCTACAAGATGGAAAATATACATATAAAATGCTATGACAGAGACTTCAGAGAAGGCGACAGAGGAAATAGAGTGATGTGAAAGACAAAAACGGCGAACTCATAATGGGAAACAGGCGAAGAACAAGGAAAAGATAAAAGTAACGATAAAAGAAATATCGAGAACGATACGACTACGATACGAACATGTAGACAAAAAAAAAGAGATGACTCAAAGAAGTGAGTATACTTCTGAGTCCACAAATAAAAAAATTAAGGCGGCGAGCAGAGCGGCGACCTCCAAGATTTTTACCCAAACCTGAACCTAATTAGTGTCCTACAGACGAGCCTTCAGCACAGTAAGGTAATTTTCAAAAGAACTTATTGTTACCATGAAGGTTATATGTCGTCTTGATAGAAGAACCCTGGATATACCAGGTCCAAATTAAAGGTCTATCGGTCTATCTATTCGCCAGATAAGCCAATTGGCTGCAGTACCTACGATCAGGGTAGACGGCTTCCAGATCAAAAGAAATAAAATCTCCAAAACTAAGTTCAAACAAATTACGAGAGTTCACTGAACTATGGAAATAAGCGCTCAATGAGAATATCAAAAGATAATAGAATAGTTAATAAAATGAGACCACTTTGGATTATTAATTTCATGAAAATTTAATATGGAGCATAAAACTGATAAAAATTATTTCATGATTGACTGGGCTATAATTAATAAGATGAGCAAAAAACACACCAAGAGCGACGAAAGAAGTAGAAATTGTGATATGAAAAAAGTAATTGACTAAACTAACACTCAATACCTTAATTAAGACTATGACTAGCTATTGCCAGAGACAGAAGAAAATTCAAAAGTTATTAAGAAATAATGATATACCTTATCATAGAAAAACTTATACAATATTAAAACATAAAATAATACTACTGTACACGTATGACTGGATAAAATTTAATAAAAAGTGTTTTCGAGTTGTTTACACTTATTTAAATTTTTATTTTTTTGTCTGTAATAAAATGTCAACAATCATACACAGCAAGCACCATTCACCGCTTTATTCATCATAACAACCTGTTAGATAAAAATTACACAAATAAAATCAGAATTGTGTTAAATGGAACAATATAAATATAAGAGTAAAATGCTTGAGTATACGCTTCATTGGCAATATTTGAAATGATTAGATAACAAAAAATTACAACAAAATATTGAAAAACAAACACAAAGAAATTAAACTTTGGGAATGCTTTATATTCAAATCTTAATAAATAGGGGTTGCAAATAAATAACGATGGGGTACGTACTAATAATGTATATTATCTGTATAACTAACTGAGAAGTTTGACTCAGAAAGCGTTTGACACTATAAAAACCGAAAAACTAATAAAATACTAGAACAAATTGAATTAAGTCCTTATAATCTGAGGTTTATAAATAATGTGGATGTGAGTATTGAATATTTATAATCTGAGGATTATAAATAATGTGTATTGGAATCCATGAATCAAAATCAGGATACATCGAGAATAAAAGAAGGGTAAGACAAGGATGCGTACTGTCACCTCCAATGTTTAACGTATATTTAGAACAATCTTTCAAGAAGCATTATGTGAGGTAGCCAGCGAAATTAAAATATATGGAGAACAAATAGACAACATTGGATACATTTTTACGTTGTAGTCATTTTTGCAGGCCTTCCCGAAGAACTTGAAAATATTATGGATAGAGTTACTAAGAATAGTGAAAAATATAGACTATTGTTGTATACCAAAAAGACAAAATATATGATAATCTCCAAAAACGGAAATCAAACTGCAGCGATATTTGTGAATGGTCAACGCCTTGAAATACTGAAGACATACACGTACCTTAGAACAACTATCAATACATATTGGGATCATTATATGAAAATTACAATTGAGATGGTGCTACTAGATGGTATAGAAACTGGGACTTTCGCGGATGCCTTTTGCAAAAAGATCGATGGTTTTAAGTTATGGCTCTACTTAAAATGTAATGTATGAATCACGTAACAAATCGAGATGTGCTGGTAGGATTAGATAAATGAAAATAATTATTGACAAGAATAAAAACATAAACACTGTAATATCTTGATCGCATCATACGAAATAATCAAAGATATGTAATACTTGAAGTGCTATACAAGGAAAAACAGATGACCTGGAAGATACAGAATTTTATTTCGTACAGTTTTTATTAAGATACAAACTTCTATGATGATTGTTAACATTTTAAACTGTGATATTGTGACAAGATATACATAAAGATATTTCCGTTTTTAAAACTTAATATATCCCTCGTATTACCTGAAGTAATGGCAGACGATTTATGGATCACATTAACTTCCGTTTTCATGTAACTGACTACCTGGATCACAATAGACATTCCATTGACAATGACATTGTTGCAACCTCTCTATATCTAATTATAGCGTGGACCTTCACTTTGCCAACTTGAATAGGAAAGAATAGTGCGCAATAAAATCACATTTTAATAATTTTGTTAACATGTATCAGTTTTCCATGTATATGTATTAATAAATAAATCGAATGAATGGTAATTTATAAATAGTATTCCAGAAATTATGTGAAAATAAAAAATCAGTATACTTCATGAGTTCACCAAAATCTTTTATTTTAAAATGGTTTATTACCTCTATCTACATAGGCTTTTGTGCCTGTATCACCTCGATAGCAAATCAAATTGGTATGGCAACATAGGAAGTATTTTTATACCACGTCCTTTAGCTACTTTTATCAGTATCAATTTTTTTTTAAATTGCAACTTCTTATCTGAAGTTACATTTGTTATTATTTCAATTAAACGCATTAACTGCCGAGGTTATTCGTGGGACAATAATTTTTGTTTATTGTGTCATTTCTTCATGGTGTAATATTTGGTTGACTTTGACTGAAACTCTAGTAAACTACCTTTTATTTGTTTAACTACCTCTTATATTTTTTTACCTGAGTACCTATGTTTGGTTAGGCCATGTGTCACACAGATGATATATTTGTTTTTTTGTTCTCTTATGTACCTATCTTAGAATATCCCTTAAATACTGGTGTCTCTAACATACTATTATTATATAATATAACGTACTATAATTTGTTAAACAATTTGGAGAATTGAGGAAAGTGGGCGTTTTATTTCCCAACTATTTTTCATTTGTGATGAAACTGGTTTGGTTGGGAAGAACATGTCAACTAGGATCTATATCGCATAAGAAGGGCAGTCAGTGCCACGACACAACAAAGTCAAGTACAACCTAACTCTTTTAGTTATTGGTAATGCCAATGGGTATTGGGAAATGAAGTCTTAACTGATCTATTACTGTGGAAATCCAGAGGACATTTAAAAAATGTCTGGGACTGTGAACTATCTTTTAAGTGGAGATTAAATAGCAAGGTTTTGATATCCATTATTTAATATCTTATTACTCAATATTCTAGATCACAATTTCAAAGCTCGACAACAAGTTTTCCTCAGAATATTGAACACTGCTTGGATAAATTATTGGACCCACGAGATAACCAAAATGGTCGAATCTAGGGCTCTATGTATAGTAGCTCTATGTATAGTAGAAAATATTGCGCCATGAAACTTTTATTTATATAATCATGATGTGGAAGAACAAAATCAACAACTGATCACAGCAGCAGTTGTCAGGAACTGCAGTGAATATTTGCAAAAGATTAAATCTTTTAGAATTAAATAGCCAAATATATGGCCTAGGAGGTCAAATTCATTATTCATGCACTTCCCGCGCTCTAATCAGTATCAATAGAGTGTTATGACGTCATTTCAGCATCCCTGCTTCGCCTAAATCTTTACCACTGCAGTGGTTAGCGTACAGAGGTGGCATCTATTTTGGTGGTCATGAACGAAAACGATTTAATACATTAAATACATTAAACTCAACAGTCTTCTTAACTCAACTCAACAGTCATCTTCGGGGCTTCCGAGGTCTCAGTCCCCACTAATAATAGTAATGCATTGGTTAGTGATCAGTGTAGTAGTGTCTGGGGACTCGGGAGACTGAAGAAGACATTAAAAAGGATGTCGAAAGCTCGGCGCAATGATAATCGACCCGGTAATCGGTTCAACCCCGAAGACTGTTAAGTTTAATATTAATTCTTGTAATAGTATTAATCTTAGGTATAACATATATATATATATATATATATATATATATATATATATATATATATATATATATATATATATATATTATATATATACTCTTTACTGACACATAAGATAAATAGACAGAAGAGGCTCCTTATACATTATTCAAATAATTCCTGCAAAATGAATGAGATTTGCAAACGATCTCATAAAATTCAAACAAAAATAACAATAACATCGTTCGGAAAGGTCAATGTCACACTTTAAAAACATCCTGAGAAGTTTTTTGGACACGTGTCAGATAGAAAGTGGGAAAGTAAAAATACCTAAAATGTTCTATCAAAAAATAGAAAAGTTTCCACCGCATCCATGAAAAAACGCTTGAAGTGACCGGTGTTTTTGAAGTTTATTAAAAATTTGTATCAACTCGACGGTAAATATTCGATATCTTTTGATCAAAGTGCTCCATCGACATAACTCAAAATGCTTTTTAAAGGTGAAAAGTGCAGCTTTTTTATGAAATTTTTGTGTTCTGTCGCAAATTAAGTCAGTTTCTATAAAGCTGTTAAATAAACAAACGTTACGAGATTTTTGCCATTTTTTACGATTCTCATAAGATCAATCAAAATGTATCATGATCATAGATCGGTTTCTGTGGAATTTCCATTGCTACAGCCTAATTTTAAAACTTATAACATGAAATTTTGATTTTGAGTTTTGGCATCGAATATGAGGCATTTGAAATATGCCTAAAAACTGCTGAATTCAAACTTTCACATTACGAATGATCTCACGTTGGTCAAAAAATCACCGGTCGCTTCAAGCGTTGTTTCTGCAAAAACGGTTCGTTTTACACAAAAAGTGCTAAGAAACATTTTTATTCAAAATTACCTCAGCTACATTTTTTGTTTAAAATATTTTTTCTACGGCGTATAGATTCTTAGGAAATCAATGTTTTTCGTTATTTCTTCCTCGAAGGGGGGTTTAGGGGTGAGCCCGGGGTTAAGATTGGTAAACTTTTTTGTATCTTTTTTGGGGTCCCAAAATTGACATTTACCAAAATTTATAATTGTTTGTATAATTTTTAGAAGTCAAATCTCTGACGACTGGACTATATCTAAATACTGTTCAAATGTTTAAACTTTGTATTTCATCTTATGTCATTTTATTTACAAAAATCACTAGCAGTCTGATATAGTCTGACCAGTGAATAATGTAACATAATGACTAACTCGAATTAATATGTACTCAAAATGTAGGTCTATAGTGAAAGTACATAATTTCTGTGTTAAACCAAATATGACTATAATTAGAGATATAGATTTAATCGTACAATTTTATTTTTGGTTATTCTGACATGATGATTAGGAAATGTTTTAGATCAAAGTAGTTATTATTTTAATCATAATGATTTCACCATAATTAAAAAATATTCATTCTATTTATAACCACAACTGTGATTTTTGTTTATGAAATAACAGATAAAGTTGATGTGAGCTGTACCAGAACTTTAACTTAGAATGGACGTGTACGAACTCATCACTATATAGCCCCCCATAAAATTATTAGACCCTCGGAGATATAGTAAACTGATCACCGGCATCCTTTGGAGATTGGTAAACTCATCACCGCAGATAGGTAAACTCATCACCGGGATTTTTGCCTGGTTTCTAATGCGAAAGATTGCCTCTTACCTATTATATTTCTCGTTTATGTGATAATTTAATAAATTCAGAAATTATTTTAAGCAAGTTGCTTTAAAATTTAACTAAGATATTAATATGTCTCACGGTGTGGCCTATTAGACGTATCTGCCAATCTAAATGGTTTTGAGATCTAAAAATTAGTTACATAGGAGTTCGATAGTGAACTAAAATGAAAATATTTGTCAACATGTGCTATTTTTGTTTATATCGGAAGTAGTCCCAACTTCGTTATTTGATTTTCATTGCATGTTTATATTTCTCATTGAATTCTCGAGATAATTTGTTAAGCATACATTCGGTCTAAGTCTTACTGTTTTGGCGTTATTTGACTATCTTGAAAAAAATAGACGATTTTGGTCAGGCAGTAAATATAAAATGCCTAAAAAATAGGAAAAGCTAAAAACTTGAGTGTCCTATTATTGCATTGAAGTCGACGGAAACTTAATTTTTTACACGTGCAAAGCTTTACATTTTATGGCATCATTGGCGGAAATTTTTTAATTTGAAGTAATCAGCAATGCATTTATTGTGACAGAATGCATCAAAATGCTTAAGTACAGTTTCCTGTACTTTATCTTTCAATGACTTGTACAAAGATCCCACAATTAGAGTGCTTTTAAAAGCATTTTTTTACATTTTTTGGTTAGTTTTCGCCATTATTTGTAGGAGTCAGATGAGTTGTTCATTTAATTTTATAAACATCATGACAACTAACCTCAATTAGCGTAAGGCACAAAATAATTTTTATTCTGTAATTTGTACTAATTTTGTTTATTGTAGCACCCTGATGATGCAGATAAAGATTTGCGAAAGCTTGGTAGACTAAAAAGAGTACTTCTTTGTCCTATCTTCAGCTGCACACCCAAATAGTTGTGTTTTGTAGTCTAACTGATCAGCGTTGACTACAAGCGTTTATCGCTTTTTTAGTATATATATATATATATATATATATATATATATATATATATATATATATATATATATATATATATAGTCTAGTATAGAGTCCAATTAAGTCGGTACCATATGGAAAATTTTTTTATTTTTAGTTTTATGAAAAAAAATTTATTCTCTAGTTCTGAATGATCTAGAACTTCAATCATCAAAATCAGATATTAGTATTATTCAGTCATTTACGCGGTTCGTTAAACAACATGAATTTTATTAAGACTTGAGAATATCAATGTGACTAACAATTTAATAAGCAATCTTAAAATGTAATATCAGAAAAGGTAATCTACAGCAACAAAGTAATATTATGCCTTGCCTACAAGAAACATCTTATACAGTTAACTTGAACTTAATTTCGCTGATTTTTTTCTGTTTGATCAGGATGATTCGCGAAAACCAGTGCGAAACAACTAAACAAAAACATTAAAAAATTTCTACTCACCAGTTGTATGACATTTAGCCTTACACCCTTTCGTCGCACAAGTCCACAAAAGGCAATTCGATTTTTTTAGAGTATTTCGCAATTGAAATTTGAAATTATTGATAACCATTATTCTTTGTCCGCGTTGGCTCAGGACGTAATCAATTAGCAGTTCACTATCCATGTTGAAGAAACAAGGGCAAATGAAGAGAATTTTTTCTTTTCGCATGATTTTAGGTAGCTATCAATAGAATTTTGTGGAATTTCCAAATAAAAACCAATAAATTGCAGTTGCATTTAAGACATTTGGATTTGGATTATTCTGTGAAATTACCAAAAACTAGCCGTTTGCTGGGATTTTATGGTCTATACCTGATCCGGGGTGCAGGTAGGCCAGTGATCAGTTTACCAATCTCTTAGGGTCTATTTTGAAAACCCTACTTTTATGACGGTGATGAGTTTGTACTATGTACGAGGGTATTTATGGTAATTGGTGATGAGTTTACGTGTACTCCTTAGAATACGCTCATAACAAAAAATTGAAATGCTGGAAATAGTGTGGCCCCACAATTAAAAAAAGAAGAGAGAGAATTACATTTAAATAACCAATGAAAGTAAAGTTATTGTTAGATATATTTATTATTAGTAAGTACATTATCGATGTTATTCGAAAAGCCACTGGTACGCAGATTACAATGAATCTAATGGCCATTCCAATAGTGCGTGTCCCCTCGAATATCGAGGGTTTAGTTTAGTTTAAGTCTACTGTACGCCACCAGTATTAGCAGTTAAAAATTTTAGTCCGTTTCCGACCTTCCTTTAAACCATTGTGATTTACCTAGAAACGAGGGCACTGTCGCGCCGGCCATAAATCGGCAGTTCTACCCTACCCCTCGGATCGTAAACTACAAATATTGTGGGAAAGAACGGTATTCTACGTTGCGATGATTCCTGTCTTTAGATTTTGTATTTTTTATTTTTCTTCGCGCCAACTGTGAACCGATGAAGAACGCCGCTCCACGCTCTGTGAGATTCCAACTTAACAACTACCTCACAGATCGTTCTTTCCTTTGTAAACACCATATCGAATGCACTCTCCTCTAGAAAATCGAATCTAGAGCATACGGTGGAGCCACTGTCACTGTTATACACAGCAGATCCATCAAAAATGACACGAGTCTATCAGCAACAGTCATTGACGATACTATCACAGTTCCAAAATATTGAGTAATTTAGCAACAAATAAAAATTTACTTTTTTTTTATTCCGGAGTAAAATATTTTTCAAATCGAAATCATAAAATAATTCTAAATATGAATATTAAACTAGAGAATTTTCTCCTTGAATAACAGCTCCCATCCTTTCTGGCATAGACTGGATCAAAGCAGCAATCTCGTTTTACGGTATTTACTCCTACCCGTTAGAACTAGCACTGTTCTAACGCTATCACAGTTTCAAACTCTGCACAATTTTGCCTAAATACTCTTCCCAAGTTATCCCACAAACGCTCTATGAAATTAAGGTCTGGACTTCTGGGAGGCCAGGATAGTACCCGAATACTAACATCTGTAAAGTATTGCACTGTTACTCTGGCTACGAACAACTAAGTATTGTTTTTCCAGACATTTGCTAATGTACCTATTAGTGTTAAGGCCATCTCCCCCTAACATAACAAGATCTGCATGTACTTCTAAAGAAATACCATCCCTTATCATCATATCTCCAACATCAAACTGTACTCTTATGAGAGAAGCAAAATTTGGCATAGCGTTCTTCAGGCCTTCTTCACAGTTCACACTCTTTGGTGACCACCAGGTGAATATCTCGTAAAGCGAGACTTGTTTGTAAACAAAAGATTTCTCCAATCTTCCATATCTTAACTTACATGAGTACGAGAAAATATGATACACTGTAAATTATTCTTTGTTATTGAAGATGAAGTTAAATGTGTCGATAGCAATTAAAGTAAACTGTATACCCAAGATTAATCAAGCCATTCAGAGCGATGCTGGGAATGCTGCCCCAGCATCGCTCTGAATGTCTTGATTAAACTTGGGTATACAGTTTACTTTAATCGCTATCGACACATGTAACTTTAACAAGCAATATTTTGCAAACAACGAATGGAATAAAGACAACTAATATTTTGATAAATATATTAATTATTATATACGGCAATTTATCAAACCTAAAAGCAGAAACCTTAAAATTTCAGGTGTCTGGATAATTTTGCGGGACAGTGTAGATTATTAAAATTAGTAGTTAGCAAATATGTACTATAAAACTGGTAAATTTTTAGTACATTTTTAGTACAATTTAGGTTAAAATATCGATAAACAGACCTTCAGGATTTTTGTTGTAAGAAATAATAGTTGGTTTGCATTTTGTACCATTTTAGTTTTGACTCCCAATAGTGTAACATGTACTTATCGGAAATTATAAAATAATAAAAAATTAAGAGTTCATTAAAAATAACTAATCGCTGAAACGTTTAAACAATATTAAATTGTGTTATTAATTCCATACCGATAAACCAAGAAACATCTCATGTATAAGGTAGAAGTATGAATACATGTATGTACCTTACATTGTGGGACTTCGAGTCGTGTATTAGTCAAGTAAGTAAACAAAAAAATAAAGCTGTTCTATTTCTGTACTGGTTGATTCACGAAAAAAGTTCAATTATCTTGAGTGTGTTCAATTAAACAAGCCGGTAAAAATAGATATTTTTTAAAGGTTTATTTTAGAAAATTTTATTTTCCTCGACTAATTTCTGGCATTAACTGCTGGATCTAAAACTGAGTATAAAAACAAGATCTCACGTTTTCAATAGATATAAAACACTGCGATATGATAAAATCATACACGTCATGGGAAAATAAATCAAAAATAAAAATAATAACGAAAAAATAGCGACGATCGGGAAAAAGTAATGCTGATAAAGAATATGATTGTATACGAAACAATGACTAATGAGTAAATGAGTAAAAATTGTAAGATTGGCGAATGAATTCAGTGTCAGCATTCATATAAAAACAAACAAACAACAATATTTAAAACTACTAAGTAGAAGAAACCAAAAAACAAGGTAATTTTGGCAAGGTACAAAAAATACGAACAATCTTCTTTTAATACAGCCAGAATAGATTATGCGGTATAGTAAGTTCCAGTGGAAGAACCAGTGCAGCTTCTCATTTTCGTACCGCTCGAAACCGAACGGTGATACCGACAAATATGAGGGCTGTTCTTTTAGTTTTGCATATAGTCATAAAGACAAAAAATATATAGGATTAAAGTACTTATTGCTTTTCAAAATATGTTTCACCAAGATCGATACAATTTTGCATACGTTCAAACCAATTGGTAAAACAGTTATCCCAGTCTTCAGTTGACACCTACAAAATCGCTGATTTAAACGCATCAATGGCTTCTTCTGGCGACTGGAATCCCTGCCCACGTATTGAATTCTCGATCTTTGGGAACACGAAGAAGTCGTTGGGATATAGGTCGGGACTATACGGTGAATGGTTTAACAATTCGATGTTTTGAAGCTTCAAAAACTCTATGTCCTCTGGACAGCGTGAGCATTTGCATTGTCCTGATGTGGGATGATTCGACGTTGTGTGTTGTTTTGTCCGAGTTTCGCGATAACTTCTGGTAAAGAAACGATTATATACCAATCAGAAGTAACCGTTCTTCGATCTTCTGAAGCAAATGTCGCCACTTGACCAGATTTTTACACAATAGTTGCGACAAATTTTCTTGACACACTTCGAGAACGGATCACTTTTGTTGGTTTTTCCTCATCGTGAAACACCCACCCAGCGGATTGGTGTTTATTTTCCGGTTCGTAGGAGTAAATCCAAGATTTATCGCCACTAACAACACTATAAAGGTTTTTTGAGCTTCTTTTGTTGATGTTTTTCGACACCAATTGACGCTAACCGCTTTTTGCTTTTCTGTGAGCAAATGAGGAATCCAACGGGAAACCAACTGAACACCCAGTTCTTTATGTAGGATCTTTTGGATCGAGGTCTTTGAAATGCCCAAAGCTCTTGCTAATTTCAAAAATTCACTGTATCTCCACGCCCTGTTGTACAGCAATGAAACTCTCGATATATGTCAACAAAAGATTGAGGTTACATTTGTGTCGGCGCCCTCTAAGTGGCTATATGAAAAATTAAAAAGAAAAACCTCGTATATGTATCAGCCACATACTACTTCGCAAAAGTTAAGATGATGGATAAAAAAATAAGCGTAAATGTGGAATATACTATTAGGAAACTGCAGCAAAATGAGCAATAAAAAATATCGTTTTAGAATATTTAAGAGTCCGTCAACAACATGCTTTTCTTAAATTTAATTGACTGGCTTATAATAAACACAGAAAATAATATACTATTAAGAAACTGGTAACTATTCAATATGCTAAAAGTCTTAAATTTATTTACATTAATCCTGAATAATAATAGAAACAACAATAAAAATAATACTCAGTTAATGGAATATTTACATCGGCAACCGCTCGTGTATTGTTGGAATAAAGGTATTTCTAGCATCGTCTTGTAGCTTTTAGCAAACCAAAACGGATTTCGCCATCGACGAGAAGTCTTTCGACTACATGTTTCTTCGTAAAAAAGTCGCTACTAGCGTACACTGGTTTATTATTCTTTAGGGCTTCTGATGTCTCAGTCTCCCGAGTCCACAGAAACTACTACACTTATCACTAATCAATGCACTACTGTATAAATGTGATTAATGATCAGTGTAGTTGTGTCTGGGGGCTCGAGAGACTGAGATCTCGGAAGCCCTGAAGCAGACATCAGAGAGGATGTCGTAAGCCCGGCGAAGTGATAATCGACGCGGTTCAACCCGGAGTTGAGTTTAATATTAATTCTTGTAATAGTATTAATCTTAGCTTTAGGTTTAATTATTGTACTAATTTCGGAACATATATATATATATATATATATATATATATATATATATATACGTATATATATATATATTAAACTTTGCGTATCACTAAGTAGTGATACCACAGAATCGTGAGGATCTGATTTACATGACAAGGAAGCTACGAGAATGCATTACAGCAAGCCCCGAGATTAACTTCGCCAAAATAGTATATCTCTCAATTATGAAATAGTACATAGAAGAAGAAATACAAAGGAAAATGTAATAAAAAATGGAAAGCTAGATACAAGTACCTGGAGTTTGCAATACCTAAAAAAGCGTTAACAGAAGAGATTGAACAAAGGCTAGAAAAACTAAGGACAGCAACAACTGAACCTCATCTAGTGGGATGAACATCTAATTATGAAAACAAAACAGGGACACACACACAGACACCTATATATATATATATATATATATATATATATATATATATATATAATATGAAACAAAAGTACAAAGTATCATGACATAGGTGCAGAAAATTTGGTAATAGAACGACTACAAAGCTTTCCAAGGCGCTGCTGAGTCATAAGAATTGATAGAAAGGACATTCGGAATTAAGACATAGAAGCTAGAGAAAGGAATATTAGCATATATTGAAGAGGAAAGATTAAAATTGTACGTATATGTAAGAAGATCTAGTGACAGCCAGATAGACAAAAAAGCCTCATAGACTGAAGTAGACTGTAATAAACTGAAGTAGACGAAACCCTATTAAATCGGGGTACGAGAGACAGGTAATGGATAGATACGAGA
Source organism: Diabrotica undecimpunctata (assembly GCF_040954645.1). NCBI lineage: Eukaryota > Metazoa > Arthropoda > Insecta > Coleoptera > Chrysomelidae > Diabrotica > Diabrotica undecimpunctata. The sequence goes on from NC_092805.1 coordinate 102,597,412, forward strand.
TAAATGGCTAACTAGAGATAAATAGACGATATAATTTCGATATAATTTAGAAAAAACTAAAAATTAACTAAGCACTATCAAGTAAAAAAAAGTGAATTCAACAAACAGTAAAACTGAAAATTTCTAGTAAACAAGTACAATCACAACTGCTAGATAAAATTTTTGTTTCGTATTGTTCGATGTATTCTATTTATTATCGAATTTAATTTGTTTCTACAGAAAAATCATTGTTAAGTTACTACTATTATTAAAACAAACACTAGTACGTAGTTCCCATGTAATAAACAAGTAGTCCCATTATTCTTAATAAAATAAATGAACGAATAATGTGCGCACCAGCATCACAAATAAAAACTTTAGTTTTCACACACTATTTTTTTGAGAACGGGTACTTTCACACAATAAAAAAACGCGAAAACCTACGTGATTACATTACCGCGGTCAAATTTTTATCTAAATTAACTGACCCCTTCGTCGAAGGTCATTCATACATCGAATGCTCACACACAACTTTGGATGGTACACCACGTTACTTTAAACTCTTCGACGGTGACTAATATTAGACAGATAGCGAAGCGAGGAGAGACCCGGTGGAAATGGAAACTCTCGGTGACGATGGAGGCGAATTTGGAACTCCAAAAGCGACGCTATAGACTGAACTATGCGCGTCGCGGTTCGGCAGAGGCGGAACTAAATGTTGGTTACAATTTAACGATGCATTCGACACACTTTTCGAAAAAAAAAAAGGAAAAAATAAAATAAAAATATTTAAATAAGGACTTTTATAAAAAAAAAAAACGAAAGAAAATGTATTTTACCATTTTTGACGTACCTATTAGCTTTCAGATCGGAAGCAGTTAACTAAAATCGAAATGTTAATACGCTTTAAAAGTGTTTGATAAAGGAGTCAGTCGGTGCATTCGCCTCAATGAGAAGGAAATTGAGAAATTTTTACTTTCGTCATGTTCCCAATATATCTATTTGGAGGCAAAGATGGAAAGAAATGGACTCACTGAAACGAAAATTGGAGAACGAATCATAAAAGGAAAAAAATAGGCGCACTAAACTCACTACTCTGGTCAAAAACTATCTTTAAACAAAAAAAAAATAAGATACAGCTATATAACAGTATTTTTAAAAGCGCTGTACTTAATAAGAAATACAACAACGACCATCATAGAAGAAATACAGCAAAAACAGGTTATTTAGTAGAGATTATGTACAGGGAATGACAAACCATCGCCTACGAAGGTAATATTGGATAGGCCTAGCGAAAAAAAAAAACATGGAATAGGAAAAAAAACGGGAAAGACCAAAAACAACATGGTTTCATGGGTTCCAAAAGGCAATGTCAGAGAGAGATCTACGACCAGGAGAGTGATCCGATAGACGTGAATGGAGCCTAGGAATCAGAAGGCGCAGGACACTATAAACCGGACATTATACAATAATAGAAGATAAAATAAAAGGAAAGCGAGGTCCAGGTCATCGATAATTCTCGTAGGTAGATAACATCCGCGATTGTACTAATCTGAAAACAACAGCATTACTCCGAGCTACCCAACACCGGAAAATGTACGCCATTGTTGTTATTAACATTTACGAAACAGAAACGGTACTCGAAAAGGGGGATATAATAATAGAAATAAGAATTTGATTGGAAAAAATTAATATCCAAGTAAAACAAGGGGAATCACAATACAAATGATCGATTTTAATGCTAAAATTGGAAAACGTATGGGAGATAATTTAATAGAAAAGTTTGGATTGGGTGAAAAAAGAATGTGGTAGATGAAAGATTGGTATAATAAATGGTCCGGAAAATAAAATGGTCGTAACAAATATCTTTTTCGAATAAAGTTCAAGATTATAATGCAGTTAACGAAAATATGGACAGAAAGAGGATCAGAAATAAGAAGAAAAGAAGTAAAACATTCGAACTAGGAACTAGAGAGGATTTGCTTGCTTTTGCGTTTTAAGATAGCGACGCCTAGAAAACCAATACATACACATATCTTAATTTTTCGGATACAAATAAAGAATTTACATTACGAGATAAACCATTGATGTAATTACTCAGAAAGAAATGCGCTGACTCAGGAGACATTAAAATAATAAACAATCTTTACTATGAACATGAAAGTAAAGTATGCAAAACTAATTAAGTTTCAGATGAAATATAGATACAATGAGGTGTCAGGCTTGTGTGATGTCTCCAGCTTTGTTCAACGTCTATTCACAGAAATTAATTAAGAAAGCTCCTGAGTATGAAACAATTGGAATAACAATTAATCGTTAACCTATTTGTAATAATCGATATGCAGATGACACCTTGCTTATTCTAGAAAATATCAGACTTCCAGTTGAATTTGCCTGTCACTAAATACAAAGAAAACCAAATTTATGGTAATCACAAAAAACGTATAAACAATATTAACTGATATTTAAAAACTGAACAGATAGAATGAGTAAAAACTAATTTAAATGCCTATAACTGAACAAATTGAGGCATTTAAATGTATTTATATATATATATATATATATATATATATATATATATATATATATATATATATATATATATATATATATATATATTGTGACAATTAGGGTTTATAGAAAATAATTTATAAGTTATATACTACATAATATTAGATATTTGGTTGTTTTAAATAAGTTATATACTAGAGAATTTAATAAAAATATATTTATGTGAGGGCATTTTTAATAAATTAGCATATAATAATTGTAAAAAGTTGTATTTTAATATTGTAAATATATATAAGTGAGCCATGTGCTTAGGCAACCAAAAATACTCTCGGAGATTGACAGATATACTTACTCTGAAGTGACGTTTAAGAAATTTTACGAATATAAGTGGGTTATAATAATATATTGTTTGAAATGTGTATTTTATTAAATTAGAATGTTAAGTTACCAATTTAATTATATATTCTGATCTGAAAAGCCTAAATGTAAACAAAATTATTAATAGAAAAGAATGGAATTCTCTGGATCTCCGGAGATGGCCATGTTTGCGAAATGGTTTGTTCCAGAAAATTCATACAAGTATGAAATAGAACAAATTGGAACAGGATCTCATACGAGATGGTTCTAGAATGTCCAAAAGATATAAATACCCGTGATTTGGATTCAAGAAGGCAGTTTTGGAAGTTTTTAGTCAGAAGTCAAGCAGTTTATTATGAAAGTTAGTTGGAGTCAGTGAATCAAGTACAAATAGTCAAAATGTTTAATATAGTGAGTTAAATGAAGATTAAAAATTATGCATATAATTTAATGCACATTTATAATTATACACAAATAATTATTGAAGATAAAAAAAGGTATATTGGAAGAAATTAAATTATATTATGGTTGGAGATTAGTATAAATCAAATTATAATAATTGGATATTGGTATATTGAAAAGAAGAATAAATATAAATGCTGTTTGCTGGTTTGGTTGGTGGTGTATACATGCTGGTGAAGAAAACTATATCTTAAATTGGTAGAAGCTGATAATTGGAAAAAGAAATTTCACAAAAACAAGTATAACCGAAGTACGAAGACTTTCAGTGGTGATTAGAATATATATAGTGGAAAACAGTTCATTTAGGCATTCAGTGAAAGAAAGGTACAAAATTTTGTTAATATAATTTAGTTAGTGTCATAACAATTTCAATTTTGAAGATAGTTTGTTTAAATTTTAGATTGTCTATAGAATTTAATTAGTTTTATAAGAATATCAGTTTAAAGATAGTTTATTTTAAATTTACATTGACTAGGTTAGATATATATGTGTGTTTCATAATAGTTATAATAAAGATAATTTAAAAAAGTACTTACAAGCTAATTCTTTGAGAACCGCGATAAAAACCCTATATATTATATTATTAAAAATACTCATTGCTCATCATTCAAACATAAAAAACACATCATAACAATTTGGCACCCAACGCGGTGGCTCTCTATTTAAAAGAATTAGTTTGGGAAGATAAGTGCTCTCATATAATTAAATTAATTATCAGTAGAAAGGAAAAATTATAGAATTTATTTTTAATTATATTTGAACAAGTAAAGTCTCAAAATGTCTCAAGGAAAGAAAGGTACAAGAAGAAAAAAGAATGAAGAAGATGTGGAAGTAGAAACACAACCTATACAAGAGGAGAGTTTAGTTCAAGTTCCACAAGATACTGCAGAAATGAATCCAGAAAGAGAGGAAAATGTCAATATGGCAGCTTTGATGTCATTAATGATGCAGATGAACAAGACAATAGAAGAGAATTCAAAAGAAATCAAAGAAGACATAAAAAAATTGGAAGAGAATTCAAAAGAAGTCAAAGAAGACATGAAAAAAATGGAACAGAAATTGGAAGAGAATTATAGAAAATTAGAAAAGAAAATAGAAGATAATAATAATAAAATTGTAAAACAAATGGAAAAACAAATGGATAAAAAACTTGAAGCTGCAGAAAAAAAAGTTGCAAATGAAATAAAAAGTATACGGAATGACTACAAGAAAAGGATAGACAATGAGAGGACAGAAGTAAAGAGGATTATTCAAGATAATAAAATAGATATAGAACAGAAAATAGAGTTACAGAAATGTAACTTAGAAGTAAAAATTAACGAAGACAGGAGAAACACAGAAGAAAAATTAGACGATATACAACAAAATATCCAAATAAATAGTAATCAAATAAGAAATGTGGAACAGAGAATAGATGATATTTCACAAATGAGAGACATAGGTAGACCTTACTTAAATTTAACAAATGAGATTGGGATTAAATTCTCTGGTAATATAAAAAATTTGCATCCTAGAGTATACATAAATAGTTTAAAACATAAATTAAGATTTGTGAATAATATTAATGATATTAAAGATTATATTAGAATGACATTAAATGACAATGCAGCAACTTGGTTTGCTAGTATTGAAAATGATTTAAATAACTTTCAAACATTTGAAAATAAATTTTTAAATTATTATTGGGGTGAATTAGAGCAAGCCAAGTTTAGAGAAATTCTATATTTTGGAAAGTATAATCACAATTTAAAATCAAATATGGTAGATTATGCATTAAAACTGATAACAGTTGCAAAATATTTAGAACCACCACTTAGAGAGGATGAAACAGTCTTAAATGTATCTAGACATTTTGATGCTGATGTTGTGCAAACCGTAACTGTACAAAATATTCAAACAATAGATAGTTTTATTAATTTTATTCAAAGAATACAAAGAGGCAATATGACAAGTAATAATAACAACAAGAAAAACAATAATAATAGATATGGTGATAGTTTACAAAATTTTAATAATACTAACAGTAATCCAAATAGACAGAACTTTAATAATAATACTAGTTATAATAGACAAAATTTTAATAATAATACTAATTATAATAGACAACATTTTAATAACAGTACTAATAATAATAGACAAGATTTTAACAATAGAAGAAATACAGAGCGACCTAACTATAACAGACAGGTAAATTGTGTTCGAAGGAATAGGAGCTGCGAAGACAGGGAACGAAATCGTACAAGGCAAGAAAATGTGAGTAGAAGTCATAGTAGGGAAAGACATAGTACATCAGATCCAAGTGGTCAGATACAATCTGACAATTCTAATAATCAAAATTTTGTGCAGTAAACTTTCTGAATTACAAGTTAGGCCATTGCTATTATGAAAAACCTTCTGAATTTATTTCTCTAGATGAAGATAAAATTATTGAATCTATTAATTTAATTTAGGTATATAAATGCTTTGGCCAAAAATAATATGATTAAGATTATGATAGATACTGGTTCAGAAAGTACTTTAGTCTCGGAGAATTTTATTTTTAATACATTAAAATTATCAGATATAATAAAGATTCCAAAAATTAAAATTGTTGGTGCAAATAATAAGAAGTTGGGTGAAATTGATAAACTAGCCAATTTTAAAATTAATATTCTTAATAAAGAAATTAATATGCAAGGATTTATTGTCAAGGATTTATGTGTTGATATATTAATGGGAAATGATGAATTGGAAAAGAAGAAAGTAAAGATAGATTTTGAAGAAAAAATGGTAACTTTGGAAGGGCAAATAATTAAATTTATGCAGAAAGATGAGGTAGAAGAAGGAATAAGAGTTGATAGGATATTATTAAAAGAAAATAATGATATTTATGAAGAAGAAATGTATTTTGATGATAGGGAAATGTCCCAGAAGAATGTAAAGAATAATTATTGTAGTGAATATTTAAGGAATGGAAATTTTAAGCAGATGGATGCCTACGAGGCGGAGTGCGTAAAATTGGAAGCAAGGAATAATGAGTACATAATGAAGAATAATGTTATTTGTAAAGAAGAAGATATGATGAAAGTTTTAAATTGCCCTGAAGAATATAAATCAATAGTCATTTCCATATTGCAGCAACACAAGGGACTTGTCAATAAAGAAAATAGAATTGCACAAAATTATATCCATAGTATAAAAGTTAAAGAAGAAAAAGATTTTAAAACAAAATCATACCCAATACCATATAAATACAGAGAAGAAGTAAACAAAACAATTAATAATATGTTAGAAGATGGGATCATTGAGAAGGCAGACACACGTTTTATTAACCCCATAGTAGTAGTACGAAAAAGATCAGGTGAAATCAGGTTATGTTTGGATGCAAGGAATATTAACAAGATTACTGAAAAGCAATTTGAAGCACCAATGAGTATAGATGGAATATTAGGAAGAATTACAGGAATGTCATTTTTCACTAAAATCGATTTACAGCATAGTTTCTGGTTAATACCTCTAGAAAGAAAAAGTAGACAGTATACAGGATTTCAGATAGATGGAGTAGTATATCAATTCAAAGTAGTACCATTTGGACTTCAATCATCTTGCAGTGCTCTATGTAGATGTCTTCATGATATTTTGGATCAATATGAACATTTTGTAATTCACTACATTGATGATATCTTAATTTTTTCTAAAACGGCTGAAGATCATGAGAAACACCTAAAAATTATAATAAATAGATTAGACAAAGTTGGACTAAAAATAAATCAAGAAAAATGTACATTTTTTCAAAAAGAAGTCATATATCTAGGTTATAAACTTAACACTAAGGGAATCGAAATGGATCCAGAACGGACACAAGTCATTCAGGAATATAAAACACCACACAATTTAAGAACTTTAAGAGGATTTATTGGAATAATTAATTATTATAAAAGGATGATACCAGATCTAAGTATAAAAGAAATTCCATTACTTGAACTACTGAGAAAAGGTGTAAAATGGAGATGGGATCAGAGAAGAGAACTAGCATTCCAAGAAATTAAAAACATTTTTCTGTCAAATTTGAAAATATACTATCCTGACTACACACAGCCATTCATATTAAGAACAGATGCATCAATAGAGAGATTATCAGGGGTATTATTACAAATACATGATGGGGTCGAATACCCAATACAATTCATTTCAAGAATTACAAAGCCACATGAAAAGGGTTACTCAGTTTCAGAATTAGAACTAGCAAGTATAATACACTGTGTCACAAAATTAAGATTTTATTTGTTGGGTAATGAATTTACAATAGAAACAGATCACCAAGCTTTAACATCTATATTAAATAACAAATATGGAAACAGTAGAATACATCGGTGGAGTCTAATACTTAGTGAATACTGCTTTGAAATCAAATACATTTCTGGAAAATCCAATATAGTGGCAGATGCTTTATCAAGGCTAGAAAATACACCACAAAAAGGGCAGCGAACAATAAAAATTGGATTAAATCAATTAGTAGAAAGTACTGGATTATATTCTAAAGAAGAAATTATAAGAGATCAGATCAATTTGAGTGAAAAACAAAAAGTCCTTAGGAAAGATGGGGTATATTATAAAATAATAAATGGCATAGAAGTATATGTAATAACTAGAACTTTAGCAAAGAAAATATTGAAAAATTTACATAACAATTATATGCATATTGGTTCAAGAAAGCTATGGATGCTATTTAGGGACAATTATTTTGCAAAGAATGACATAAGTATAGCAAAAGAAATTACTACCCAATGCCCAATATGTCAACTAAAAGAATTTCAAAAACCTTTAACACAAATATAATAACACTAATAACTTACTGATATATCCATTTTATTCAATAGACTTGATTTGTTAAATGGTAGATGGTAGATTTCATTATTTTGAATCAATTTGACATCATACTTGTTGAATTTTGTATATATGGAAATTAATTTGTACCCTAAAAATCATAATTTGGGGTTAGATACAGAATTGATTGTGTAAATGTCTTTATAAAAAGTGTAAAACTTACCAATTCATATGGATAAAAGCCTGTTGAATGGAAATAATTCCTAGATTTTGTCTATAAATAAACAGAACACAATATCCATTATAATTTTAATTAAGGTTATATTTTATTCTCTCCATTTGACATGACAGTTTGACCATAGAATAGCCGAACTGTGATCCGTTGTTCTCTGTTGTGATTTGACATAGACAGTGAACAGGGATGTATTTAACACATTTTAAATAAAAAAAATTTTGATTTATTAAATTTAATAAGGTATGAGAAAATTAATATTTAAAAAAATAATAAGTAAATTATTTATTTTAAATATTATTTTTGGGGTATTGTGACAATTAGGGTTTATAGAAAATAATTTATAAGTTATATACTACATAATATTAGATATTTGGTTGTTTTAAATAAGTTATATACTAGAGAATTTAATAAAAATATATTTATGTGAGGGCATTTTTAATAAATTAGCATATAATAATTGTAAAAAGTTGTATTTTAATATTGTAAATATATATAAGTGAGCCATGTGCTTAGGCAACCAAAAATACTCTCGGAGATTGACAGATATACTTACTCTGAAGTGACGTTTAAGAAATTTTACGAATATAAGTGGGTTATAATAATATATTGTTTGAAATGTGTATTTTATTAAATTAGAATGTTAAGTTACTAATTTAATTATATATTCTGATCTGAAAAGCCTAAATGTAAACAAAATTATTAATAGAAAAGAATGGAATTCTCTGGATCTCCGGAGATGGCCATGTTTGCGAATTCCAGAAAATTCATACAAGTATGAAATAGAACAAATTGGAACAGGATCTCATACGAGATGGTTCTAGAATGTCCAAAAGATATAAATACCCGTGATTTGGATTCAAGAAGGCAGTTTTGGAAGTTTTTAGTCAGAAGTCAAGCAGTTTATTATGAAAGTTAGTTGGAGTCAGTGAATCAAGTACAAATAGTCAAAATGTTTAATATAGTGAGTTAAATGAAGATTAAAAATTATGCATATAATTTAATGCACATTTATAATTATACACAAATAATTATTGAAGATAAAAAAAGGTATATTGGAAGAAATTAAATTATATTATGGTTGGAGATTAGTATAAATCAAATTATAATAATTGGATATTGGTATATTGAAAAGAAGAATAAATATAAATGCTGTTTGCTGGTTTGGTTGGTGGTGTATACATGCTGGTGAAGAAAACTATATCTTAAATTGGTAGAAGCTGATAATTGGAAAAAGAAATTTCACAAAAACAAGGATAACCGAAGTACGAAGACTTTCAGTGGTGATTAGAATATATATAGTGGAAAACAGTTCATTTAGGCATTCAGTGAAAGAAAGGTACAAAATTTTGTTAATATAATTTAGTTAGTGTCATAACAATTTCAATTTTGAAGATAGTTTGTTTAAATTTTAGATTGTCTATAGAATTTAATTAGTTTTATAAGAATATCAGTTTAAAGATAGTTTATTTTAAATTTACATTGACTAGGTTAGATATATATGTGTGTTTCATAATAGTTATAATAAAGATAATTTAAAAAAGTACTTACAAGCTAATTCTTTGAGAACCGCGATAAAAACCCTATATATTATATTATTAAAAATACTCATTGCTCATCATTCAAACAAAAAACACATCATAACAATATATATATATATATATATATATATATATATATATATATATATATATATATATAAAGAGTATCTGGGGTATGTGGAGGTGTTTTTGTTGAAAAACCTTAGAGTGCTTCTTTGGAATTCTATCCAACTTTTCTCAGCATAATCGGCGAGAGTTCAAATTGCCATGATGGTAGCATTCTTAGTGGACACAGCACTTAAAGAGACACTATTCTTTCTTCGCTTATTCTATTATATATATATATATATATATATATATATATATATATATATATATATATATATATATATATATATATATATATATATATATATATATATATATATATATATATATATATATATATATATATGTTTGTTTTCACCGACCAATCACAAGAGCCCGCGCGCCGCCGAGAGAGTATTTAAACGAGCGCCGAAATGCCCAGTCGACCAGTACTAATCGAGTAACGACGAGAAGTAGATCCACCAGGCTTGAGAATGGCAAGTGAGACCTTGCCGAAACGTCGCCAAAACAATGGTTTTCAAGAAAACCAGCATTTTACAACGCGGAGTCAAACCCGGAAAAATAGTGACAGCATATATATATATATATATATATATATATATATATATATATATATATATATATATATATATATATATATATATATATGTAATTCTAAGTCTTAACAGTTTCGTCAAATATTTTATATTAGTAGAAGAAAGCATCAACCAATTATGTCTTTAACCCTCAACTGGCGTTGTGGTGTCAGGCGGACCCCAGTACTTTTTAAATCCATGTAAAACTTGTAAATTTAGCATATATGCCTGGCCATGCCATCTACCTTTAAGTTGGTGCACTTGTAAGCCACTCCGATATGCACGTCAACTGTGACTGTGTTTCAGTATTGCTCTGAATAACCAGCAGTAAAGTTCATTTGGGGCCTGTGTAGTACCACGACGCTAATAGTGTTTTATTTCTGAAATGGTAGGTTCTTCTAAAAGAGTGTATTTCGGACAGCCTAATTATGATGAAAGTGTAAGGCGGTGGTATGATGAATTAGAAAGCGAGTTTAGTGATTATGAGGACCACAACGACAAAGATTTTTCTCCAGAGAGTGACCATAACTCTGATTCTGAGATGGAAGATCAGGGGGATAATGCTGAAACAGAAGAAAGGCAGGCTATAGGTGAAGAAGAAGAGGGGCCAGAAACAACAAATGGAAAAATTTATTTTGGTAAAAATCGATACAAGTAGTCTGCTATTCTGGCCAATCCAGATTTGAACATTAGAACAAAAAAACACAATCTGGTAAAAGTTCTTCTGGGGTTGAAAGGACCTGCAAAATGTGGTGATGTCTCTGACCCGTTCAAAATATGGAGCCTTTACAGAGGATATGGAAAATGAAATAATTCTACAGACAAATGAAAAAATATTGTTATTTCAAGATAAATTTAGCAATTCTGATAGAACAGACCTGGGAGAACTAACAAAGGAAGAATTTAAAGTGTTTCTCGCTATATCGTATTACGTAAGACTTGCAAGAAATATTTGCAACAAATCTTCAGATCCATTATGTCTTTGAAAAGAGTATATATGTTGCTCGCATGTCTAAAGTTTGTTGACTGAATAGTTAGTGTAAATATTTTATTGCTTTTGTTTTAGGTTTGATAATGCAGATGATCGAGAAGAACGTAAAACTAATGATCGAACTGCAGCAGTGTCTTGATTATTTGAGCGTTTTGTAAAAAATTTCCAAGACTGTTATTTTATGGGAGAATTGTGTTGTAACGACGAAATGCTGATAGAATTTCGCGGTAGATGTAAGTTTCGCATATACATACCTAATAAACCTCGGAGATATGTAGAGACGCAAGTACCCACTATTTCTATAATGGCTATATTTACTGTGGTAAGGATACTGCTGGTTTTTCTCTAACAAATGAGGAGAGATGTTTCATGAAATCAACACAAGCGGTGTTAAAACTATGTTGGCACGCTCAAATGAAACAAAAAAGAAATACCTATGCAGTTCCTTTCAAGTCGGAGCGGAGCTGAACTTCCATTTATGGTTTTACAAATGACTACACTATAATTTCCTACGCTAAAAAAAAGGGAAGGCAGTTTTAATATCATTAATGCACCATACCGAATGTGAGGACATAGAATCTGGTAAACCCGAAATCATTTGCCTCTATAATCAAACAAAAGGCGGTGTGGATATACTAGATCCGAAATGCACCACATATTCTACTAACCGGCGAACTAGGCAATGGCCAATGATTATTTTTTTAACAATATTGAATATCGCAGGTGTCAATGCACACATTTTACATGGATGTTATAAAAACAACCAAGCGATAGAGAGAAAAGCCTTTTACAAAATTCTTGAAAGACAACTTGCAGAACTATATTTCAATATAAGACTGTACAATTTTCGATACACTAGGGAGCTTCGCATGTGTAACAGTAGAATACTAAAGAAAGCTTTACCTGAAGCAGAGGAGGGAGAATAATCAGAACCAGAAACGAAAGATATGTGGTATCTGTGATCGAAAGAATGACAAAAAAACAAAAATGTCGTACAGCAAATGTTCCCGACCCATGTGCGGCGATTGCAGGGCATATGTTTGCAAGAATTGCACTTAGAAATATATTATTTGTAAACAGTTCGCAGTTTTGTTGATAATAATATATCTTAACTAGAGAGTTTGTATATTTTAGTTTCTTGTTCCTTATATGAAACGAAAAAATCAAGAAAAAAATAGTGATTTTATTTTTTATATTTGTTTTGTAAGAAATTATGTTCTGCTGTCAGAAAACCTTGAATAAGTTGTTACATTTTTTTAGCATTTGTCATTATTAATGAAAAATAAATAGCAATATTACATGGTTTTATTCCAGCTTAAATTATTAAAAATTATAACGAAATAATGAATTATGTCTTTATTAATTACACAAAAAAACTAAAAAAAAATGGGGTCCGGGAGACCCCAGGACGCAGTTACCGGCAGAATAAACCACGACGCCAGTTGAGGGTTAACAATATTTCTGTGTCATTATTTAATTAAGGTTATATTAGCATCGTTAATATTTTAGTCCCCTCTTGACTACGGCACTGCTTAACTGTGAAAAAAAAAATCAGTGAAATAGATGCAGCATTAATATTCCCAGACGGCTTAATTTCAATGATTAAGAACACATTTTCAAACAAGTATGTTAATAAAATAAATGTATCCCATTCGTGTATGCATTTCGACATTAATTATAAAGCCTGACATTGTCAGTTTCACAGTTTGTGCACACACGTAAAAAATGTAAAATAATTGTTAATAGGTTAACACACAATGCGCGGAGAACAGTATTACGTGATGGTTGTTTACATACGATAAAAATAGATATGATGCAACAAATAATGTACCCAATACGTATTGACCTCTTGTTCAAAAACGGCATTCTCTTCTAGTTACTGTATGGTCTATGAACGATTTTTTCAATAAGGTGATGCCAAAGTGTCGTCAGCAATCTGTAATTTACATAAACATTTGGAAAAGGTAAAAGTTTTGTTTTGTAACAATGAAGGTGTCTAGATTTAAACAATAAATAGTAACACAGGGTCACTTTCTTATCTCAATTGGTATGCGAGTAAACATTTCCAAATAAGTAACTTCAAAATAGTCTCGATAACAGTTACTGACAATATCAATTACATATAGGTGTGAAATAAAATTATCAGTGTGAAAGAGGACCTCTTAAAAAATAAATGTCTTTGATTTGGGAGTGAAATAATTCCTTCTAAAGGGCAAGAACCAGAAGATAAAATTTTATATTGTTGGTACATATGTCTAGTATCTAAAAGCAGATGATACGATGTCGGCCAGACAAATACGTTCTTTGTGGGCCAAGACCACCTGTGAATTAACAATAAGATATATCAGACTAATTTCCTCCTGGTGGTAAACAATTCACGTTTTACTTACTAATTTAATCATTGTTACTGGTATAAAAAATGAGTGGTATATAATATCAATTAAAAACACGACAGAATTTTGTTTTAAACATAACCTTCTTGGCTAAAAGAAAAACATCGAATCACAAATTAACTAAGGAACACAATCATTTAATATATTGGAAACCAACTGAGTTGATTAAATGTCACGACGTTTGTCATTAACGTGGAAAGAACCGTCAATTAATCGGGAAAACTCAAGTTGCCGCCCCGTTTCTCCATAACCATAGACAACACTAAAAATAAGAGCAGTCGGAACACTCTTCGGGCCACCCGGACACATCGATCGACCTCGGGGCCGGGGGCGTGAGGACATCCTGGTGCACGCACACCTACCACGGCAATTCCGAGCTTGCGCCCCGGGATGGCCTATACCGGTATTTTTTGTTAACCGATACCTAGGTATGCTATTTATATCCTCATTCTTAAAAAAATATGTTGTTACAGTTAAAGTATTACAGTAGTTATAATCAAATATGGTCACTTTTTTTCTTAATGTGCTACACAATCGTATCCTATTTAGTGCTCTTCCGTCACGTCTTTTTCGAACTTACTCTTCTAGTACTTACATAAACTCAGCAAATATTTCTGTTAGATAACTTTATTGGATAGATTTAAATTAACGAAGATGAAATAAGGAGTAGATTAGATGTCTATCTTGTTAACTTTGGATATCATAGCGGGAACATTTTTACCAAATTGAGACATATTCCGGGAGATATATAGTATATGGAGGGTAGGGCCATTAATGAACCAGACTTCTAATATCCGTTGATAAATGCCGATCCACGTACTTGTATATCTGATAGGTAAGGACTGGACACCACCTTGCATTATCTACCAACTCGAGTAGATGTAGGTGCAATTTAAGTTTGCAATGGTAAATGAGTATCCCCACCATCAGGGAACAACTCCTACGATTACCAGAAGGAGTTGGGCTCTCAAACTCCAGAAAGGCTTGTGGTCTGTCTCATAAGCTGACTACCGATGTAGTAGTCCAGTAACCACTTATAGAGAAGCTCCCTAAGACTACATTCAGTGCTAACAAGTACTCTGTTAATTTCCCTGTTATAATTGAGTGTTCTGGCACCCCTATTAAATTAATTGAGCTTCTTATTGCAATGCGAGGTAGAGTTCTTTTGTCAAAAATCCAGAAAGAATACTGCGTTGCTTCCAGGATCGTTAACGTTGCCTGTCTTCCTGAGCACATATATGATCCTACCAAAGAAGTACTTATCCACTATCGCTTGAAGACACACTAAGATCTGTCTAGAAGGCCGATGCATAGGAACCAAGGACTTGAGTCAAACCCGGTACTACACCCACATATTTTCTAAACAGTTTTACATAATGTTGCTTTAATGTAACTTTTTGTATCTGCAAAATGTGACTAATATTAAGTGCCAAGAAAAACTAAGTTTCAGATAGATAAGAATCTGAATGAGCATAAATGCTTCTATAATCTTGCTTATTAGTTTAGTCAGCAGATAAGACAAGATTATAAAAGCGCATATGTCTTATAAAATTTTTGTATTTTGCAGCAAATGAAATCAATTTTTATAAATCTGTTATAAATAAACGTTGCCCAATGTTTGCCATTTCTCATGAGATCAATTAAATTTATCACTTCCATTGACGGCTATGAAATTTTCATTGCTGGAGCCTAATCTTCAAAAGTTATAACATGAAATTTCGATTTTAAATTTTGGCAACAAATATGAGGCATTTGAAATATGCCCAAAAAACGATGAATTATTTAAACATTCACATCACGAACGATCGTACGTAATGGAAAATGACTCCACGAAGACGGTATTAGGTGGAATTTTTAGCTCAAGTTATGTTATTTCTAAAAACGTACTTGTATAATCAAAAAGAAGCAGTTTTAAATATTTTAGATAGTTTGTAATGTGAAAGTTTAAATTCAGCGTTTTTTAGCCATATTTTAAATGTCTCACATTTGTTGTCAGAACTTAAAACTGAAATTTCAGGCTATATGTTTTGAGCAATGAAAATTCAATAGTGACCGGTCAATAGAAGTGATACATTTTATAGATCTCATGAGAATCGTAGAAAATTTATTACAAACGTAGTTTTTACACAAACGGTTTTTTTAACACATTTATAGAAACTGACTTCATTTACAACAAAATGCAAAAATTACATAGGAAAGCTGCACTATTCACCTTTAAAACGCATTTACATTTTTGTGGATAGGACACTCTGATCAAAAGATATCGAACTTTTACCGTCTAGTTGATACAAATTTTATTTAAAATTGATTTCGCGCGGGAACCTGAAGTTGAAAATCACCGGTCGCTTCAAGCGTCGTTCTTTCTACAGAAAAAGTGCTAATAAACATTTTTGTTAAAATTATCTCAGCTACATTTTTATTCGAAAATTTTTTTTCTACGGAGTACTTATTTTTAGTAAATTGATTTTTTTCGCCCCCCCCCTAACTACGAGTGGTGGTTTTAGGGGGAAGTCGGGGGGTAAAAGTGGTAAATCTTTTTTCATCTTACCTAGATCGGATCTTACCTAGAAACATTCTAAAATAAGTCAGTGTCACTGTTATTTCAATTTCTTTTTTTTTTTTAGAAAATGTAATTAATAATAAGTGCTAGGAAGAAAGTGTTAGATTAATAAGAATAACATCACACAACTGCTTAAAGCCAATTTCTAAACGGATCGGGATATCGAGGCCAATAAAAAAAATGAATTTACTGGACCGATAACAATGTTATTGACTAACATGACAAAAGAGGGAACTAAATTGAATGAGGAAAAAATTTGATTCCATTTTAATAAAAACATTAAAATAGTTCATAGTCTACAAAAAGTCAAGACCCAAAAAACTGTATCCCTCAAATTCAATGTTCACTTTATGAAACGTTACATTAAATTTAATCGTTACAAAATAACGGTAACACATAATTCAAACCATCTCGAATTACAATATTTCTTCCCTTGAGCGCGTCTGGACGGTGTTACTCTGTGACGTCACCGGGTGCGAATCCATTTTCGATTAGGAAGTAAGGGTGTCTAGCTAGAAAATTTTTATTATTATATTTGGCATTTATGAATGTGCATACATTCACCATCGTGAAAATATGTTAAAAATTAAATAAAATTCCGTTATTTAACTCACGGGATATACAAAAAATTTGTTTAAAATTACATGTCTTGAAAAACTAACTTTCAAATTGAAAACTGTCAAAATACGATAAAAAAAGTGTCAAATATATTAATTTATACTTATCATATATTGCAATCAATATGTATGTATGTTTCAGGTGCATTGGTAAATGTAATAATCTCTGAGTATTTATCCCAATTATTATCAGTTTCATAAACTAATTGTTACGAAAAAACTTTATACAAATTTATATATTTTCAGATGAGTCGGGGACTTAGCGGGAGGCAAAGTCGCTAGTGAGCAGTTTAAAAGTTCCATGGTTTGCATTAGGCGCCAACCTAAGAAAAATTTCAGTTGCATCAGTATACCGTCCAAAATTGATTTGCGGCTTTGAATTGGAATTCTCAAGTGAGAGAAATTAAGGTGAGAAATATAGTCTTGTAAGTCAGTAACGTTCATTGAATGATTTCTAGCGGAAAGCGTAATACTTAGTACAAGATTCCACTGCGGCATCACTACGTTCATAATGTAGTTAATCAAACTCACATATAAATGTTTTTGATGGGTTGGAGTCAATAAAAGGGGCTATTGGTTAACTATTTAATATCTCGAGCTTTCAATTGTGTTTACAATTCTTATCAAGAGCTGCTAAAAAAGACAAAATATCTTACAAAGTTGAACTAGAAAGAAAAACATTTTTTGTTAACTCACCAAATAAAATTAGTTTCGTTAATAAAAATTGCTGCAAATACATTTCAAAAAGAATTAATACTAAAATGCCCTTATCTAATAAATTCCTCCCTGAAATTTTAATAATTTTGAAAACATTATTTATTCGAAAATTTCGAATGTTTTCAAAATTACATAATGTTTTCAAAATTATTAAAATTTCAGGGAAGAATTTATTAGATAAGGGCATTTTAGTATTAATTCTTTTTGAAATGTATTTGCAGCAATTTTTATTAACGAAACTAATTTTATTTGGTGAGTTAACAAAAAATATTTTTCTTTCTATTTCAACTTTGTAAGATATTTTGTCTTTTTTAGCAGCTCTTGATAAGAATTGTAAACACAATTGAAAGCTCGAGATATTAAATAGTTAACCAATAGCCCCTTTTATTGACTCCAACCCATCAAAAACATTTATATATTTTTTCCAAACGTCAATAATAGCCAGTCAAAAAGTGGCCGTAAATATTTTTAATCCAATTAATAGTAATTAATGTTTGTACAATTATTTTATTTCGTTTTTATTTAATTTATATATTTTTTTATCAAATTACAGCTAATTTTTTTTCTTAATATGATGATGTTGCCTGAGAAGAAATGGTCACAAATTAGGGTTGCCAGCTGTTAAACACGCGAGGTATCAAAGATAAAGTAAAATATAGTTAACGCGAAACGACACTGGTTTGACAAGTCATAATTATGTTGTATATTATTAGTTTCGTTCCCAATACGAGTACTCAACGCGTTCAGGATTACTTCACTTGATCACGCAATGAGCGTTGGCGGTGATCAAGTTCTGTACTGGATAGGGACTGCTCATGATACAAAGAATAACAGGTATGATACTCCCAAGCGCGAAATTGGGATGGGTTCGCGCATGACCTCACAATGAGAGTGATCATTTAAATTTTTTTTTGTATTCTTCGACCTGCCTTTAAGTAGATTTATGAATAAACTTTTGGGATTTTGACAGATGAAGAAAAGGAACAGCATCACTCTTCAGCTTAGGTCCCTTCTTTGATTCATATTGTAGCAATTCATTCTGCAAATTTGTTTTAAAGTATTCCAGTTTAAAGTTTTTGGAACAAATCCTTGAGGTTTTAGTATTAAATTTGTCTTCACGGTAACAAGCAATAACCTAGTTTTTCCACTACCGAGTACTTGAGTAAACCATGAAACCTACCAGATTTATCGGCATCTCTTGTCTGATTATCAGTATAGTTGAATATTGAGTACTGACTCAATAATAATTAAACATACCTTATCTAGAACTTCTAGGACACCTACAAAGCCACTATCACTTATAAAATCGAATAAAGAGTTCAAAATATTCCTAATGATATTTTTTTTACACTAAAAAGCCTACAAATCAACTTAAATCTCAGAAAACACCATAAAATCTACAACAATCTTGCCAAAGAAGCCAAAAACTAAAAATTGATAAAACTCCCGTTATAAACAGATATTACAATGACGGCCACTCTCATGGTGACGTCAAGAGTACGAGATCTGCTGACAGTGTTCTGCGCAATATCATACCCGTTATTCTTTGTATGATGGGAACTACTAGTCCAGAATTTTGTCGTTCGCGGTTAGTTAGTCCGTAGTGCAGAACCAGTTCAACCTTGGGATCTGAAGAGAATTTCGAGTTCGTACATGTGCAATAGGAATTCCAAACATCTTTGTTTGTGTTATCGTTTAACTGGATAAAAAAATAGGTTTATTAAATTTACTTTTTAAATCATTTAATTTTGTGGATAAGTTGTGAATTACCAGTTATTTGTTTGCTTTTTAACATAATCAATTTTGTTATTAAATTAAAATGTCAATAAAAAAACTTCGCTTCAATAAATCAAGTTGTAAAATAAAACAAACCAGGCATAGAAGACTGCATTGAACTACAGGTTGTTTAAAATTCATTTGCGGTGTAAATCAATCCTAAACTGATTATGAACCGCGCTTGCCTATAACACGGTTACTAAGAGGATTCTGAACTGATCCTGAACGACTCCAGCACTTATGAACGTAGTGATCCTGCAGTGGGATCTTAGACTATAAGACACTAAAACACCGGAACATACAGTATGTTACATTTTCTTATGTTCTTACATTCTTAATACAAAGGTATGTTCAACGAAAAGATGACTCTTTTCAGAACTTCGTCATTATATTGTATTATAGTCTATTTGATTTAATTAAGTGAATACAGTGTATAAATTTGAATACAGATAAAAAGCACAAATAATATCTACTTTTTTTTTAATATCATTTGGTGAAAATCCGTAGCAGATAGATCTATTAAGAATACAATAAGTTATATATGCCTATATTATTTCATACTAATTACACCAGATGTGTTTACTTCATTGTAAGTTGTTTCCGTTTTTTTCCTTTCATTGGGATTTAAAACAATTTATATATAATTATTTATCATTCTTACAGATTTTAATTAAAAGCATTAGATTAACAATTTTGTGAAGATGGAGCACAGAGAGTCGAAACACGAAACATGTTCTGAAGGTAAGAATTTTGCATATGTTTACTCAATGGTTTGTAACTTTATCGTGATACCTTGTTAGAACTACAACCATTATTGATTAATGATTTGCAGTGTTTGAAGCAAATCAGCAAGAAGAGGACATTGATGCATCGTTGTTTTGTCCATATGTGATTCTAGATGAAGAAACTGACAGGATCTCCACAGATAACGGTGAGTAGTCTAATGTGCTTACTTTATAATCTATTAAAATAAACATATTTTAGAAAAATATAGACATACTTTCAAAATGCCATGTTTTAAATTGGTCTTAATTTTAATTTTTGTAAGTGGTAAATTACTCTGCTATATTTTGTATAGTATAGGCCTATACATTTAAAAAAAATTTTAAAAACTGTTTGGCCCTAAAGAACAACAAACAAATAAACAAGAAATCTCCTTCATGGCAATAAAAAGGAAGACATTCCTTGATAATCTAGGGCCTCGCAATGTATATATAGGCTGGCAGAGATCAATCAGTGGTCTTTATCGAAATTCACATTACACACTTCAATCTGTTTTCTGTTAAAAAATATTCATACGCGTAGAAATGAAAATTTGCGACAATTGCGAGAAAAAGTAAAAATATCATTTTGGAATTTTGCTTATGGGGAATCCGAAAGCAGAAGTTTGTGAAAATTGGGTATGAAAAATTCTACTGTATAATTTAAAACATCAACTTATTTATGTATTATGCTACTGTTTATTTTCAGAACTGAAATGATTCTTGCATTATTACTAAATGTAAAGCATCTTTGTAATTAGCACCTTTGTAAATGACTTCAATATTTTCTTACCGATGCATTTGCAATAATAATATTCATTCTCTGTGATAGGATCATCTCTGTGTACTTAATGTACGTATTCTACTTGACTTATTTGAATAACGTATAGTATCCAAGTCTTTTTTCTTTTAGATGAACACATCGATAATTACATGGAAGCTGATCCCTTAGACTATAACATAATTGGAATCAAAGGTATTTTTCTGTTATTTATATTTTTTGCAGCTACAGTCCTTATATTACTTCTATTATGGTTTTAGCAAAATTCCGATTGACTGATGATGAAGAATCTCTAAGACAAAAGATATATTGTGCAAAAGAATGTAAGTTGAATCTCTAAATTTCAAATGACACGAAATGTTAATAAATGTAGTACACACACACACACACACACACACACACACACACACACACACACACATATATATATATATATATATATATATATATATATATATATATATATATATATATCCTCTAAAATAACAGCTGAATTGGTAGATGAAAAAGGGGGGTTGAGGTTAATTGGGTATACAGCTGATTAAAAGCCAAGTGTACTCTGTTTAACAATTCATTATATTTCGCCAATTTTCATTGGCATCATTAGATGAGAGCTACAATTATTTAAAACATGGTAAAATACAATTTAATAATAGTTTGTTGTTTATATACTTACTTAATTGAGGTTAATGGCAGTGCGATTTATTTTAATACCATCAAGTAAAAATTTTTTTGTTGGAATAATGTTGATTGTAGTTGATGTTGATTACAAATTAAAATATAGGAAACAAATACAATTTAAATTAAAAATAAAACAGACACAACGTTTAGTTCGGTAAATGTCATTAAGGTTACGTACTAGAACTATCAAATATCGAATATTATTAATTGACTTTTGTGAAGATGATTAGTTCCATGGTGTTGACGTAGTAGTTGTTTATTTGATTAATATTTACTGTAAGGTGTGTTATAGTTGAAAAATTTTTGAAATTACATTATGTGTTGTATTAATTATTTAATAGTTATATGTGTCTATTTATAATGTTTGTTTTTCGATGTGTAATAAATAAGCATAAATCTCACTCAGATGTTCAACATCTGATTTATTATTTATTAAATTATCCATTTGAGTGATAAATGCCATCTCGAGGAAGAGTCTTTTATTGAGATTATTTTCCATTGCAAGAATCTTTGTTTCACTGTAGTTCATTATGTGGTGTTCATTATGTACGTGTTTTGCAAGGGAACATCTATCAGGATATAATCTGCTGTCACTCTTGTGGGAAGTGATGCGACTTTTATAAGCGATATCATAAGCATAGCACAAAAATTAATCTTATAAAACAAATGAAAAACAGAATTTTACAGATTGCAGATCAATCACTCTATTATAAAAACCTAAAAATCCTTCATCAGCTCTTTCTAGACAATTCATACCCAAACACATTACTTACTAAAATACTATTCAACACAACAAATGATACATTATCTGTAACACAAACCATCTCTAACCACACACCACAAAACACTACACCTACACTAGACACAACCCCTAACACTAATTTAACTCCTTTTAAATACTTTAAATTACCCTTCATACAAGACTTAACACCGAAACTTACACGAATTTTCAAATCAGTTGACGACAACATAAAAATCGCTAATTACACAGTGTTAAACATTAATTCGATATTCACCAAACTAAAAGATAAAACACCTACTGATCAATTATCTAATATAGTCTATCGTATCCCGTGCGGAAGTTGTAACAAACAATATATTGGCCAAACCAACAGACACCTAAAAAGTCGCATCACTTCCCACAAGAGTGACAGCAGATTATATCCTGATAGATGTTCCCTTGCAAAACACGTACACGATGAACACCACATAATGAACTACAGTGAAACAAAGATTCTTGCAATGGAAAATAATCTCAATAAAAGACTCTTCCTCGAGATGGCATTTATCACTCAAATGGATAATTTAATAAATAAGAAATCAGATGTTGAACATCTGAGTGAGATTTATGCTTATTTATTACACATCGAAAAACAAACATTATAAATAGACACATATAATTATTAAATAATTAATACAACACATAATGTAATTTCAAAAAATTTTCAACTATAACACACCTTACAGTAAATATTAATCAAATAAACAACTACTACGTCAACACCATGGAACTAATCATCTTCACAAAAGTCAATTAATAACATTCGATATTTGATAGTTCTAGTACTTAACCTTAATGACATTTACCGAACTAAACGTTGTGTCTGTTTTATTTTTAATTTAAATTGTATTTGTTTCCTATATTTTAATTTGTAATCAACATCAACTACAATCAACATTATTCCAACAAAAAAATTTTTACTTGATGGTATTAAAATAAATCGCACTGCCATTAACCTCAATTAAGTAAGTATATAAACAACAAACTATTATTAAATTGTATTTTACCATGTTTTAAATAATTGTAGCTCTCATCTGATGATGCCAATGAAAATTGGCGAAATATAATGAATTGTTAAACAGAGTACACTTGGCTTTTAATCAGCTGTATACCCAATTAACCTCAACCCCCCCTTTTTATATATATATATATATATATATATATATATATATATATATATATATATATATATATATATATAAAAGCGTCAAGAAATAAATATATAGGTATGTATATAATTTGAACATAATTTTCATGAATTTTAGTTTTAATATTGAACACTAATTGTGTTTTAAATTGGTATTAACACAATTATATCATAATTATTGATGACTAGCACTACTAGTGGAGCCACCCTGGTATGTTATTGATTTTGAAATTACTGCGTTACTTATAGTCAAATGTCATGCCACTTGTTGATTTCGTGAGAGTGAGAATTTTGTACGCGGTTTTTAAAATTAACTAAACCAAGAGTTCATTTTTGGTTTCGCCTTTTGTACTAGCCTTTGAAGTGTTAACTAGGGTGATGACTACATTGGTAACTATGTTAATTGCAGTTCTTAAAAAAAACGCGAGGTTATGTTACTAAAAGTTAAATATACGTAATTTATCAATGGTTCAATTCATGTATTAAAGTTTATCTATATTATTTTTGTACATACTTATGTTCTTCGTACTGTATAAAACTAACGTATTTTTTGCTTTTTCTTTAAAAAAAATATTGAACTTATTATATTTAGAAGTTCATGGTTCCAAGTTGAGCTTTTTAAACTTTACTTTCATCAATTGACATTCTTGATAATTGATAATCTTGTACGTTTTTTCTTTGATATTTTCTCTATTTTTGTGAGTTTACTGATATACTTTTTGACTGAACTGATAATACGTATGAATTTGTAAACAAAACGTTTTCATTAAATAATGAAGTAGCAAGATCCTAAGTTTTCTTCTCCACTTTTGTAAACGATAATCCTCCCTAGTACTCCTAGTACACCTTAAAGTTAAGTATAAAATATACCATGTGTTACAGCATTAGATGGGTACTTCGATGGATTATTCAGGGAACCATATTTTTTCTTTCTATATTAATTTCCATGTTTCTCTAGCATCGACCGAGTCCTAGTAGCTTCTTACGAGAGAACGGAGGAAACGAAATCTGCTAGGGCGCTGGGCTGGTGCCTATCTATCGTAAAAGACGACTAATAGTTCAAAACAAACTTTGATAACGATAGTTATCAAAGTTTGCATTATTTATTTAAAATATCATCGCCAGCATTTTCGCTGATTATGCAGGAATTTTGTAAATCAATTAATATCGTTTTCAAGGACCATTTAAATTGAAAGGACAAACCGCATCGAGTACATTATGCTTTTTTTTGAGGTCTTTATGTGAAGAATTACACAACAATCTCTCACTAGCATATGGCTCTAAAAACTTCAACACTTGGTCATTGCTCCACCCAACCATAGTTAACGAAAAATTTACCAAACAATAAACTAATAAGTCCATGCACCGACAAGACAACGAGCAGCATGTAAACAGTCACTGTCACTCGCACTGCAAGTCCTTTGATTTCCGTTAAAAAACCGCCAACGAAGGGAGCGTACGACAGCGGCAGTGGCAAGAGTAATGGCAGCGCGAGAGACGTATTTACATACTCAAGCTGCTAACTTCCCTGCTCAATTCCCTGCTCAATTCCCTGCTCACTGCCGCGGAAGTGAGTCTCTTGGCAGTGACCTCTGAATCATACGAGGTGGGCCGTTATTCCCACCTGCGTTCACTTGTTCGCCCTCACAGAGATCACGGGTGGGTGTTCGTGTAGCAACAGAGGTACTGCTGGGACGTTTTAGCCCCACGCTATGGCTAGCGTGCCATCCTCAGCTGGAGACGGACTCGCAGGGGCATTGGTCCTGCCAGAATAGGATAGACTTCCTTCCGGATATATGGCTTTACCCTTTATGCACCCTGCGCTATCCAAAACTGGGCTTCTTGGGTCGTCAGCGTTAAGTATTCCCCGGACTTTAAATCCCAGGGAGGGAATCTTCGATATCCATTTTTGTTGACACGGATTCCTTGATGGGTATGGGGTCTGTTAGGGATAATCCATAAATAGTTTACTCATTAATAATAATAAACTAATTAGACAGTTCAAAGTATGATAGTCCATCGATTTTCATACAACGTAAAGTCCCTTTCCATTTTTAAAAAATATGGATGTAACATTAATTGTTGTATTCTAAAAAGCCCCATTGAATAAACATCAGTGTTAAACGCTACCAACGATCCAAAAACCCACTGTAGTTTTTAAAATGATGAAAACATTTGAAATCTTAACGAAATGTAGATGTTGCATTTTATTTTTAAAAGGTGTAACCCTTTAAATAACTTAATAGTTTTTCGTAAAATAATCAATATGTTAAGATAGATCTCGTAGATTCCTGAATACTCCATCGAAGTGACACTCTAATGATGTGGGCACATGGTATATTCTCTATTTACAATAAAGGACTTACGGAAATTGGAAGGGAGGCAGTTACCAAATGACAGATATCTGTATCGTTAAAATTGAATAAAATCGACCTGTTTATATAATAACCAAATGATAGCGTCGAGAACAGATGATTGTTTATTAGGTTATAGTAGTACTACCCTACGGTAGTAGTTCAATACGGTATAACTTTTATAATAATAATACGGTAAAACTTTTAGCTTGCCCTGTCCAAGCCACCAAAATCCACTGCACTTCCTGCAACTGTCATCTTGGAAGTGCTTTAAGTAATATCAAAAATGTTTACATTCATCCGCTTTTAAAAGTCATAATTTGCAAAGAATGTTTCGAGTTTTACACAGCAGGTGACTTTGAATTGGATGAAGATGGCCAAGAAAAATTCTGCAGATGGTGCGGTCAAGGTGGAAGACTTTTTTGCTGTAACGAATGCCCTAGGGTTTTTTGTACGGTAAGTGGGCCGCTTTCATTATGATATTAAAAGTCAAAACTCCATTATTAAGATGTAAACCAATAATTAATTTAAAAGATGACAAAAAATGAAAAATCTATGATGGATATTTGTTTTCTGTAAAAAAATAATTTTTTGTTTGTTTTAGACTTGTGTCAAATTAAATTTTTCGTCTAGCCAGTACAGCCAAATACGAAACACTCACTACTGGAAATGTTTTATATGCGATCCATCATCGATAATGCATCTTAAAGTGAAATGCTTTGAGTTTGCAAAATATTATCGCGAGGAATTGATGTAAGTATATATACACAACCAAACTTATATGGAAACTTTTCTAATCAAAATCACTAAAAAGTTTCGAACCAATTTCATCACCAGGAATCACATCTTTAAGACAGTATAAAATCATACATAAATTAATATTCCTTGTTTAAAGTTCTGCCTTTGTGCCAATTTTATGCTATCGGTAATAATGTATAACTATACAGAGAAATTATTAAATAAATATAAGGTTGAATGCTCGGATAAATGAACTTTGATCAAATAAAAGGCATATATCGAGCACAGTTTAATTTAATCTTGCCCAAGTACTTTCGATCCATAGATCATCTTCAGGGGCATTTCGTCAATTGCGGCCTATCCGACAAGAATAAAATGTCATAAACATATAATTATACAACACACTACACTACACAAGGACAAACAAACACTTTAAAATTATTGAAAAATAGCTACATTGCTTACAGAAGCCGGAGACAGAATCTCGGCTTCTGTAAGCAATGTAAGCTAATTTTAAGGCTGCTCCAGATAATTACGTTTAGCATCAGATGTCTATATGAAAAAATAAATATTTAGGGGTTTGCTTCAGTGATACTAATGACCAGACAAGAGAAATCAAGAGGCGAATAGAGATAGCGAGACAATCGTTTGTGAAAATGAAAAAGGTCCTATGCAGCCGGGACATAAATATAAACTTAAGAACGAGAATGTTAAGGTGCTATGTTTTCTCCGTTCTGCTGTACGGCATGGAAACCTGGACACTGAAAAAGATAAACATCAAAAACATTGAGGCATTCGAGATGTGGTGTTACAGGAGAATGTGGAAAATACCATGGACAGAAAGAGTAACAAATCAAGATGTTCTGCTGAAGATGGGGAAGGAATGCAAAGACATAAAAACCATACAAACGAAAAAACTGGAATATCTGAGCCACATAATGAGAGGAGAAAAGTACTCTCTGCTTAGACTCATAATCCAAGGAAAAATCTCGGGAAAGAGAAATGTGGGACGTAGGAGGATTTCCTGGTTGCGAAATTTAAGGGAGTGGTATGGGTGCAGTTCAATAGAGTTGTTTAGAGCTGCAGCCAACAAAGTGAAGATTGCTGTGATGGTAGCCAACCTCCGATAGAAGACGGTACTGCAAGAAGAAGAATCAGATGTCTTATCAAGGGAGTTAAAGATGGTACAGTCAAACCACAAAAAAACATAAAACTGCATACTTTACTGCAACAAGCCAACAGGTATTCATACAAAGCAGCTCTGACGAGGCAGGTGAAACATTTAGATAGTACCTACTGCATTTTATGTTTTTGTGGAATAGCCTAATTATTTCTAAAATTATTTCGACAGAATATTTTACACAAACACATAATCTGAGCAAAAAAAAACACAAAAAAACAAAATTACGTTAAATATATAAGGAGACTATAGATAAATAATTGAATACATACAAGGAATGTCTCACAAAATTGGAAAAATAAAGAGAAAATAAATAAATTGAAACATATAGTCTTTTTGACATATTACAAGACAGAAGAAAAAAATAAGTTGTAAGTACATTGTTATTTATTACCAAATTACACGGCGACAAAATTTGACTATGACTAATATAGATCAAACAGACAAATTTCGACAATATGGATTAAAAGTTGTGTTGATATCCCAATTTCATAATCTCCAATAAAGATAAGTATCGGCTCGTAACCATGCTAGTTGTAAGACATTATTTACAAACTCAAAATTTAAGTACACACGATTCAGGTAATACACCTAAGCAACGGATCTACTAATTTGAAGCTTATTTCTAGCGCAAATCCATACAAATCTGTAATTAAGGATATTATATTTTAAAACCATCTTTACCTGATTATCTGTAGTTAATACATACGCTTTACGAATGTCGATCGTTCATAAAAAATAATGCGGTAACTTTTTGTGCGGTCTGCTAGATAGACGATTGATTAATTGGTTTCTAGGTAGTTGTGTTGTATGACCCGCCGTCACATCTGCAGACAGCAGACAAAGGCAGATTTTAGGCAGAGGTGTCAATCTGCCAACAGGAATTTTTTGATCAGATTCAAATCAAGAAATCCGCGTAAAACGGAATAAAACTCGTCTTTAATTACAACAGGAGTTTTATACAAAAACTCACCCTATAGGAGCACAATTATAGGAAAAGCAAAAGATTAACATAATAAAAGTAGATCAAACAAAGGATGGAAACCAGCAAGACCCACAATAAAAAAATTATAAAACAATCACGTACGCTTATGTAGGAAACCTCATAGCTACTTTGAGTGAATCGACTGGACACAATCAGAAGGGAGGACGAGAGATGGACCAAAGATATAACTATCTGGACACAGAGAACAAGAAAAAGCTAACCCTAACCAAAGCTGACGAAAGCCATTGGCGGGACATATATCCAGGTATGCAGCACTAGACGCTGGGAAGCGATGATGATGAACTAACAAGATGGGCTTTTTAAAATCAAGGAAAAAATGATTTCTTTATTTTGATGTTCATTTTTAACAATCTCATTAAATTAATATATTGATTTATATTCTCAGAAGAAATTGTGTTGATTTTTAGATATATAGTTATAGTTTCCAGATATCTTTCCGTTATCAACATCACTTTCTTATGTACCATTGATTGTATCATAATTTGTTACATACTGTTCATGGTAACTAAACATCTAAAATATTCTCCACCTTATTCTATAGAAATTGATGTACCTTATCAATATCAATTTAATCATCATTTAATCTTCGCTTATCCACTGCTGGACATAGATCTCCCCCATAATTTTCCATCTATTTCGGTCTTGTGCCTCTTGCATTCAATTCCTATGACAACGTTTTAGATCGTCAGTCCAACGTGTTGGTGGACGACCTCTGCTTCGGTAGGCATCATCTCTTGGTCTCCATTCCAGTATCCGCTTTGTCCATCTATTATCTGTCATTCGAGCCACGTGACCTGCCCAGTTCCATTTCAGTGTTGCTATTCTCTCTACTGCATCAGCCACTCCTGTTCTTTGTCGTAGCTGGCGAGTTGGGATCATGTCTCGTAGTGAAACGCCCAACATAGCACGCTCCATCGCCCTTTGACACACACGGATCTTTTGAACTGTTCTCCTTGTCATGGTCAACGTTTCCGCACCTTAAGTTAACACTGGCAAAACACACTGATTAAACGTTTTTCTTTTAAGGCATATTGGTATATCAGACGATTTGAAAATATGGTTCAGCTTGCCGAAGGCTGCCCAAGTCAGTCTTATACGACGGAGAAGCTCAACGGTTTGGTTATCTTTTCCTATGCGAATCTCATGACCTAGGTATTTATAGGCCATTACCTGGTCTATGGATCTTGTTCCTACGCATATATCTTCGCTGACTACAAGATTTGTCATCATCTGGGTTTTAGATATATTTATTTTCAATCCCTCTTCTAGTGAGGAAAGGTAGAGCTGATTTAAAAGTTCTTTGGCCTCGTCTATCCTATCAGCTATTAGTACAATATCATCTGCAAACCTTAGATGGCTAAGCTTTTCTTCGTTTATGTTTATGCCCTTGTCGGTCAGTTTTGCCCTTTTACATATATATTCCAAAAGCGTAGTGAACAGTTTCGGCGATATGGTGTCCCCCTGGCGTACTCCACGTTGTATCGGGAATTTCTGGGTTTGACGATCACCCTCTCTAACACTGGCTGTTGCGTTTTGGTATATGTGTTTAATTATATTTATATACCGATAGTCAATTCGGCATTCTGTCAAGGCTTCCAACATTTTTTGTTGATTTACGGTGTCGAATGCCTTTTCATAGTCGACAAATATTAAAGCTAGTGGTTTATTATATTCAGTGCATTTTTCTATTAAGATTTTTTATTACCAGTAGGTGATCGTTTGTTCCATAGCCTTTTCTAAAACCCGCCTGTTCTATGGGCTGATAAAATTTCAATTTATTTTCTAGTCGTTTCGTAATTATTTTTGTAAATAGTTTATAAATATGTGAAAGTAGACTTATGGGCCTGTAATTCCTGAGGTCGGTAGCTTCCCCTTTTTTATGAAGTATCAATTTAATATATGCCTTTAATCAGATGTGTTAATTTTATTTGTCTAACTGAAATAACAATGAAATTGCGACATTTTTTATGTTAACTTTTGATTAAAAGCTTAAAGTATTAATCACGTCAGGAATTAACATCGACGCAAAATCTGCATGCATTTTAAACAAGAACTAGTTTTACTGCCACGGAATAATTAAGTTGTTCACCAGATGTAACCTAAACTTTGTATTCCCGTCATTTGGTATGCAAGTTGACAAAAGCGTTTTTACGTGAGAAATAATATGAAATTTGAAACAGTTAGGTAATTCTTGGAAATCTTTTAATCTAAATTTTATACGTGACTTTGTACTACATTGTATACCGAAAAAGCAACAAGGAGAACCGATGTGTTGTCAATGTGTTCCGATTTAGAAGTCGATTTTAATAATAATATAATTTTACATTTTATGTAGATAATCCGTAGATTTCTGTTAGATCGTTATTTACGACCTTTGCAGATGTTTTTCTAAGAGATCTAATAGTTGTGTAGTCCGTAGATCAGATTATCAATAATTGTTTCCATAACGTTGGAGATGGTACTTTTTAAGGGCATCCAAAGGTATATTCATCAACATAGATTTTTGTAAAGCCTAATAGTGCTTGGCCTCATGTCTAGAAGCTTTTACGACTACTGTCGAAACTTCGTTTATTTGTTATTTGGGTGGAACCGGAAAAATTTTGAGGCGTTTGTTTCTCAATCTATCAAAAAGTCATGGATTTTATACGAGAAAAAAAAGTTATTACCATAATAGTAACTTTTATTTTAATCTATTATAGAGTATATATATATATATATATATATATACATATATATATATATATATATATATATATATATATATATATATATATATGTATATATATATATATATATATATATATATATATACATATATATATACATATAAAATAAAGTTTTATTTTGAGGTTGCAGTCATTAATAGGGCAGGAAAGTGAAACTCTTTGTTCTTTATCAAGCTTTCGCAAAATTTATTTGCTTCTTCAGGATATGCTAAAATATGGTATCAGTAAATACAATGAAATTAGAATTAAATAGCATTGTATAAAACTAGTATAAAAATTTACAACATGAGGTCATTCCATTAAATTTTCAAATTTACAAAACATTAAAACTTAACTTATTAAAATTATATAGTTATGTAAGTACAATATTTTAATTTTATTTAATTTTGTACAAATTCATTATGACATTGATTATGTTGATGTTTGATTTATGTCAGAAAGACACTAGTTTCTGTTTATTATATTTTTTGTTGTTGATAACTAGCTCTTAATTGTTATTATGGTTACGTACAAAGTGGCGCCAAATATGAATATTTAAATTTTTTGAAATTATAGTATTTATAGTCAGAAAATCTAAATTAAAATCTATTAGATTGAAGAACACAATTGAAAGCTCGAGATTAAAAAAATAGTTAACCAATAGCCCTTTTATTGACTCCAACCCATCCAAAACAGTTATATATTTGTTCCAAACGAGTCACAAGTACTTCTTTTTTCTTATTCTTATATATATATAAATATATATATATATATATATATATATAAATATATATATATATATATATATATATATATATATATATATATAACTTATCGAATATTTTGTAATTTTCCAATTTTTTTTTGTAGTCGCTATTATTTCAAAATAATTTTAGATTACTGATAATACTCATAAAGTAGGCTGATGTACTCAACTGGTTTGAAATTTTTTGATGTTTATTTTGACGTTTATTCAGTGGTTAGTGTTATTCGTACATTTTATCATAAAAATCCTCCTTCACCTAAAGGAAAAATCATACTAATTCGGTTATTTTTAGTTTAATTTATTAAGTTTAATTAAATATTGTTTTGATTTAACTAAGTTTAAAACAATTACCCCACCAATTCGGCACTGAGATGAAGTCCAAGCAGCACATATTGTAATTTTGTACGAGGAAGGATATGCACAAAAAGGTATCGCACGACGTCTCAGCACAACTGAATCTATAGTTTCAAATACTCTAAAAAGGTACCGCGAAACAGGAAATTTTGTACGAAGGCCTGGTCAAGGACGCCCAAGGTGCACAACCGCAACTGATGACCGTTTTTTGGTTCTTAATTCTACACGAAATCGTTCATTGACATCGATGCACCTCAGAAATGTGCTATTAAATGTTAGACAAGTTAATGTGAGTTCACAAACAGTTAGACGAAGATCAAATGAATCAAACTTAAAGCCCAGACGCCCCGACAAAGTTCCACGTCTTCTCCAAAATCATAAAGCTCATCGTTTGGAATTTGCAGGAACACATATTTAGTGGAATATCGACAACTGGAAAAACGTTGTTTTCACTGATGAGACCAGAATCCTATTATGGAAGCCAGATGGTCAAAACTAAGTCTACAGAAGAGTTGAAGAACGATTCGCCAGCTGCAGTCTCGCTCAGATCGTTAGTTTTGGAGTTAATGGCATAATTCTTTGGGAAGGTATTAGTTGGGAGGTACGTACCGCCCTTGTGGAAGTGATTGGACGGATGACTGGTGATTCTTACGTTTAAAACATCCTGCAAGATTATGTTTTGTCATATATTGGTTACATTGGATATGAAAGATTCACGTTAATGCACGATAATGCTCGACCACATGTCGCTGCCATAGTGAGTAATTATCTTGATGAGGTCCAAATTCGAAGATTGGATTGGTCACCGTCTAGCCCAGATTTAAATTAAATAGAGCACATGTGGGATCACCTAAAACGCAGCATACGACAAAGAAATCCCGTTCCAAATACGATAGAGCAGCTTTGGCTTGCTGCACAGGATGAATGGAATGCAATTTTCCAAGGATATGTCCAAAATTTACTTGCAAGCATGCTGAGAAAGATGCAATCAGTAATAAGAGCTCGAGTGCGGAATACTCGTTACTGATTCATGCACTTCTTTTAGATTAAACTAGTTGTTTAAGCAATTTAAATTATCTTTTAAGTTTAGAGTAAAATAACGTTATTTACCTAATATTAAACATTTATTTTCTTCACAATTTTCTCCGCATAAAAACTTAAAATTGTTCATTAAACATTGTTAAAATAAACTCTATTTTACAATAAACGACTTGCTTGACCAGAATTTATTTTGAAAAAACTAAAATTTGAAAATTCCAAAATATTCGATATTTTTGTCCATGAGTGTATATATATATATATATATATATATATATATATATATATATATATATATATATATATATATATATATATATATATATATGTATATATGTATATAGTCCAAAAACTGAATAGTTTAAATCACATTCTGGATAGACTAACTAATATTGCACCTATTTTTGGGATAGAACCATACTAGATAAACAATACTTAGCAGGTGGCACTAGGAGCAAAGATAATAAGTTATTAAATAATTTTGATATATTACATATTACTTTATCCAATTTTAAAAATATTATTTATATTTTAAAAATATGAAAAACATAGTCAGAACCTTCGCACTAGTCTACTGTACCACCTTTTTTCTACAATAAAGTTCTTTTCAGGCGAATTAGATACATAAAAAACAATGGTGTGTACATGGACATAGAGTATAGTCCATGCTGTGCTAGTAGAAGTACAAAGCGAAGACTCGAAAAAAAAGATCCCGATTTTATACCTGACGATTATGATGGGGTCAAATCAGCAAAGCAAGTTAGGTCGATCAAAAAACAAGATGAATGGGAAACGGGCCAAATTCCAAATACTGAATATACACAGAACCTTCGAAATCCTTGCGAATCATTATCGACATCAGGGAGTCAAGATAAAGAAGATCAAACTAATACTCCATTTTTAGGTGAATATTTATTTATTTTATTTATATTTAGTACGTTTTTCTAATTTTCTTTTTTATCAAGTATATCAAATTTGTATCAAATTATTTCATATGTAGTCCAGTCGTCAGAGACGAAAATTCCATTGAACCTCTAAAAATCATACAGGCTGAATTTTGCCGAGAATTTTAGTTTTGGTACCCCAAAAAAGATGTAAAAAAGTTTACTTCTTTTACCCCCGGGCTTCCCCCCAAAACCCCCCTGGTAGGGGGTAAAAACGCAAAAAAAAAACGATTTACCAAGAATCTGTACGCCGTAGAAAAAAATGTTTCAAAATAA
The DNA here is from genome assembly GCF_040954645.1 of Diabrotica undecimpunctata. NCBI lineage: Eukaryota > Metazoa > Arthropoda > Insecta > Coleoptera > Chrysomelidae > Diabrotica > Diabrotica undecimpunctata. The sequence continues at coordinate 102,632,549 of NC_092805.1, forward strand.
AAAATGTAGCTGAGATCATTTTAAACAGAATTGTTTATAAGCATTTTTTGTGTAGAATGAACCGTTTTCTTAGAAACAACGTTTGAAGCGACCATCAATTTTAAATTTCAGTTACGTGCGCGAATTCAATGTTCAATAAAATCAGCTCGATGGTAAAAATTCGATATCTTTACACTGTTGTTTAATGTTAATTGACTTTCATTTACTCCATTAAAAGATGATTTTAATCAATTAACCGCTTTAATTTACAATTATACGATTTTGTTAAATTGGGGCAGTTTTCATCTCTAAAAAATAAAAAGCAACCAATGAAAAAAGTCCGTAAGTAGAACCTAAATCCAAATTTTCATACAGTTGGGTGCTGATACGTGAAATTACAGGGTATCGCCGTATTTCATGTTGATTTACTGAACTAATTGAAGAGATCGAAAATCTAGAAGGACACGATTTTTTTAACACATATAAAAAGCTGAAAGAAGCTGAAGGATTATATATTCTACTGGATTATCAATAGATCAACAAGAAAAAGTTATCCGTGATACAGAAGATAAATAAAAGGAATATTGTAATTATATTCAAGAATTGTTTAAAAACGTTAGGGGTGAGCTGATAAACTTATCAGTAGGAACGATAGGGTAAGACAACCAGAGAGGAAATGGGATTCGGCGTAAAATAACTGATAAGGTATCAGGAACAGGTTAAATAAGTCTAACTACTAAAACTACCTCTAGAAGAACATGCAGTCGAAGATTCGTTAAATTTGACACTACCTAAGACAAAAACAGATCCTAAATATTATAGCGAATACCGCATAATCAGTGTCATGAGCTATGTTTTCAAAATTATTCATGCGCGTATTTACAGCAAAGGAGAAGAAAAAATAGGCAATACATAGTTTTTTCGGTTTCAAAAATGGAATCGGTACAAGTAATGCTTTGTTCAACATTCAGGTGTTCATAGGTATACAGTATTATACAAGTAAGACTTTTCTTAACATTCAGGATTCATACACGGTATTAGGAAAGCATCAAAGGGCATCATGGTATTAGAAAGAAAAAGTACCAATAGACAGACATGGTGCGTTCTATCCCCTCTCTTCTTCACTTGTATTAGGAAGAATTCTTCCAGCAAGCATTATATGAAAGAAAACTCTTTACAGTACCATTATAAATAATATGAGATAATACGCAGATGATACTGTCTTCTTCTTTGTCAACCATTTTCCATCCACTCCTGAATGTAGGTCTCTTCCAATTGCTTTCATATTTCTCTATCTTGCGCCAATCTAATCCACTGTTTGCCTGCCACTGTTCTTATGTCATCTACCCATCTTTTTTGAGGTCTTCCCATGCTTCTTGTACTTCTATAGAAAAAAAGGGACTTACAATAACTGTGGCGAAGACCAAGTGTTTGGTAGTAAGCAGCAAAGCAATGTGTATTCTGTAACGTAACAAAAAACCCAGAGGACACGTTCAGTAGTACAAATAGTTAGGCTGCACATTTAATAAAATCTGGGACGGCTTACAAAAACTCAAGCTTAACTCATACTCTCAGATTATAGTCTTCGGTGTATTCTACTAATATATCGAGCCAAACCATCAGAATGCTGCGAATTTTGTGGATCGTCAGGGTTCTACACACAAAAGCACTAAACATATGCTATAAAATATGCTTATTAGGTAAGCTAAGATCAATAGTAAAATGGGTTCAGGGCGTCCCAGAATTTTTTATCTTCAAAACTGATAGCAATGGTGTGGAACCATCCGCCTCTTCAAATAGGCGGTAAATAGCCAATAATGATTGCTAACTTTAGATAGAATACGACTCGTTAAGCAGAAGAAGTAGTTTCTTCTTTTTCTACTTATCCTTTTTAAGCAATTCTGCTTGTTCATTGGGAGTTTAATACCTCTATGGAATGTCACTCCATCTTTTGCGCGGTCGTCCGATACTTCTTTTGCCGTTTGGTGACTTATCTCTTGCTATTTTGACGACACGGGTTTCCTCCATTCTTTTATGTGGCTATTCCATTTTTTTTTCTATTTTGTGTCCATTCATTTATACACTGTACGGTACATTTTCTTCTAATTTCTTCACTTTTCTTTCGATCTCTCAGTGTATTACCTGTAATTCTTCTCGGTACTCTCAACTCTGCTACTGTTTTCAGTAGCCTTTGCGTTGTGGCTGTGCCGGGTCTTGTTTCTGAGGTATATGTCATCATGGGTCTTACACTGGCTTTATAAATTCTTGACTTCATCTCAGTATTAAGGCATCCTGCCAGTCTATTTGCTTTTTGTACTCGATCTCTCATTTCTTTATCCAGGTCTCCATAGCTGGACAGTGTAATTCGCAGGTATTTTATTTCCATTACTTGTTCAATACTGGTTGGTTCTTTGCTGACTACTATTGTTTTAGTTTTCTCAGATTAGTTTGTCATATTAAATTCTTTTGCTCTTATGTTAAATCTGTGGACCAGTCTTTGCAGACTATCTTCATCTTGGGCTATCAATATTGCGTCGTCTGCGTATTTTTATTTCTTTGTTTCCCACTCTGTATCCTCTTTCTTTGTTAACGCTTTTGATGATTTCATCCATGATTAAATTGAAGAGCATGGGGCTTAACGAGTCCACTTGTCTTATTCCGCTGCCTATTGCTATAGGTTCTGTAAGTTGTAGGAAGTAATTTGTATAGTAGAATTCTATATTGTAATGTATAATATAAAGTATAATGTATATTTGTTATTTGTTCGTAAGATAAAAGTCTACTAATATCTCATAAACAAAATCGATCTTGCGATTTTTAATAAACGATTGCTATTTTTAAATGTGTTCTTACCAAAGATCAAGTGTACATTAGTAGTTTTCTTCAGCTTTATTACTGTCAAGCATTCTGCACGCGTTAAAGTGTACAACACTATTAGTTCTGGTCACTATATATAGGATGTTCCGAGAAATACTTTAACTACCATGAATTTAAAATATGGAATATACAGAGGAACGAAAAAGGATGGAGGTGTTTACGTAAAAAGATCAGTATGGTTGATTAAATTATTTATATATTATATTTTTTCCCCAAAAAATTTTAATTCAGGATTTTATCGGTGTACATTTTTTTTATTAAACACTTTAATAAAATAAAACCGTATTACTTTATAGATAAATCTTTCAAAATATCGTTCCAGTTCTTAAAATGCAAGTCATCAAGACAGTAGGTAGACATTCAGGTCATATTCAAGACTTTTTAACTAAAACAAAAAGAGCGATATCTCCTCTTGTAAAATTTTATCTGAATCACTGTTCTAGAACCATTATTTAGATCTTGAATAAGTAGAATGTAATTAGAGAAAGTAATATGGTCGATTTTATCTGAAGGGTCTTGAATGTTGTTATTACGACTAGTTTGTTTTGATTAATCAGCTCGTATACATAGAGGGGGGTGACTTTAATTATATGAATTATATAAAAAATAACAATATTTTTATTGTAAAATTTTTGAGACACGCCCATTTTTATTTAGTTTGCCACATTTTAACATGGTTTTGTATTTTTACTCCTACAGGGGGATAAGAAGTAACTTTTTTCTCAACTTTTTTTCTAATAAAATTATATAGATCTTATGGCCGTCCGATAAAAAGACCATTTTACAGAATTACAGCGCACTCGCTGGTTTTTAGAATAAGAAAAGGGAAAAATGGCAGATAATATATAAACATAAAAGAATTTTTAAAAATAATTTGGAACGTAAAGGATACACAGAATGCAAATCATATAACCACAGAGATATGTGGTGAATTAAAAAAAAAATCAATTTTAAAAGGTTTATCAGTCGTCAGAGATTTGACCCCTAAAAATCATACGAACAAGCTGAATTTTACCGAGAATATCAACTTTGGGACCCCAAAAAAGTTTACCACTTTAACCCCCGGGCTTCCCCGTAAAAGCCCATCGTAAAAACACAAAAAATCGATTTACTGAAAGACGTTTATTAGCACTTTTTGTGTAGAATGAACCGTTTTCTCAGAAATAACACTTGAAGCGACCGTCAATTTTGAATGACAGTTCCGCCCGAGAAATCAATGTTAAAATAAAATTTGTATCAACTCGACAGTAAAAAATCGATAACTTTTGATCAGAGTATCCTATCGACAAAAGTCAGAATGCGTTTTAAAGGTGAAGAGTGTAGCTTTTGTGTACAATTTTTATATTTTGCGCAAAAGAAGAATACTGTCGTGAGATCAATAAAATTTATTACTTTCATTGACCGATCGTATTGAAATTTTCATTGTTGGAGACCAGTCTTCAAAACCTATAACATGAAAATTTAATTTTGATTTTTGACAATGTAAGGCTTTTGAAATATGACTAAAAATGCATAATTTAAACTTTTACATTACAAACGATCGCACATCACGGGAAATGCCTCCAAGAAGATGTTTTTGGGTGTAATTTATAGCAGAAATTAAGTACTTTTAAAAACTATACTACTGTAATTAAGAAAGTGCAACTTTAAACGTTTTAGATCGTTTGTAATGTGAAAGTTTAAATTCACCGTTTTTTAAGCCTATTTAAAATGACTCACATTTGTTGCCAAAACTCATAATTAAAATTTCATGCTATAGGTTTTGAAGATTAGCTTATAGTTATAGAAACTCCATAGTGGCCGGTCAATAAAAGGGGTAAATTGTATTGATCTCATGGGAATAATAAAAAATGGCAAAAATCGCGCCACGTTTATTTATTAACTATATTATATCTATAAAAACTAAGTTCATTGCATACTGCATACGAAAGCTGCACTCTTTACCTTTAAAACACATCTTGATTTTTCTCGATAAGACACTCGAATTAAAAGATATTAAATTTTTACCGTCGAGGTGATACAAATTTTAATGAGAATTGATTTGGCGCGCGTAACTGACATTCAAAATCTCCGATCGCTTTAATCGTTATTTCTGAGGGAATGGTTCATTCTACGCAAAAAATGCTAATAAACGTTTTTGTTCAAAATTATCTTAGCTACATTTTTTATTTGAAACATTTTTTTCTTAGGCATACAGATACTTGGTAAATCGATTTTTTTTCCGCTTTCCCCCATTTCCGTGAGGGATTTTAGGGGAAAGCCCGGGGGTAAAAGTGGTAAACTTTTTTGAACTTTTTTAACGTCTTAAATTGACATTTTCGGCAAAATTCAGTTTGTTCGTATGATTTTTTGGGGTTCAGTGGCATTTTCGTCTCTGACGAATGGAGTATATATTGTCAAATTAAATCATTTACCGATTAAAAAGTTTATGTTAAATATTGTAAAATAGGATTATAAAAGTATCGTGATTTTAAGCCCATTTAAAATATTCTTGATTTATACTATTCTTGCTTATAATTAAGCATCAACATGTAGGAAGTTAATTTTTTTATTCGAAATTTTGGTATTTTTACACGAATATGAATAAAAAGTCCTACGACCCTTAGAACCCTAGTTACCCTTTTTTATTTCTCGATTTTACTATTTCAAAAACTGAGTTCATAAATTCAAATTTATAAAAGTCTCAATATCTCCGGTTCTAGTCAACGAAAATTGATGTTTTTTTTTAATTTGGGGTACCTCATTGTAGATTATAAAAAATGCAATTAGTTAATTTGTGAATTGTTTATTGAACCAAGTAATTTGTTTAAGCAATTTAAAATAAATATTTGTTATGTAAAATGTTACTTTCTCTTATTATTATTATTAGTAGAAAAGGTTTAAAAGGTTTTGAAGTGATGGGCAACTTAAATATTTATGTTATTTAGTTATAACTATTATCTAATTAAAAATAAAAATGGCAAAATTAAGTTTTGAAATTTTTACTATTTTTCTAAATTTTTATTATTTTTATTTATCAATATACAAAATTTATAACAATTAATTTATTTAAAAAGTATTTGTAACGTTTTTGGGTCAATAAAAGTAATTGTAAAAATAATAAGTATAATTTAAGAAAAATTAACACGTACAGCTGTGATTTTCAAATAATTTTTATTTGTAAAATGTATTGTTAAAAAATATTATTTATAACTATAATTTCACAAATTAACTAATTGCATTTTGATAATAACATACCTCAAATTTAACAAAAAACATCAATTTTCGTTGATTAGAACGGGATATATTGATATTTTTATAAACTTGATATGAATTACCGTCTGACGGTCTGAATTAATTGGTCTGACATTAACCCTCCACTGGATGAGGTAAACTCACGCTGAGTGCCTTGTGAAAATAAACATTTGGACTAGTATAACTAGCAGAAAAATAACAGAATAACGATTGGATCAAGGTATCCGCAGCTTCTTCCGAACGTTCTAATTGCGGTTTTACCTGGCTTATATCCAAATCAGTTAGAAGCAGATTTGCCATATGAAAGGATATAGATGCAGCAAGTTAAGGCGCCACTACATTATACTCATGATGTGCGTCCATACTCAAATCGATGAACTCTGACAGAAGAGGTGCCATTAAATGACTGGCACGATCTCCTGATCTTGTCCTACTCTACTTTTCTTATGGAGATAGTTAAAAATCAATGTTTATGTAACGAAGTTAGAAAACCTAGACGAACTCAGAGAACTCCCGGATATAATAAGAGATTCTTTGCACAAACAAGCCGACTTTACTTACGCACAAACGACAAATTAAATTATATATATATATATATATATATATATATATATATATATATATATATATATATATATATATATATATATATATATATATATAGTTTAGGTATCTTTTTAATCTGCCATACTCAATTTTGAACGTAGGCAGTTCCTGTGCATATAGATGTGTTGTGTATCATTAAGTGCACACAGATATACAGAACCTACTGTGTATCTGTGTGCACTTAATGTATGTTATCAACACCTTAGAAGTGGTGACCTGGGCAATAATTTTTGGTTTTGTATTGGGAATTGAATCCACCTCATTCGGCAGATATAAATACCATTGAGCTACCTAGGCCTAACTAATTCTAGTATTATTTGAAGTACATCTAATTTCTTATTTACTGTCCTCAATTCCTCAAAAAAAAAAATTATATTAGTTGTGTAAATATTTTTGCAGGACATACAGGTTTGTGTTTGTAATACGATAATACTGTCTTATCTTTAAATTTATGGACATATTCAAGTTTTTTTTTTTCAGTTTCAGTTGAAGTTTTTTTTTCACTTACAGATGGAAAAACAGGAAGTATATTACCTATAGCCAAAACAGCCCCTTGTATTACTTCATCTACCATAAAACTAAACAAGGTGCCAACGATTTTATTACAAAGAAAGACTGGAAATGTTAACATGTTTTTAAAAATACCGAAAAACATTGTTGTGAGGTCTGGTTCAGACAATTTATCTACAGTTCCCAAAACAGTTGCTTTAAAAACAACTTTTGCCAGCACTAAACCTAAACCAATTTCTACTCTATCTAAAATTCCATTGACACCCTCTACTTCCACAAGCATGATTTTAACTCCTACTAAAATTTCCAGTCACTTAACTACAGTTCCAAAAACTGTTGTTTTAAAAAATACTTTTGCCACCCCTAAACCTACTATTACTGTTACTAAGCCTACTATTACCACTATTACTGTTCCATCTAATAATCAAGGTGCTCCCTTACATTTTTCTACAGTACCAGTACTTACTCCTATAAAGAATTATCCGTGGATTCATGCTTACCACAATGCTATTAATGAAAATGATCCCGTTTTGAAACACACAAATCAACAAAAGAATATTATAGAGCCTGATAAGACGGGGGTAAGTAAATTATGATTTTTTTAAATCTTTCATCTGTATACTTTTATCTGTGTATTTGGTGTTTGATTTTTGGTACTTCGAAGACTTAGAAAAGATGAAAAGCCGAAGATAATTCTGTTTGCTTCCTAAGTATGTATGCTTTTGCACTTGCTTGTTTGTTTCCTGTTAATACACATTGGCCGGTTTTTTACAGTTTTCAGTTGCATTACGCCTCGCAAGCAGCATGGATGAACAGGTAACGCGTTGCCTGTATGAATATTTGCGTTTACCGTTTATGGGTATTTATATAATTGATATTACATTTTTTTCTCGGTCGGATTTCTCATTAAATCACTCGAAGACCCCACATACGATGAACCAGGCTCCTCTCTTAATCCTGCCATGGTAATATTCTGATGTTGTATCCCATATTTCAGGCTGGTTTTAACAGCTGAGCAGCAATAAACAGTTTTGTATCCACGTTGAAATCCATCGCGCGGCTAATGTGTATTTACTGATTGTCACAGACTGTCAAGCCGCGTTCACGTTGCAACGTAGCAGAAACTGGTGTCCTCCCGGTACACGCCGCTTGAAAGTCACTTATTAATAGCTTGCACGACGCGGCTCCGCTCGAGTGTGCACTGCTTAATTACAACTCATGTACTGCTGAACCGCCAGCGATAGCACGCAGTACCGACCGGTGTATTTTATGGATTTTTTAATCTCGTCTTGACAATTCCGTCTTATTCCACAACACCGATTCTACAGAAACATGTTCCTTGTTTTTACGCATTTTATATAATGCCTTGAATTTTAAACTTACAACTCTCAAGAAGATCTAAGTGCGTGGTCTAGGTTTATATTGTGCGACCTCATTTACAATTCTTTTGTTTTTAAAATCTTAGTTGTGTCTCACTAATACACAATGCATCACCACATTTTTATGTACGGATTGAACTGGTCGCAAAGGGCTTCCATTGACTTTTTCAGCAGTAAAATAAGCGTGCGAATTAAATATTAGTTGATTTATATCAAAAACACGTCTCGGGAGTTGTGCTGTCAATACACAAACAAACTCTTTCCAATCACCAAAGTACTACTATTACAAACTTATTAGGGTACCATTAATTTGCAACTGGTTGGGGAGTATCATTACTGGTTGGGAGTAGCATTACATTACATTACATAAAATTTACAAATTACTTGTTTCATATTTTTATTACTAGAGCAATTTACTTTCGCCCTTCGTATGCAGTACATTAGAGTTGACCATTGGCTGTCGAGTGTCTAGCGATAATCCAAAACAGACCCAAATTCGTGATCTACAGTTATGCAAATTTAATAAATTATCTCTATCATTTAACAAAGTTTAATTCCTTTTTTAAATATTTAAGACTATTTTTAAAAATAATAATTTAAATTTCTAGGATGTAAGAATTTCTGAGATGGTACACAATAATAAACAATCGCTGCTCATTACTGCATTGGCTAATTCGACATATGGTTCATCCCTCTTAACTATAATGCTAAACCAAAAAAGGATAGAGAAAAATGACGAAAAGATGTATAAAGCGTTATATACTTGTCTGCAGACATTCATAAACTCTTTGACACTTATCGAAAGTAGAATGAAAAAAAAGTACGGTAGTCCCTTTTTTTCTTATTTCCCCTTACATAGTTTCTACTCTATTTATCGTAAAATTTGAACATGTAATAGATATATCTGCTATATCCGAGTTTTCAAATTCATATACAGATAACGACATTGTTTTGTTGACCATAGGAATTAAGATTTATTGCAATCCCATCTCTAGAGTATATTTATTATAATGCTCTAAAATTAATTTTTTGGTAATTTTTTTAGCCTTAATAGAAATACAAATAAATAAGTAAGTAAATAAGTAATATGCTTTATTGTCACTGAAAATTGTACAAATTTTATGGACAAAGCTTACAACAATAAGAAAAGAAAGAAGAAAAAAATCAGAATAAGAATCGTTTGCACTTTTAAATAAAAAAAAACAATAAAATTCTACCAAACTTAAACATAAAAAATACTACCTAATTAAGAACCTACAAACTTCGTAAAATGTACTTAACAAAAAATAAAAATTAGGAAAGTAGATTAATGAATTAAGGGCTCAAATATTCCACCTCCTTGTGCTAAACAGTAACCAAATCTGTCACAGATTTATCCTCATATTTTGGAGTAGGGCTGGTGTAATACTTGCAGAGAGAGAATGAAATATTTTTGCCCTTAATTCGACTAGGTTTGTGGCCCTTTCAAACTGATGCCTATAAAAGTTTTCTTTGAGAAAACCCCAAAAAAAGAAATCGTTAGGAGCTAACTCACAGGATCTAGCAGGCCATTTAATTGTGCCACGTGTACTTATCAGTCGATCAGGAAACGTTTGATTGAGGAAGTCAATAGTTGCTCTAGAGTTGTGAGCCGAACACCCATCCTGTTGGACACCCATTCCGAACTGCCGGAATGATCTCATTCTGTAAAAGGTGTAAATATTTGGGCCCGTTTAGGTTTTCATCGATAAAAAAGGGACCGACAATATGGTCGTCTAACATCCCAGTCCAAACATTTAACGTTTGCGGATGCTGCCACTGCAACACTGAGGTGCTTATTTTTCTGAGAATAATACCTTGCAACGGATGGATTGTGTTTTTTATGTAATGAAAATAAAGATTCGTCAGAAAATAAAATATTTTTTAAAAAGTGTACATTTTTATTCTGTTTATCTAACATAAATTCACAAAACTCCATTCGCCTAAAGTTATCTTCCGGAAACAGTTCCTGTGTTGGTTGTATCTTAAAACAGTGATACCCAATCATTTTGAGAACTCGCTGGACAGTTCGAGCATTCACGTTAACTTTCCTAGCAATTTGTACACTATTGCAGGGTTCACTATCTTCCACAAAAGCACAAATATCAATATCCCTGTTTTGACGCTCCTCATCGATAGGTCTAATACGTGGTTCATTACCTTCATAACACTTTTTACAACTGTTTACACATCCCGAAATTTAAAATGTTTAATGGTATTTATAACTGTTGTACCACTTGGTGAGGGTCTATTTTCGAAGGAAACAATAAATAAATCAATTACTTCGCGTATCGAATGACCCTGAATGTACCATGTTACAAGTTGCACTTTTGCTTGAACTGTATACAACGTAATATTTATTTTATTAATTATTTGTTTATTCTTTCAGAACTTCGTTTGAAATTTTTAATGTCAATGTGACAATTACGACAATTCGTACCTACTGTGAAATGAATATAGAGGTGGAAACGCGAAACATGTCACAGCGATTGCCATTGTGTTGAATGGTCAATAAAATAATGTCGTGATCTGTATACTCAGTCTGGTATTTTTAACATGTTTTACCAAGTTTACGAAGACTTATGTATCTTTGTCGTTTTAGCGTCTGTTTCTTCTCTATAAAGCTGTTGAGGCCAGTAATAAAACTGGAATGATAAACGACTTTAATCTTGTTCTAGTCTCAATTTCTTCCCGAATTCTATTCGATAGATTATAAATAGAGAGCGTAATATATGCAAAGTGCATATAGATGCATATATTTGCATATTTTGGTTCATTTTAAACAACATTGCATATTTAAGCTAAACACGATTTCTTTTGCCTATTTTAAATTATTATTTTATTAGGGTAGCAAGTCGTAGGTACCTACCTGCTTTTAAGGGTCTAATAATTGTTTTGTCCGTTTCCGACAAACATTTGTTTAAAGTAAATGTTGTATCGTGTTTAGTGTTTTTGAAGTGTTTGGTATACCTTAATTGGATTGAAATATTTCTACCATTCAAAAAAGTGATTGAATAAAATGTTTTTTCCGAGTTAAAGCTAAGTAGTGACAAAGTATTTTGCAAGGCCTGTTGCCAACAAAAGAATCGTGGAAAAGAATCTTTTCAGGAAAGAGTATTTTTATTGGACAAATTCGCGTTTTGCTTATATGAAGACAAACATGAGAAGCATCAAAATACAGAAATGCATCAAATTGCAGACAATTCCGCTTTTGCTTTTTAGCTTTTAGTATAAAAATTGATTTTTTTGGTGCTTGTACATTTTTTCTTCTACAGATTTCCTGTTTTTCTGTGAGAAAAGTGAGAAAGTTCTGTTGTAGCAAACCCGTTCCGTTAAGAAAATTGCAAAATACACCTTTTAGTCATTTTTTGCAAAAATAGGGCAATTTCAATATTACTATTTAAACGCTGCAAAACCTTTGGAGAAAACTAATAACATGACTAAGCCGTTTCATTCAGCAAACATTGTCTACTTTCTTTCTCCCAGATGCCGCTCCGTATATAGTAGAGGTAGGACAAAATTTAAAAATATTTTATCCAAATATGGTACACGTCACTTGTCTTCTACATGACATAAATATAGTAGTAGAACTGAATTTGATTTAGCCAATAAATTAATTTCAAATGTTAAAAAACTATTTGCGAAAGCACCTTTACGTGTGCAAATCTATAAAAAAAATTATCAGGTGTAAGCTTGCCTCAAGAGCCCGTAATTACAAGATGGGGAACATAGATGAAAGCAGCAATTTTATACGCAAATCATGTTGATGCCATAAAAGATGTTGTGTTAGATATTCAAAACGAATCAGTGTGTAACTGAATGTCAAGAACTTTTAAGTAACGTAAGAACAAATTTCTAAAGAACTTATGTTCATAAAAGTTAAATAGTTTTTTACCAGCTCTAAAAGTTATTGGAACAAAGGAATTTAAAAATTAAGTAATTCGGTTAATCTTGTTAACACTTTTTCTGCTCATTGTCAAAAAATTCTCTCAAATACAGGGATTAAAATTAGAAATAAATTAGAAACTGTATTAGACAAAAATGAGGACTTCGATCTTTTGAGGAAAGTTGTACATACTTTTGAATGCAACTTTTCTGAAGATCTTACGACTTGACAAAATATTGCCTTATAACTCAGTAGATGTAGAACGAACTTTTCTGTGTCCTGAACACATTTTTAGTAATAGAAGGCAAACATTCCGATACTACTTCAGCCCTAGCCCAACATCATATTCAAACAGGCCACAAAATAGATTTCGAAAAAGCAAACACCATCGCTCCCATCCGCTCCTTAAAATCAAGAATCATTCGTGAAGCTATCGAAATCGAAAAACAGCCTAACAGCTTAAATACGCGCGATGACGCGAAATGATTGCCGGCAACATGGCGACCCCTGCTTCAGCGACCTCCAACCCACACCGCTCAGGCCACGTCAGTTCAGACCACGTCAACGCATACCGTTCCAGCGCATACAGCGTGTATAAAAGCAGCCACACAGGGTAAGACCGGTTGTCACTCGACACTGAGTAGACAGATTGAGACCTCAGTGCCGAGAGACAGTTCTTGTATTTATACAGAACACGATACTGGTACGTCTCGAGTAAGGGGAGTAGGCAGATTGAGACCCCGAACTCGAACGGAACCGTATCACTCTTGATAATGGCTCCAAAATGGGTGCCGAAACGTAGAGTAATAAATTCTCAACGCGGTTCTTCCCGAGAAATAAGTAATTTTCATATATATATATATATATATATATATATATATATATATATATATATATATATATATATATATATATATATATGTATTGTTATGGATCAGTTTATCGATCAGAAATAGAATAAGGAGTTTTTTTTTTATTATTTTAATATACCGCGGGCATATAAGTTAAAATACAACCCTGTACTTATTTGTAATCGTTAGGATAAGAAAAGACATTGTTTCCGTGACGGACTAGTTTTTCCTTGAAGGACTAAGTGAATAGTGAAAGGACAATGGAATTCGTGTAATTATATATTTAAGGAATAAACTTTGTAATTGTATTGTGCGGTGGACATTTTTCGAAAGTAAATAAGAATTAGATTTAGATATGAGATAACAAGAATTTGGAAGCTTATTTCGGTTGAAAAAGGCAAAATTGTTAATGGTTTCTGAAAAGTAATTTGAGTGAAATTAGTTTAGTTGTTTTAAATATTATGTTGGAAATTTTCTGAATCGAAAATTAGTGGGAAAGATGAATGCTTATGATTGGTTAAAAAGGAATGATGGGGGATGAGAGAGTTTGAGAAGGTTGTCTGGGGAGATTGAAAAGGGGATGATGTTACCGGCAGACCAGAAGAGAAGACGTGTTTTTTTGTGTAGAATCGGAGTAAGAGTGTTTTTCGTTCGTTAGTGAAAAAGGTGGAAGCTGAGAGCAGATCAAAAACGAGAAGATTAATACCTCTTTTGAGTCTGCATAGTCCACGAGATCTAATTGAGAAAGAAAGGAGAATTTGTGAATAAAGAGTACCGGTCAAAAGAGGCTTGGGCTTGTGTTTTCGGAGGAGTAGTTTGCTGGTATGCGGTTTGGATCGATGCTGGGAACGGGAAAGATTTGATGGTAGCCGGACATAATCAATCAAGGAAGGAACTGTGGTTTGATCGAGAGGAGACATCATTGGTGTAAAAAAAAATAAAGGTCAGTCAAATAATTTGAATGAAAGAAAACTTTAAGACATTCTAAAGATAAAATCAAATATAAGCATACGAACTAAGATTCCAAGTTTTAAAGAGTTATTTTTTTGTGACTAAATTATATTTTTTATATGGTAAATTTTTTTAGTAGATATTATTATAAAACAGATCAATAGATAGTTTGTTAATTAAAATTAAATTTAGAGTATAGGAATTTGTTGGGAAAGATAATTGCCCACAAAAAGTTATTTATTAACATTCACCGTATTGCTTATTAAAAATAAATAATAATTTGTGTGCATATTTATGTTGTTTTAATGTTAGTTCCGTTTCCTGTTCTATCCCGATTATGAGCAACTAGAAGATACTGAACCCACTAGAAGAGATATATAAAGTAAACTGATTAAAGTAAAATTAAAAAGGCACCCTGAGAATTTTTAATAGTAATTGAATTGTATGACTCTGCATAAATTAGTGAACTAATTAATTAAATAATTGGATTAATTAAATTAGTCTTAATCAATAATAAAACATCATAAAGCAGATCACAACAGTATATATATATATATATATATATATATATATATATATATATATATATATATATATATATGTATATATAATATGAGCATATTTTGGTAATGTGTTGCATATATTCCGCTCTCTAATTATAAACTTTCTATATTGGGAATATATATTTCATATTTAATGTCAATTATATCCGTATTTATTCACTGTTCATCGTTTGCACTTTATCTTTTGTATAATTTCGTCGATAACTACAGTACATCTTACTACACTTCGTAAATTATTAACAAGGTGCTCATAATTTTTTTTTATACCTTTCTATTGTATGTTACTGGACTAAAAATTCAATTTAAATATTAACAACTGACAAAGTTAAATGCTGCTTTTTTGTTTCAGGCATTAATTGGTTTATATCAAACAGTACATGAGCGTAAAGTTCCGTTTTCCTAATTTAACACGTTTATAGTTATATAATTTATTTAAAACGTGAAAAAAGGATTCAAAATGTGTATCTTTTTTGACTTTTCTTGTTGTAGTTCTGTTTATATGTATTCATTTAAAATAAATTTAATTTAATAACCACCATAGAAAAGCTTTTTATTAGACTTTTATTCTTTGCTATGCAGTAGTATAAATACTACCATTGGAGATGCTTCTAATCTAGATGTGTAATTTGTGCATTTTTTGAAAGCTCTAGCAACAGTGGCCAAAAAGAGCAGCGGTTAATTTAAGACACCAAAAATAAATGTTACACATAGTTCTTAGAAAAAATCAGGAAGCTGAACCTAATAAGGTGCAATATAAAAAAAAGGTTAACTCAAGACTTTGCTTTATATAACTTTTTATTATAGTTTTTAGGTTGTCAATATTGCTTAAAATTTAAATTTTTTTTCTCTAGTAATTTACTATTTATAGTAAAATATAGTATTTCATTAAGGTGGTTATAATTTTTTTCAAAACTTTCGTCTAATACTTCGTCCAGAATTACGATTGAATTATTTTAATACCATGTGTTTTATAAAGATTTTATTCACACTATGATGAATAACTAACTGCGCTGAATTTCCTTTCTTTTTTATTAAGAGTAATACATAGTTGTGTTATCTTTTTGGTAATTTTCCATCAAACATTTATTAAATAAGTATCGCTAGATATTTATTGTCTTTCTGTTAGCATTTCAATCGTGATATTATCCTCAGCAGAAGTTTTGTTTGCTTTCATATATTTAATTACCTTCTATTGAATTACCTAATTATTGAAGATATCAGTCACTATATTACTCAGCTCTTACCTGTATCATTTGGGCCATGCTATTTTACTGTTTGGACTTAGTTTATTTCCGTCCCTATGATTTCATTTCTTCCTAGTTTGGCCTGGCAGTTCTTAAGTTCTTGTTTTCTTCGATATTTTGTTCGATGCTTTCTCATTGGCGTATTTTGCGTTTGCACTGATGTTTGCATTGGGTGATGTTCTTTATTTTGTTCTTATAGAATTCTGTGACGTTCATGTGTAAGGATTTGACACTCAATTCTGATTTTTTATCCGATTTCGTTGTTATTTCTATGCTAGAATTTAAAGGTTTTTCGTTGTTCGGTTCATTTAGTTTTAGCCCAATTAAGTTAGATTTTTAGTCGACACAACTGTATAGACGGGTTTCACAATTGACATGTGTAGTATGATATATTACAAAAAGATTCTCATCTAGGGAATCATCAATTTTTAGTGGTACTATTCTTAAATAAACAATAAAAACGTCAAACTCATTATTTTTCTCCTAACTTAAAAACATGTCTATTTAGAGTTTTGACATCCACAGACAACAAAAAAAGATACATAAAATGAGATATGCTAAATTAAAATCGCTTAATAACCAAAAAAGTTATTGCAAAACGAACAACCGTATCGCCGTTTTTCAATATTATTAATAACTTTTTTATTATTTATTTACAAAATTTAAAAATTTGATTACATGTAGTTGAACTTGAGGGTCTTGTCCTGTTTGAATTGTGTGCAAAGGCTGGGCCAGATCGGTTGAATAGTTTTTGCGAAATTTAATTTGTTTCTAAGATTTTTTGAAAAATAAGCTAATTTTTAAGGCCGGTCAAGATAATTTGACTAAATTTATCTCAATAATCCAGGGCTTATTTTCTTTTTTAAGACGTATATTAATAACCTATGAAAAAGATTTAAAAAATTTCATTTATGTTCATAAAATGATTTGAAAAACAAAAAATATTTGAAAAGATGGTTAAAAACACAACTTTTAGAAAAAAAAGAGGTCCTACGACCTTTAGGATCCAAGATAGCCCCTTTAAAAAAAATCAGTGTTATTATTTATTTATTTAAAATAATATATACAGTTATAAACAGTATTAAATTCTTATTTATAAACAATTTTTCCTAGTACCCTTGCTAAATTGAAACAAATCAGTTTTTTAGTATTAAAAAAATATTTTAATACCAAAAAATCGTATATTATATTACTCGTACAAGAAATTATAAGTTTTAAGTTTAAATTATAATATTATTATTATAATTATAACTTGAAATAGCCCTCTTATAACAAATGTGGATGTTGCCAAGAGAAAATGATAATCAAAAATGGTAAGCAATATTTTTAAACATATTGTAAAATTCAATTTTTGTGACCGCGAAGTTTTTTTGTTAATTTTCTCGTTCTAAACAAAAAATTTTGTTGGTAACTTTTCTCTTAAACGCATCGTTTTAAAGTTATTTACAATTTAAGGTCTTAAAAAGCGTGGAAATAGCTATTTTAAAGGTTCGATAATTCAGTGGAAAATTAATATTTTAAGTTTAAACAATCCATTGTTTTTTTATTGCTAATTTCGTGCCAGGAAAAGTTCCTCGGCCGCTATATATACATATAAGGTATTTAAATCGCATATAAGATATTTAAGAAGTTTTAAAATTCTTCTAATATTATAATATACGATTTTTTGTTCTACAAATATTTTTTTAATACTAAAAGACTGATTTATTCAAATTTATTAAGAGTATTAGGAAAAATTGTTTATAAATAACAATTTAATTTTGTTTATAAACAATATGTAATATAATTTTTATTTTAAATATAAAATAATTTAATAAAATAAAATAATATAAAATAATAATTAAAATATAATTTAATATTTTAAATAAATAAATAAAAAAAAATAAAAATAAAAAGCGACTTAACAAAAGGTTTGTACAATCCCTAGGTATTAGCTGCTTTGTTTTGGATAATTTATATGTAATGAAAATACAATAAATGTTAATTATTTTAATGTTGTACCCCAGTTTAAAAAAGGAAGACCTAATTTAGTCCAGTAGAACCCAAGATATGCATTTTTTTCCAAGCGCTCTATCTTGAAACTGTGTTGGATTTTTTAAAGAGTCCGGCTGGCACTTCATTCGGCTAGTTCCACTCCTTTTATTCTAGTCGGAACTCTTTGTTTACAACATTCCTATTTAAACAATTTTCTATAGTTTTGTTTGCTAAAAGTTTTGTTAAAAAGTTTGACTTTTCTCATAAAAGATTGGTTAATTTCAGCCCTTAACGTTGTTAATTAACGTAACAGTGATGTTTATAAAAAAAGCGGGCTATCTTGGCTTCTAAGCGCCCTAAAACATTTTTTTCATTTTAAAAGTTGTGTTTTTAACCAGCTTTGAACTTTACACATGAAAGTTACAATACCCTATAAGAACAAAATAAAGAACACCACCCAATATAAACTGGTTAATACAGAAATAATGAGTTAAATGGGAAAATATTCGAAAATGCACCAAGGAGAACGCATCGAAAAGATTATTGAAGAAAACAAAACCTTAAGAACTGCCAAACCATCCTATAAAGAAATCAAAAATTAGGGACGGAAATTAACCAAGTCTATATTGTGATTAGTATCTATAATTCCAAACGCAGTTCATCTTATAAAACAAAAAAAAATAAACTGAAAACCTGAAAAATAAACACTATCTTTAATAATTTGAAAATAAATAGAGAAGGTAATTGAAGATACGAAAAGAAACAACACTCCTGGTGAGAATAATATCATAATAATTGAAATGCTAACAGACAGACAATAAATATCTATTTATACTTAATAGAAAAGATACTACTCTTGATACAAAGGAAATGAAACTCGGCCCAGTTATGACAAAAAAATTCTTATTTTTTCCTGATTGGTCTGTTCATCTAGATTTAATTTTTTTTGATATTTTTTCTTATCTACTTTATTTTTTCTGTTAAATTTTTTCGATAAAGTTCATATATCGTCTTTTATCTCTTTGTGACTAATATTTGCCTTACAATTATGTGGTTAGTACTGATACATATTGAGCTCTAACGCCTTTGGTGTTTGTTACTATGTAGTCAATTTGATTTTTAGTGTCTCCATTCAAGTTTTTATTTCCGTTGTTGTTTTTTTAGGAAATAATTCATGTTGTTTTCTAAGTAGTCAAGTAATAGATCATTTTTTCGTTTCTTGTTTCCTATCCATATCCCCTATAGAGTGTTCATTCTCTTTAGGCTGTTTACTTTTGTTGGTGCATAAATCTGGATTATTTTTAAGGTGGTATTGTCACTGATACTTATAATAAATTGCTGTTGCTATTATTTATGCGATTCCTACATATTTTTCAATATTATGGGAATATTTTCGATATCAGAAAACATACTCCATCTAAACTTTGGTTTTTTTCCTACCTTTGTATAGTATAGGAGGCTCCCAGATTTTAGTATAATATAATAAGGCAGTTTTACTTCGGACAGTCTAATGATATCTCATTTTAGGTGTTGTAAGTTATATTTTAAGTTCAATAAATTTCATAATCCACAGAGTAGTCACGATTCACGCCATAAAGCAAGATATATGTTAGTTCTTATGTAAAAGTATATATATTTTATATTGGACAGTTAAAAAGAAAGAGGAACAACGCATGCATGTAGCGGAAATAAAATGGATGGGTGACAAATGGAGTGACAAAAAAGGATAAAATAAATGGATACATTAAATCACGGAACATAATTTAAGATGGTTAGAGCATATTCAACAGGAGTATGAGAAGTAGACCTCGGGGAGATCACGAGGCAGGACATGTCCGTGAAGCGGATTGATATCGGACCCTATCTTGGAATCAAGGTAAAGAAGACGATGAAGATGTTGGTTAAGTGATACTCAACAAAGTGTTGAGACTCTACTGTAATTGAATAATGGTTCCTTTATAGTGATGAATATCAAATCAAAATCAAATCAAATTCTTTATTTTCTTTCTGACAAACATAGTTTGTATAGAATTAGTCATAAATATACATTGCTAAAAACTAAACACTAAACTAGACTAAACAAGACATGAAATGAATAAAACACTTTTTCACATAAAAATTGCCTAAGATTCCTCTTAAATACATTTATTGAACTGATGGACTTTACAGCTGTGGGTAAATGATTAAACACCTGTTGCACGTATACCCTGGGCGATTTAAATTTAATGTTACCTTTTAAAAATGGTATATAAAGTTTATTACAATATCTAGTATTTAAATTATGCATATCACCACTCGTT